>NC_091473.1:27041720-27352413 GCF_036971445.1 Narcine bancroftii | reverse complement strand
TTTCGTGTGGTTTGGTCATGTAAATATATATATATACACATACAATCATTTTGGAAGAAAGTACAATTGTTTTTGGAAATTGGGTAGTTTGCAACCTTTGAAAGGTCTGGGATTAGATAAATTTCAACTTGCTTTTGTATATTTAGCATTATCTGTACGAAAAAATGTATTGCTAGTATGTGGAAAGATACCAATATGATTGATATTAATAGATGGCATAATGAGATTAAATATTGTTTAATAATGGAAAAAAAATCACATATGTTTTGAGTGATAACTATAGTTTTTTATTAAAAAGTGGTTGTTATATTCAGAATATTTACATTTTGATTTACATTGATTAGATCTTAATATGCATGCTTAATTTTTCTTTCTTTTTTTTCTCTTTATGGGTCTCCTTCGGAGAGTTGGCTGAAAGGGGGGGGTTCTTTTTTTCTCTTTTTCTTTTTTTTCTTTTTTTATATATAAAATATATCATTCATGTTTAGTTTATTGTTATATATGTTACTTATTATCTGTATTTTGAATGAATAAATTAAGTTTAAAAAAAAATTAAGATTAGAGTGAAACTAGCCATTTGCAGGTGTTAATTGAAAATCATAAATCAGGCAGGAAGAGAACCGATATTAGTGTGTACTGAGAGCAACCCTTCTAGACTTCTGTTGATTTTTGTTTACAAGGATGTCTCTTAATTATGACTTGTACGTGAGAATAAATGACTGACAACAATTCATTTCCCTATCTTTAGGAAGAGGATATGCAAAATGTAAAACATGAGTTGTAACAATACATTCAAAGAAATTATATCCAATTTGTATGCAGGAAAGTGCGGTAAATATTGTACCCTGTGACTGTCATGTTTGAATGAGACCAAACAGTCTCAGTGAGGTGACCTTGTCTACCCAACACTACAGATTGTTTTAAAAACATGAGCGGAAATGAGCAAAGTCTGTTTGAATTGTACTGTGTGGCTTGGTTGTACTATTTGTACCTTGACAGGAGCGCGACTATCACATTGGTTGATGTAGATATATTAGTGGTGTTTTAGAGGCTTTGAGATGGACTCATGAACATGCAGGAATGGAAAGGTATGGATGACATGCAGGCACAAGACACATTTGACAATATGTTGAGCACCATCATAATGGGCTGAAGGCTCTGTTGCTCTGCAGTTTGCTCCATACTCTATCATTTTATGTACAGATCCTTCCTTCATATCTGAATATGATAATTCCATGAATTGGAGAAAGTGGGCCAATGTTATTTATTTTCCAAACTAACTATAAATGACTGGTATGTTTATTAGTGAAATGCTTTTATTAAAAATGGAAAATCTGCATTTTAATTGATGTTATGAATTTAATGCTGTGTAGAATCCAAGGAGCATATATTTCTAACCATATTTTTTCTAATTAAATGATAACAAGAGCAAAAAAACCTCTTAAAACGTGTTTGTTTCATTTTGCTGCAATTAGGTAAGGAATAAATGTGTAAGTCTCTTCCTCAAAGAGCCATTATGATAAAAGAATTACATTTTTTTCTGCCTTAAACTAAATCTGCCAATTAGACATTTTTCTCCTTGTCATTTTTAATATTGTATGAAAACATATGCTCCATATGAAAGTAGCAAATGGCTCACAGGTTTACAACAGAACTAAACTTAGCCTCTTGTTGGCTAAGACTGAGCAAAAAAAAATGAACTGCATGTTTTACATCTATGGCCTGAATTCTCAATTTACCATGAAAACTATAATTGTCATCAAACGTAGCCCCATAACATTTCCAGCCATGCCAAGGGATCATATTGGAACAAACAGTGTACTCCAGGAGCTAAGAGAGGGTGATTCTGGGACAGTAAATTCTCTCTTATGTTATCATACTCACATTTGTTTTATTATTGTTTAATATCATTTAAAACAACTTGTATTGTTTGGAGTTGGCCTGAAGTTATGAAAGGCATATTTCAGGCAATAAGTATTTTCAAAACAAGTCAAATTGCACTGCTTACCAATGCTTGCAACTGTACAGTATTAAAATATATTTACATGAATACAATAAAATTAAAATTCAGAACAGGGAAAATTATATTGTGAGTGTGAATAAAATGGTTTGAATAAGTAATCTAAGTAACTTTAATCTTCCCATTGGGCAGTACAGTTAGCGAAGAAGTTACCACAAAGTTGTTACAGTGCCAGCAACTTGAATTTGAATCCAACACTGCCTATAAGGAGTTTGTACATTCTCTTTGTGTGGGTTTATTCCGTGTTTCCCAGTTTCCTCCTGCCTTTCAAAATGTACCAGGGTTGTAGGTCAATTAAGTATAATTGGACAGCATGGGCTCATGGGCCAAAAGGGCCTGTTACTGCGCTGCATGTCTAATTAAAAAAAATATATTCAAGCTATTCTGGAATTTAAAAGTTTTTAACAGCAATTATCTATTATATTCAGGAGGAGTCATGTGATAGAGTAGTGGCTGATCGGAAAACCAGCCCTCTCCAGGAAAATAGGAAAAAAGTTAGGAAAAAGCAAAGCATAACAAAAATAAAATATAAGAAATAGAAGATAAAGTACAGAGAAGAGAAAGAAGATGGCTTCCAAGAAGGAGAAAGTTTAAAGAACTGGAAAAAAAAGAGGTAGAAAAGTCGCTGGAGAAGAAAGAAGGCGGCCTTATCTGCATGAAGGAACAGGACGCTGTGGTGGTGAGGAGCGCCCGATCCCCGAGGTCAGTGCCTGCCCTGCGGAGTCGTGACCCACTAGCCGGTGCACTACATAAATGGCTCTCGGAGCCAAACGAAAGTGTGCAATCAAAGGAGAAAGAGGACACTGGCGTGAGAGGGGCTCAGCCGAGGAGTGTGCTGTCACAGAGCAAAGAGCTGAGGGATGCCCGACACCAGGGCATTCAGCTGGGGGACGAGGAAGGCAACAGAAGAGGGAGCGATGAAGCAGACATTGGAGATAGATGGAGGGATGACCGACAAGAAGACCAAGGTCACGAAGCACATCAGATGAGCAGCCCAGGAGGGAAGAACCAGCAACAAGAGGCCCAGTAACAAGAGGCCTGACAAAGGGATACAAGCAGCTCATCAGGAAAAACACAGACACAAAGAAGAGAAGAAGACGACACAAACACAGATACAGACACAGAAGAAGAGGAAGAAGAAGACCAAGATCTTCACAGAGAAATAGAAGGTAAAACTAATGGACAAAGAGAAATAAAAGATAAAACTGATGATAAAGTCTTTTTTGAAGAACAAATGAGGTCACTAAAAGAATGGTTGTCATTAGAGTTTAATGCAATTAAAAGGAAAATGAAAAGAACAGAAGATAAAATACAAAGGTTAGAACTGGTAATGACAGAAATAGGGAAAAGAGTAGAGAGTGTGGAAGAACGGGAAACAGCTGTAGAAATAGAAGCAAATGACAAGAGAAAATTTGGAAGAAAGTGACAAAAAAATTAAAGAGACACAAGAGTTGTTATCTCAGAAAATTGATATGTTGGAAAATTATAGTAGGCGAAACAACATAAAAATAGTGGGCCTGAAGGAGTGTAAAGAAGGCACAGACATGAAGGAATTTATAAAAGGATGGATCCCAAATGTCCTGGGAACAACAGAAATGCAGGAAGAAATGGAAATAGAAAGGGCACACAGAGCACTAGCTCTGAAACCGCAGACACATCAAAAACCAAGATCCACCTTAGTAAAATTTTTGAGATACACGACAAGAGAAAATATACTCGAATGGGCAAGAAATAAAGTTAGAGAAGATAGTAAACCATTGGAATACAAGGGTCAAAATTTTTTTTTTTTTTACCCAGTCATAAGTTTTGAACTCTTAGAGGAGAAAGGAGTTTAAAGCAGCAAAATCAATTTTATGGAAAAAAGGTTACAAATTTATATTAAGACATCCAGCCGTATTTAAAATATTTATACCTGGGGAGCAAAACAGACTGTTCTCAGATCCAGTGAGAGTGCAAGAATTCTCAGAGTGTTTGCAGGACAGGAGAAGAGATGTAACAAGAATGAAAAATGGTGATAAAGTATATATAAAGATGGAAAAACAATGTATATGTTAAGAACTAAAGAGGGAAAAGAGAAGGGAAGGAAGGGAGTAAGTGGGGAAAAAAGAGAGAACTTTGTTATATGTGAATTTAAAATTGTGTTTTCTGGAGAGGGCTGGGTAGATAGGGATTAACCGTCACTGCAAAATCAGTTGACGCTGCAAACAAGATCATAATCCAAATGAAAAGGGGAGTTGTGGTTGCCCAGCAAGGAATATGGGGCAACTCAGAGAAGGGGGGGAACTTTTGGGGTTAAGGTATTAGTGGATGTGGGAACTGTGGGGGTACTTTATGTCTTAAATGTGTTGCCATACATTAAATGTAATAAGAGAAAACTAAGAGATGAAAATTGGGAAAAGGGGGAGGATGGAGGTGATGAAGAGATGGAAAAGAGGTGTATGCAAGATACAAGATGGCCAGGTTGAACTATATGACTATAAACATTAATGGAATACATAACCCAATTAAAAGGAAGAGGCTACTAAATTAATTGAAGAAGGAAAAAAATAGATATAGCATTTGTGCAGGAAACGCATCTAACTGAAGTGGAACATAACAAACTAAAGAGAGACTGGGTAGGACATGGCTACAAACGCTAGAGGTGTAGCCATACTAGATAACAAAAATCAAAATAGAAGAGGAAATAATAGATCTGTCAATGATCTATTAGGTATGCAATGATAAAGTGTCAGATATACTCAGAATTTTGGAATTTGCTCAATATATATGTGCCTAACGAGGAAGATCAAAAGTTTTGCAGGATATTTTTTTTGAAGATTGCAGATACACAAGGAAATATAATGATAGGAGGGGATCTTAATCTTAATTTGGACCCAATGTTGGATAGAACTTGACAAAAGACAAGTAAAAAGAATAAAGCAGCCAAATTTATGGTTAAATCAATGCAGGAAATGAAACTTATGGATATGAGGAGGAGGCAACACCCAAGAGAGAAAGAATTTTCATATTATTCGAGTAGGCACAAAACTTACTCAAGAATTGATATGTTTTTGTTGTCAGCCCATATTCAAGGGACAGTTAAGAAAACTGAAAATAAAGCTGACTACTATCAAATCATTCACCCATATTATTAGCAATAGAACTGGAGGATATCCCACCAAGAACATATAGATGGAGGTTAAACTCCATGCTACTTAAAAGACAGGAATTTAGGGAGTTTATTGAATGCCAAATTAAAACATATTTTGAAATAAACACAGGATCAGTGAAAGACAAATTTATATTATGGGATGAAATGAAAGCCTTCATTAGAGGGCAGATAATAAGTTATGTGACTAAGATGAAAAAGGATTACAATCAGGAAATAGAACTGTAGGAATGGGAGATAGTAAGTACAGAAAAGGAATTAGTAAAAAGGAATGATGTAATGAAAATGAGAGAAGTGGCGGACAAAAAAAATTAAATACGAAACATTACAAACGTACAAGGTAGAGAAAAACATAATGAAAACAAAGCAAAAGTATTATGAACTGGGAGAAAAAAAACACGTAAAATATTAGCCTGGCAACTTAAAACAGAACAGTAGGAAGGGAAGGTTGAGAATCACTGCTCTAGACCCAATTATTGCTGAAATATTTTGCTTGAGAAAAATTGCAATTGGCCCATTTCCTTTGGAGTTATGAAACTGTGCACATTACAAATCAATTTGGAATGATTAAAAGAGTGGTTTTCAAACTTTTTCTTTCCACCCACATACCACCGTAAGCAATCCCTTATTAATCACAGAACACTGCATAGGGAATACTTAAAGTGGTATGTGTGTGGAAAATAAAAGGTTGGGAACCACTGATATAGACCAATATCTCAACTTAATTCATACTATAAGATAATAGCAAAATTATTAGCAAACACACTGGCCAATTGAATACCTAAAATAGTAAAACAAGATCAAACTGGATTTATTAAGAAAAGACGAACAGCGGACAATGTCTGCAAACTTATTAAGCTAATCCACACAATTCAAGGAAATAAAAAACCAACAGTGGCTGATGCTCAAGATGCAGAAAAAGCCTTTGACAGAATGGAGGAGAACTACTTATTTAAAGTATTACAGAAGTTAAATCTACCAGAAAAATATATAAATTGGATTAAAGCATTGTATAATGGACTGTTGGTGAATGTAACAGTAAATGGATATGTATCAAATCACTTTAAATTAAGAAGGTCAACTAGACAGGGATGTCCACTGACCCCCTCATTGTTCGCCTTAGCAATAGAACCTTTGGCAGAACTGATAACAGAAAATAAAATAAAAGGGATAAAAATAAAGGAGAAGGAGTATAAAATCAGCTTATTTGCAGATGACATCATAGTATACCTAACAGAACCAGAGGTATCAGTAAAAGAATTACATAAGAAATTGAAAGAAATTGGAAAAATATTGGAGTACAAGATCAATGCAAATAAAAGTGAAGTGATGCCAATGAGTAACGCACACTATGCAGAATTTAAAAAAGAGACACCATTTAAATGGCAAGCACAAGCAATCCAATACCTAGGGATCAGGTTAGATAATAACTTAAGCCACTTGTACAAAGTAAATTGTTAGCCACTAATAAAGAAATTGCAGGAAGATTTAGAACATTGGAAAGAATTACCGCTAACGTTGATAGGGAGGGTAAACTGCATTAAAATGAACGTGTTCCCAAGGATACAATACTTATTTCGAACATTACCAATTCCTTTAAAAGAAAAATTCTTTAAGGAACTAAAGAAAATAATAAGGAAATACTTGTGGAAAGGGAGGAATCTAAGGGTAGCATTAGATAAACTAGCAGAGAGGTATAATCAAGGTGATTTATAATTACCAAATTTTAGAAATTATTATAGAGCTGTACAATTAAGATTTTTACCAGACAAGGGAAAAACTAGACTGGACTAAGATAAAACTAGATAAAATATGGGAAAAGGTACCAGAACATATACTTTATAAGTGGGATGAAAAGCTGGTGCAATATAAAAATTCACCAGTACTGCATCATTTACTTAATACATGGAAGAAGATCCAATTATAAAGACAAAAAAACAAATCCTCTACCTTTTACAATAGACAACCTTTCCTTTAGAGAATGGGAGAGAAAAGGAATCAAAAGAATAGAAAATTGGGATATAATTTATTAACATTTGAACAGTTGGAGTACAAATATGGAATAACTCATGGTACAATGTTTGCATATCATCAATTGAAAGCTTATTTAAAGGATACATTGGGAAACAGCTTGAGATTACCTGAAGGAAGCAGCTTTGAATACGTGATTACAGGCACAATGATCATTATTTTCTTTGGCTTGGCTTCGCAGACGAAGATTTATGGAGGGGTAATGTCCACATCATCTGCAGGCTCGTTTGTGGCTGACAAGTCCGATGCAGGACAGGCGGACACGGTTGCAGCCGTTGCAAGGGAAAATTGGTTGGTTGGGGTTGGGTGTTGTGTTTTTCCTCCTTTGTCTTTTGTCAGTGAGGTGGTCTCTACAGTCTTCTTCAAAGGAGGTTGCTGCCCGCCAAACTGTGAGGCGCCAAGATGCACGGTTTGAGGCGATATCAGCCCACTGGCGGTGGTCAATGTGGCAGGCACCAAGAGATTTCTTTAGGCAGTCCTTGTACCTCTTCTTTGGTGCACCTCTGTCACGGTGGCCAGTGGAGAGCTCGCCATATAACATGATATTGGGAAGGCGATGGTCCTCCATACTGGAGACGTGACCTACCCAGCGCAGTTTGATCTTCAGCAGCGTGCATTCGATGCTGTTGGCCTCTGCCATCTCGAGTACTTCGATGTTAGGGATGAAGTCACTCCAATGAATGTTGAGGATGCAGCGGAGACAACGCTGGTGGAAGTGTTCTAGGAGCCATAGGTGATGCCGGTAGAGGACCCATGATTTGGAGCTGAACAGGAGTGTGGGTATGACAACAGCTCTGTATATGCTAATCTTTGTGAGGTTTTTCAGTTGGTTGTTTTTCCAGACTCTTTTGTGTAGTCTTCCAAAGGCGCTATTTGCCTTGACGAGTCCGTTGTCTATCTCGTTGTCAATCCTTGCATCCGATGAAATGGTGCAGCTGAGGTAGGTAAACTGGTTGACCGTTTTGAGATTTATGTGCCTGATGGAGATGTGGGGGGGCTGGTAGACATGGTGGGGAGCTGACTGATGGAGGACCTCAGTTTTCTTCAGGCTGACTTCCAGTCCAAACATTTTGGCAGTTTCCACAAAACAGGACGTCAAGCGCTGAAGAGCTTGCTCTGAATGAGCAACTAAAGTGGCATTGTCTGCAAAGAGTAGTTCACGGACAAGTTGCTCTTGTGTCTTGGTGTGAGCTTGCAGGCGCCTCAGATTGAAGAGACTGCCATCCGTGCGGTACCGGATGTAAACAGCGTCTTCATTGTTGAGGTCTTTCATGGCTTGTTTCAGCATCATGCTGAAGAAGATTGAAAAGAGGTTTGGTGCGAGAACGCAGCCTTGCTTCACGCCATTGTTAATGGAGAAGGGTTCAGAGAGCTCATTGCTGTATCTGACCCGACCTTGTTGGTTTTCGTGCAGTTGGATAACCATGTTGAGGAACTTTGGGGGGCATCTGAGGCGCTCTAGTATTTGCCAAAGCCCTTTCCTGCTCACGGTGTCGAAGGCTTTGGTGAGGTCAACAATGATAATTAAAAGATTTATAACCAACATGTACATTAAGTTGCAAGATAAGGAAAATGAAATAAACTATAAACCTAAGCAGAAGTGGGAAAAGGATCTAAACATAAAAATAAAAAAATGAAGTATGGGAAAAGTTACGCTCTGGAACTATGAAGAATACAATAAACACAAGGTTATGCATGATCCAGTATAATTGGTTACACAGGGTATATATTACTCCTCAAAAATTAAAAAAAAAATGGGATTCAACATTATCGGATAGATGTTTTCGCTGTTAGAAGGAAATGGGAACAACATTACATGCAACTTGGGCATGTTGGAAAGTAAATATGTTTTGGGAAGAATTAATTCAGATACTAAATAAAATTACAAAAAATAACATACCAAAAAAAACAGAGATATTTATTTTAAGTAACATAAGTAGTAGAGAATTAGGCCTCAAATTTGATAAAGTGCAACAAAAAATCATTATGATATCCTTAGCGATAGCAAAAAAATGTATAATGTCAACTTGGAAAATGGAAAAGAGCATGAGTATACAGCAATGATACATGGAAATGAATAAATGTATCCCATTGGAAAAAATAACATATAATTTTAAAAATAAAGTCACAATGTTTGAACAAATTTGGGAACCATACGTAGAACATATCAGAGAGAGTGCTTGCCTATTACCTCCATCCCCTAACATGACAATGAAAATGATAAGAAGACAAAACGACTAGATTCAGTGTGTAATAAATAGATGACGCATTTTTCTTGTTTATTTTCCTTTGTGTGAAGATATTGTTTTATGGTTTTATTGTATTGTATATGTTGAATATTTATGGATTTTGGAGGGGAGGGAGGGAAAGGGGAGAAAGAAAGGGGACAAAAGACCACTGTGTAAATTTAATGAGAAACTTTTGTACATATTTTGGTTTATATGGTTCATAGTGTGAAAAATAAAAAAAATATTAAAAAAAAATATCTATTATATTCCAGCCATTAGTTTGTAATTGTATATACAAAAAAAAATCAAAGCTTACATCCAATTGTCCCAGCACAAACATTTGATGACTTTTAGAACGATTACTGCCGTAAAGGGGGGGGGGGGGGGGAATGGGGTGGGTGTATAATATTTTAAATGATCTTCAGAGGAGGGTACAATACACTGCAGCAGTCTTTATCTGTGCCCTAAAACCAATGGGTCCCTCATGACCTATATGAGACAGAAAAATCTTGAAATTAGTTACAGTATGATTTGTGTACAGTATTTCCAAAAACTGGCAAAATAATATTGACCTCAGAAAAGTTTCAAAGCAAAGAAATAAAAATAATCAGGAAAATTTTTTTTCAAGAAATAAAAGTCAGATATTTGCAGATGATTGCTGCAGAATAATTTTGTACCAAGAGCACAGTTCCTGATTCCAGAGAGCCCTGGAGGCTATTCAATAAATGCATTTAGAAACTTAATAGGCAGATTATTGCTCTGCAAGGAGTCAAGCATTTTCGAAAATGCTGCAGAAAATAGAGCCAACACAAAGCTCAAAGCAAGCATGATCTTATTGATGGCATTTGACAAGAACTTTCAAAGATTAATTGAGAGAGCTTTTTTTGGGTAAAAGGATATCTGGCAAGTGAGAACTTTTGAAAAAGAGAGAGAGAGATAGGAGGGTCCTGTTAGAGGGAAAGTTGGAGCTAGTAGGATGAGGGAACCGTGGATGACCAGAGATATTGTGGCTTGAATGAGGAGCCAAATCTCAATTATAGACAATTTACATAAAATTCAGAATCAGAAATTATTGTCATGACCAAGTCATGAAATTTGTTTTTTTTTGACAGCATCATAGTGCAAACATTCATATTATAACCATCTTATGATATTATTATTAAAAAAATAAAATACAATAATAATGCACGAAAAGTAAGGCAGTGCCATTTTTTCATTGATTATTCACGAATCTGATGGCAGTAGAGAAGAAGTTCTCCTTGTGCCACTGAGAGCTTGTTCTCAGGGTCCTGCACATTTTCCCTGATGGTAGCAGAGTGAAGAGGGTATGGCTTTGATGGTGGGGATCTTTGAAGATAGAGGCTGCTTTTTAAAGACACCGCCTCATGTAGATGTCCTTGATGGAGTGAAGTCTGGTGCCTGTGATGTCACAGGCTGAGTTAACAACCCTCTGGAGTTTTTGCTTGTCCTGAGAGTTGGCACCTTCATATCAGGCAGTGATGCAACCAACCAGAATGCTCTCCATGGTACACCTCCTTGGAGATGTTGACACCAAGAAATGTAAGGCTCATGACTCTCTCCACTACTGTCCCCACGATGAGTACTGGGTCATGTTTCCCTGATTTCCTCCTGAAATCCACAATCATCTCCCTAGTTTTGCTGGTGTAAGTGCAAGGTTGTTGTCGTTACACCATTCAATGAGCTGATCGATCTCCCTCCTATACACTTCCTCGTATCTTTATGATTCTGCCAACAACTGTGGTGTCATCAGTAAACTTGTAGATAGGTTTGGTATTGTGCCTGGCCATACAGGTGTATAATGAGTAGAGCAGCGGGCTAAACATGCATCCTTGGGGTGCGCCTGTGTTGAACAGTGAGGAGGAGAAATTCTGGAGAAACTCAGCAAGACATGCAGTGTTCTTTATGTAGCAAAGACAAAGATACAGAAACATTTCGAGCCTGATCCTGTCATCAAGATGTGAGGAAAATGCAGGGGGTGCCCTCGTCCACATAGAGAACATTGTGTGACTTACTGAGTTTTTCCACTAATTTTGTGGAAATACTGCAGACTTTCTTTTTTAACTCCATTATAGACAAGTTAGATTAGATTAATCCTCCGAGAGGTCGACAGAATGGAGGAGTTTACTTGATAGGGAAATCAGGAGGAAAAGAGAGTGTCTGAGATGGTTCTGGCAAAAAGGTTAGGGAGAATCCTAAGAATTTACAATTACATTGAAGCCAAAGGAGTAACCAAGGAGAGAATAGGGCCCCTTGAACATCAGCAAGGTTGTTTATGCGTGGAAAATTTATCAGACAGTTACTGGGACAGGCTTGAATTTTAAGGAGGTTGGATCGGCTGGGACTTTTCTCCCTAGGGCAAAGGTTGCTGAAGGGGTACAGAGGTTTATGAAATTGGTCAAGGACTTGATCCAGAGTCGGGAAATCTCAAACGAGAGGGCATAGATTTAAGATGAAAGGGGAAAGACTGTAAAGGGACCTGACGGCTATTTTTTCCCACACAATAGGCAGTGGGTGTATGGAACAAACTACCAGAAGAGGTGGTAAATGTAAATAATTGTCACACTAAGAAAATATTTTGACAAATGCATGCAAAAGAAAAGGCTGAGGAGGACTTGTGCTGAATGAAGGCAAAGGGGACTTGCGTGGAGAGGCAACCTGGTCAACGAGGGCAAATTGACCCACGGGGCCTGTTTCCTTGCTGTGAAATGCTTTTACTCTGAGAAACCATTTGGCTCACTTCTATTCCTATTTCCTGCATTCTTCAATTTATATTCTAATGATAAATCATTTGTTCTCATCAGGTGATCCAACAAATCGAACAAATGGAAAACTTAGAATATATTTAATTTGTCTCAAAATTAGCCATATTTATCAGTTGTAACAAATTAAGCAAGAGCTCAATCACATGAATGGTGAAAGAAACATTTTGTGTAAAAAAAAATCTGCATAAAAACTGAAAACCTGAATTAAAGGTTAGAAAATGCTGGGAAATCTCAGCAGGTCAAACATAACCAGTGTTAACTTTTCCTGTGTAATACTATAGTGCTAAACAATCCAATCTCAAATAAAAAAAATCTGGATTTTCCACAGAATACATGAAAGAGTATGATTCTCGCTCCACTGCTGAATGTGTCAACAACTAAAATAAAAGTTGTGTGTAATTTTAGATCATTCAGAATTTGACAGGAAGATTCCAAATTGTACACAAACTAATAAGATGGGCCCATCAGCTGCCAGGGTTCATTTTTAATTCCATCCCAAAATACTTGAAGACATTGAAAAAAAAATGTGAAGAAGTTGACACTTGCAATCCCTGCTGCACTGTGGTAAAACAGAACTGTACTGAACTTGGATCAATCAAGTCAGTTCAATAGATTTTCAAGTTTTATTTAACATTTGTGGATTAGATAAAGTAATTTAACATGCAAAACACAAATATAGTTATTCATAATATTAAAATTGATAAGTATTTTAAGATTATGTCAGAAACTTTCCTCATTGGACATGTTCTCTAAGCCAAGCAGCATCCTGCAGCGGAAATTTCAAGGCACTGGGAAAATACCATTAATACACCTGTACTGTCTGAGTAAAATGTTCCAAATTCACTGGAAGGATAACTGAACCAATACAAGTAAACACTTCATTCAACGTCTTGAGGTGTAGATTCTCTCAGTCATTGATATTGGGCAGGTGATCCTATTTACATTCTTGACACCAGCCTTCCTAAATAGACACTATTCAAAGGTCTTGTCATACTTAGAAATTACAAGGTGGACAGAGGAAAAGATTCAAGTATGTACTCAAAGCTTTATTGGAACCCTTGGCCCATGACCACTCAAAGTGGAGAAGGAGAGTTCAGTCAGATATCAGGAACCATGAGATCATGCATCAGGGATCCGCAGAGGACTTGTAAATGAGGTGAGTGGAGCAGACTACCCACACTGGAAACTATCATCTGGAGAAGGATCTGCAGTTCCCACATTGGCCTCATTCTCCACCTCAGATTCTATGAAACTGAAATAGACATCTTCAAAGAAGTACGAGGTGAAAGCATTCCTTCATGTCATTAATATAATAAACTACATGGAATATTGCTCAGATTTTCAACCTTTGAGAATTGTGTCAACTGACTCAGACATGCAATAATATCCATTAAATGTGCTTAGATTGTCAGTTTGGAGCATTTGAAATAATCTTGCTATTCTAGGTTTGAGCTTCTCATGTCTTTTGTTGATCTGCAGTGAACTTTTGGAGAAAAAGAACACTGGCTGCAGAAAATTTGCACCGGTCATGTGAATGTGATGCCAATCTATCAAAAATCACCATCACTAAAAGCGACATGACTGTATTTTGAGCAAGTCTCTGAATTAATTGCTGGAACTGTAGAACAGACTAGAACAAGGATTAAAAAAATCAAAAACTTTTTTTTTTAAATGGTTGTGAATTAATGGACAAAACTTCTAATTCTCAAAGTTGAAGATAGCAAAACAAAGGCAGTCTGGAACAGTAAACCTTGGTAGATGGGTAACTTTTCCTATTAAATGGATGTAAATGATTTTTTTCCATGATCTGCAATCTTTGTGTTTCTTGAATGAACTTGTCTTATTTTGCACTCACTTTCTATTCCTTGAATGAAAAGCAGATTTGTCAGTGGAAATAGAGCCAATTTTTTCCGCAAAACAACTTCATCCTTGTAAAGTGATGAATGTTGTGAACTCACAACTCATTAGTAGACAGGAATTGATGAGCCACAACCAATCACTTAAAGCACCTTATCATGATGGCAGGTAGTCATTGAGGCAGGGTGCCTTGTCATTCTTTGATATTGGTGTGATAGATGTCCTTTTGAAGCAGATGGGAGCCTCAGATGGTTGAAGTGAGAGGTTGAAAACGTCTGAAAACTTTCCAGCCAGTTGGTCAAGTTTCAATGCAGGTTTTAAGGATGAGGCTGGGTACGCTGATGGTTTCTGAGGGTTCACCCATTTAAGTTTCTTCTTGCATCATTCTCAGTGAGCACAGAGTTGTCGGGGGCAGTTGGGGCTCATGAGGATGGATTGTTGTTTTCTTTTCAAAGTGTGTATGGAAGGCATTGAGCTTACCAGGAAATTATGCATGCAAGCAATACCACAGCTGTCAAACGTCCATTTGAGGAGTCAGCTTAGTCTGCATTAAGTACATCATCCCTCATCTTTTCCAACAGCTGTAACTGGATTTCATCATGAGTCACATCTTTCCCTCTCCAACTCTTTCCACCTTCCACAGGGGGCATTCTCCCTGTGACTCCCTCCTCAACTCATTCTCCCTGACCCTGGCACCTACCCCTGCAACTGCAGGAGCTGCAATTCTTGATCTAACAACTATCCCCTTAGTCGTAGCCAGGGACTGAAGCAGCCCTTCATGTTGTGACATGTTCACGTCTTCCAACTTCATCTACTGCATTTGGTGTTCCAGAAATGGCCCCCTCCATATTGACACGATGAAATGCAGATGACCAATTTGCAGAGCACCTGTGATCTGTCTGCAAAGGTCATCACGAGTTCCTGGCTGCACGCTGTTTCAACTTCCTTTTCTATTCTCAAATTGACTTCTCCATCTTTGGCCTTCCAGATGAGGCCCAATATCAAGTGGAAGGACAAAACCTCGAACATCACCTGGATTTTTCTGCAACATGATGATATGAACATTGAATTTTCCAACTTCAGATAACTCTTACTTATACCCCCACCCATTCTCCTACTGATCCACCTCTGCACTGACCATAAACATGCTCCACATCCATCCACCCATCACCTTTTCTCATTTCCCATCTGCCTCAGTCTAACAAGACCATCATCCCACCTTTCCCCACCTCGCTCCAACTTTCCTCTCCTCTCTCACTATTGATGCAGGGTTTTGATTCAAAATGCTGATTTTTCCTCCCCCCCCTCCCCCTCCCCCCAACCACCCTACAATGGTGCTGCTTGAAGGCTGCAGTTTGGTTTTGCTGAGGGCCATCATCAGAGCCAGAAAACCCAAAAAGGTTACTTAGCTTCAATTTTGATCGACAACTACACAAGGTTTTTGCTCACTTTTGAGTCCACCTCAGCAAATATTGAAAAATGTTTAACAGAGGTAATCAGGCTGAGGCCTGTTCAAGGTATGTGGCCTGTGTGAGAAAAACCTCAAGTTGTTTTTGGTGCATTCGAATGGTGAAAACTGCTCATGATGCTTCAAGTTACATTGAGGAGGGACTGATTAAACATGTCATGAGACGTTTATTGCTGATGTATCACAATTAGCAAAAGCAAAATAACATGTTCAGATGAGGATGCTTTGGAAATTATATTCAAAGTTGCAAGCTTGCTGGAAGACCATTCATACATCATTGCTAATTATTCTTATGTTGAAGTCCGTTATTTAACTTAATGGAGAATACAAGTGGGCATTTCTATTTTCTTGTCCTAAACAAGAGTGAAAGTAAATTTAAATGCTCATCCAACTGTGGCTGCAGTAATGGCACCACTCTGCAGATCTGGGAGGAGCAGGGAACGGAAATATGATTTCCAGTGCTGCTCCACTGGGTTCTACTCCCCAGTCTTGATGCCAATGACACTGTACAGGGTTAAAAACACCTATAGAACATGGTTGGCACTGTTCTCTTTTAAAACCAGAGAATCCATGGAGGTTCGTGCCCAAGACAATGGCACCTATCCCTGGCAGCCCAGACCTCGAGGATTGCAGGGTCCAGGAGAGCAAAAAACTGGCAAAGTGCACCATTCCACCAAGAAGAAGCATGGAAGAAGACTCTAAAGGGTAGGAGATGACAAAAGCAACCAGCAAGGGCTTGGCGGAGGAAGGACTCGCACCAGGCTACGTGCTGGGTGCAGGCTGCTGGACACTAACTCATGGAAGCTAAGTATCAAGAATGGGACTTATGATGAGCAGTGCTTGGGTGCTGAAAAATTTCTAAATTCTCTTTGGAGTTCAGAACCAAGAATCGAGGAGGGTGATTTGGATACTTGGAGCTCATGTTCATCACTGAAACAGACAAGATGTCATGTGGCTATAGAGGTTACAAAGGTGTAGAAGCAGTGAAATCTTAGGAGGGGGTAGGATTGAAAGACAGAATGCTTCTGATGTCTCTTTAGCTTCTCCTTCTCTTCTTGGTGGAGGTGTAACAGCTCTGATTTACCCCAGTTTATAAACAATTAAAGAATACACTCAATCGTTTTTTTTCAGCACACAATGGAGTTGACTTACTTCTCTTTGAAACGTTGTATTCTTCAACTCCCCAAATGTCACCCAACCAAACCCCTATGACCTTTTCATTGGATCACTGCAATATGGGTGATCCTGACGCTCTCATTCACTTCCTCCTGCACCCATATCCATCATCCGTACACTGACACTTAACGCACCCACACATGCCCGCTATTACTCCCGCACATCACTTCGATTACATCATCAGTAGCAACCAGCACTGCTCTCAAGGCAAGTGTGCCACCATGACAGACACCCCACCCCTCCAAGCCATGTAAGAAGGCGAACAATGGGAACTGTCCCACTACATAATGGTCTGGAGGGCTGACAATTCAGCCAAACCTCATACGATACTGCAAGACAGGCAATGCACAGGCAGGGGTGCAACTGATCCTCAGACTCTGGTCCCAACACAGGACATGGACCATTGATATACATAGGCTTCAACATGTTGATGGAAACCGTGTCAGGATTTCCATTCCTGTCAATCACAAAGTCTTTAGGTGATGTTGTAAGACCTGTAAAGGATTATTGTAAACAGGCTGAAGTGGTTTGCGAATAGCATCATGCTGAAGGAACGAGTACTGCATTGTAAATCATTCGCCACATACACTGCAGGTGATGCCTGCCACAAGGGAATAGTTCAGAATAATCTCATGTTTTCCCCAAGACGATCAACACAACTTGCCAGATCATAGAGCATTGTGGCTGGACTCAGATTCACAAACTCACCTGGCAAGGTCAGCGCAGCGTTATATACGAGTTCTGCCGCTGAACATCCAAGATCTGCCTTAACAGCAGTGCACATGCCAAGGAGAACCATGGGCAAACGTTCACTCCACATAGATGCATTGCCACCTGCTGTCAATTCTGCTTTCAATTGTCGATGGAAGCACTCAACAAGGCTGTTTGCCTGTGGATCGTAAGCTGTAGTGCAAATATGATAGTGCCAAGAAGATCAGTGAGAGCTTGGAACAACATTGACTCGAACTGAGACCCTTGATCAGTTATAATAGTGGCCAGAACACTGAAAGATGGTATCCAACAATCTTCAAAAGCCCGAGCGATCGTCTCTGCAGTGACAGGAATGGCCTCTTCCCACCTGGTAGTCCACGGGACTGAAATCTATGGCAGTGGTTGTATGCAAGCCTGGGCAGGGCATCAGCCACGGCATTTGCTTTTCCTTGGATATGCCGTATGTCTGATGAAAATTGTAAAGCAAGCCCAAGTGCTGAATTTCTCAAGATGAGTAGAGATGTGCGCTTGTAATTGCAGTATGCGTAAGAGGCTGGTGGTCTGTAGAAATGCTGAAAGGATGATCTTCCAATGAAAAGCATAATTGTTTCACAGCAAGATAGAAAGTCAATAGTTCTCGACAAAACATTATATTTTGCCTGAGCCAGTGACAGCTTGGCTGAAAAAAAATGCCAGAGGTTCCAATTGCCCACAAACTCACTGTTCTAACACTGCTCCCAAAGCACTGACAGGTGTATCTGTCATAAGAGAGAGCAAGGCATTGGGCTTTTGATGTACAAGCATCATGGCAATCGCAAGTGCAGTGTTCACATTGTCGAAAGTATACATGACATTATCTCCCAAAGTCAATGATCTCCTGGAAATGGACATCAGATCCTTTTCTGGATTTAACAAATGCAATGAGTCTGGGACTGCAACCTGGGTCGCCAAACAATGAGTGGGTCGCTGAGAGGAAGCCACTAGGTTTGCAGCTCAACAGTCATGGAGTGAGGCCTAATGAAGACACTGAGCCAGTGGCACCTGCTTCAATGGTCGTGGAAATGGTGCAACGGGAGGAGATGGAGGTGGTTTCCCAATACTACTTGAGCGATGACGCAGTGTTAGCCCAGAGAAATCCTGAAGGATGTGTTGGTCATCATCAATGTAGACCTGAGGCATGAGGCCTCAAGGCATTTGGATCATCCAATGCCGAGGAGGCTTTGAGGTGAACTGATGCTCAGCCACCTCAAGAAACTGTGACTTGGTTGGTAGTTTCCTTTTTGAAGTTCGCAGACTTTAACATCCAAGTCCTGCTGATGCCGGTAAACCAGCCTGAAGATGGCTGTAATTAGATTTTTTGTAACATTCAAACTGAATTGCAACCAGTCTTATTTGTGCTCACTGCCTGTTCTTTGAAGTCTGGTGTTAAGAGCACTGTTGTTCATTTGAAATTGGGAAGTTGTTCATTGCTGCGATCGGAATGGGTTAGGGTTTAAATAATTAATGTTCTAAGTCTGATAGTCTATGTAAAAATATGGCTGCTGTCATCATTTAGATAGTAACAAGTTTATTCTTAATTGTATGTTCATCACTTTGCATCAACAGGCATTGTTAAATGCACTATATAAATAAACTACCACTACTTTGAGTTGTTCATTAAGGGGTAATAGAGATGCTGTGGCATTTGGCAGAAAAAGCGATTTAAAAAAATCATCACAAATGGTTAAACATAACAGATATAGGAAATTCTCAAATTTCTCACACTTTCGATTCATCAGGCGAAATGCCATGTTGGGCAACTCTCTGTCCCAAAAATACAAGATCAGCAGTGCCAAAACCCCATTTACCGGGGTTGATCACAATACCACACTCATCATGCCTCGGAAACAATGAGATAAGATGGTGCCTGTCCTCTTCTTCATCCATACTCGCAACAAGAATATCGTCGATATAAACAAACATGAAATCGAGGATGGAATGTCTGAGCTGCATTTCATAAACCCAATGGCATTTGCAGAAACTCTGCATGGAGGTCTTGCACTGTCTTAGTTATTCTCTGTAATGAAAACATTTCATGTCTTCATTCAACCATGAATCCATCCATCAACTTAACATGCATTTATAACTTTGGTTCTAAACCAGGACAATTTGTATACTTCTGACAATATCTTCTGGTGTGATATTGTTCTTTCTTTTCTTTGGCTTGGCTTCGCGGACGAAGATTTATGGAGGGGTAATGTCCACGTCAGCATCAGGCTCGTTTGTGGCTGACAAGTCCGATGCGGGACAGGCAGACACGGTTGCAGCCGTTGCAAGGGAAAATTGGTTGGTTGGGGTTGGGTGTTGGGTTTTTCCTCCTTTGTCTTTTGTCAGTGAGGTGGGCTCTGTGGTCTTCTTCAAAGGAGGTTGCTGCCCGCCGAACTGTGAGGCACCAAGATGCACGGTTTGAGGCGATATCAGCCCACTGGTGGTGGTCTATGTGGCAGGCACCAAGAGATTTCTTTAGGCAGTCCTTTTGCCTCTTCTTTGGTGCACCTCTGTCTCGGTGGCCAGTGGAGAGCTTGCCATATAACACGATCTTAGGAAGGCGATGGTCCTCCATTCTGGAGAAGTGACCTACCCAGTGCAGTTTGATCTTCAGCAGCGTGGATTCGATGCTGTTGGCCTCTGCCATCTCGAGTACTTCGATGTTGGAGATGAAGTCGCTCCAATGAATGTTGAGGATGGAGCGGAGACAACTCTGATGGAAGTGTTCTAGGAGCCGTAGGTGATGCCGGTAAAGGACCCATGATTCGGAGCCGAATAGGAGTGTGGGTATGACAACGGCTCTGTATACGCTAATCTTTGTGAGGTTTTTCAGTTGGTTGTTTTTCCAGACTCTTTTGTGTAGTCTTCCAAAGGCGCTATTTGCCTTGGCGAGTCTGTTGTCTATCTCGCTGTCGATCCTTGCATCCAATGCCATTATAAATGTTACATTGTTTGCCTATTGTGACTTTGTCCTGATATTCTCAATAAGACATCTGCCATTATATTTGTTTGGATGGGTTCAAATCCATAAATTCACAAAATGTGTTTATTTCTGTTTGCCATAAAGGCATACAAAGAGATACCACTTGTCCACGACCTCTATCATGGTTGCATACTTGTGTCATCAGTTGTGACCACAAATCCACTTTGTGAAACATCAGTTCCTTCTCAATTGAAGGTAACGCCAGAACCTTCTCAATTGAAGATAACTGAGATGGAGCAATAAATGGCAGCACTGACTATACAGGTTCAGGTTTGGGCATGCAACGGAATTCCTTCCATTGACCTGTTTGGAATCATAATGGTCGAGAACATGGTAGAGGTGGCAGGTGGTGTATTTGGTGGAAGCACTGGAGATTTAGTGCTGCCACCTCGACCTGTCAGCCACTTTGCAACTTCTACATGTGGCAGCCAGGAAACAACCAGGCTTGACAGTAGAGGCAACTGCTCCCATGGGCATGTCGGCTGCCATCTCTTCCTAAAAGATTGTCTCTCCAGTGTTTTAAGTTCTTCTTGATTCTGGTGCAGAGATTTTAGTGGTCCACGCAGACACCCCAATATGTCATGTGCTCGTTCAACCGTGAATGATTCTAATATTCAAACATATGGCCAGAGGTTACTTCTGTTAGATTTTGATCTCAAAAAAACCTTTTCAGTGCATTTTCACAGTTGCAAATATATCAAATTTCATTTTGGGAGTGAATTTCTTGTCACATCTTTGATTGTTGGTAGATTTGAAAAATCGCTGTGCCATGAACCACAGCTCTTGTACACAAGTGAGCTGCATTTGTCACCCCTCCAATGTGGTCAGCCGCCTGGCGAGCCTTCAACCTAGCTCCTGCCCTTTCCGAGCTTTGTTCTAGTGTTTCCCTCATCTAGTGACCCCATGGTATTACAGACAGTTCCCCACCATGTCGAGATTCGGGGTACTCTGGTTGCATCACAGACTTGTGGATTATTCCTGAACTATCTTAAAATCACAAAATCATATTTATGCCACATTCAAGAGTTGGGTGTGGACCACAGATTTGACAGCTGCTGGGCTTGACCACTGCATATAATTCTGAAAAAATATCTTGGAGATTGGAACCCTTGTGGTGATTATCATGCCCTGAACAATTCCACTATTCCTGATCAATATAAAATTCCCAATTTACAAGATTTGTCAGCAAACCTCCAAAGCAAACATATATTACCGAAAATACATGGTTGCCTGAAAAAAATGTCAGAGTTTAGCCTTCTGATGTCACGAAGATGGCAGTAATTTCACCTTATGGCACGTTTGAGTTTCTGCAAATGCCATTCGGTCTATGAAATGCAGCTCAGACATTCCATCCTCAATTTTGACGATATTCTTGTTGCGAGTATGGATGAAGAAGAGGACAGGCACCATCTTATCTCATTGTTTCCGAGGCATGATGAGTGTGGTATTGTGATCAACCCCGGCAAATGGGGTTTTGGCACTGTTGATCTTGTATTTTTGGGACAGAGAGTTGCACAACATGGCATTTCGCCTGATGAATCGAAAGTGTGAGAAATTTGAGAATTTCCTATATCTGTTATGTTTAACCATTTGTGATGATTTTTTTTTATATAATCGGTTTTCCTGCCAAATGCCACAGCATCTCTATTACCCCTTAATGAACAACTCAAAGTAGTAGTTTATTTATATAGTGCATTTAACAATGCCTGTTGATGCAAAGTGATGAACATACAATTAAGAATAAATTTTTCTTTGGCTTGGCTTCGCGGACGAAGATTTATGGAGGGGGTAAAAAGTCCACGTCAGCTGCAGGCTCGTTTGAGGCTGACCAGTCCGATGCGGGACAGGCAGACACGATTGCAGCGGTTGCAAGGGAAAATTGGTTGGTTGGGGTTGGGTGTTGGGTTTTTCCTCCTTTGCCTTTTGTCAGTGAGGTGGGCTCTGCGGTCTTCTTCAAAGGAGGCTGCTGCCCGCCAAACTGTGAGGCGCCAAGATGCACGGTTTGAGGCGTTATCAGCCCACTGGCGGTGGTCAGTGTGGCAGGCACCAAGAGATTTCTTTAGGCAGTCCTTGTACCTTTTCTTTGGTGCACCTCTGTCACGGTGGCCAGTGGAGAGCTCGCCATATAATACGATCTTGGGAAGGCGATGGTCCTCCATTCTGGAGACGTGACCCATCCAGCGCAGCTGGATCTTCAGCAGCGTGGACTCGATGCTGTCGACCTCTGCCATCTCGAGTACCTCGACGTTAGGGGTGTAAGCGCTCCAATGGATGTTGAGGATGGAGCGGAGACAACGCTGGTGGAAGCGTTCTAGGAACCGTAGGTGGTGCCGGTAGAGGACCCATGATTCGGAGCCGAACAGGAGTGTGGGTATGACAACGGCTCTGTATACGCTTATCTTTGTGAGGTTTTTCAGTTGGTTGTTTTTCCAGACTCTTTTGTGTAGTCTTCCAAAGGCGCTATTTGCCTTGGCGAGTCTGTTGTCTATCTCATTGTCGATCCTTGCATCTGATGAAATGGTGCAGCCGAGATAGGTAAACTGGTTGACCGTTTTGAGTTTTGTGTGCCCGATGGAGATGTGGGGGGGCTGGTAGTCATGGTGGGGAGCTGGCTGATGGAGGACCTCAGTTTTCTTCAGGCTGACTTCCAGGCCAAACATTTTGGCAGTTTCCGCAAAGCAGGACGTCAAGCGCTGAAGAGCTGGCTCTGAATGGGCAACTAAAGCGGCATCATCTGCAAAGAGTAGTTCACGGACAAGTTTCTCTTGTGTCTTGGTGTGAGCTTGCAGGCGCCTCAGATTGAAGAGACTGCCATCCGTGCGGTACCGGATGTAAACAGCGTCTTCATTGTTGGGGTCTTTCATGGTGTACGGCCCCTCACCCCAAGTCCAAAGCCCGCTGCGCAGCTCAGACGGCAAAGTCCTCCTCAGCGACAAGATCTCCATCCTCAACCGATGGTCAGAACACTTCCAATCTCTTTTCAGTACCAACCGCTCAGTCCAAGATTCCGCCCTGCTCCAGCTCCCTCAACAGCCCCTAAGGCTAGAGCTGGATGAGGTTCCCACCCTGGATGAGACATATAAGGCAATCGAACAACTGAAAAGTGGCAAAGCAGCAGGTATGGATGGAATCCCCCCAGAAGTCTGGAAGGCTGGCGGCAAAACTCTGCATGCCAAACTGCATGAGTTTTTCAAGCTTTGTTGGGACCAAGGTAAACTGCCTCAGGATCTTCGTGATGCCACCATCATCACCCTGTACAAAAACAAAGGCGAGAAATCAGACTGCTCAAACTACAGGGGAATCACGTTGCTCTCCATTGCAGGCAAAATCTTCGCTAGGATTCTACTAAATAGAATAATACCTAGTGTCGCTGAGAATATTCTCCCAGAATCACAGTGCGGCTTTCGCGCAAACAGAGGAACCACTGACATGGTCTTTGCCCTCAGACAGCTCCAAGAAAAGTGCAGAGAACAAAACAAAGGACTCTACATCACCTTTGTTGACCTCACCAAAGCCTTCGACACCGTGAGCAGGAAAGGGCTTTGGCAAATACTAGAGCGCATCGGATGTCCCCCAAAGTTCCTCAACATGATTATCCAACTGCACGAAAACCAACAAGGTCGGGTCAGATACAGCAATGAGCTCTCTGAACCCTTCTCCATTAACAATGGCGTGAAGCAAGGCTGTGTTCTCGCACCAACCCTCTTTTCAATCTTCTTCAGCATGATGCTGAACCAAGCCATGAAAGACCCCAACAATGAAGACGCTGTTTACATCCGGTACCGCACGGATGGCAGTCTCTTCAATCTGAGGCGCCTGCAAGCTCACACCAAGACACAAGAGAAACTTGTCCGTGAACTACTCTTTGCAGATGATGCCGCTTTAGTTGCCCATTCAGAGCCAGCTCTTCAGCGCTTGACGTCCTGCTTTGCGGAAACTGCCAAAATGTTTGGTGAATATCTAAATGATGACAGCAGCCATCTTTATACATAGACTATCAGACTTAGAACAGTAATTATTTAAACCCTAACCCATTCCGATCGCAGCAATGAACAACTTCCCAATTTCAAATGAACCACAGTGCTCTTAACACCAGACTTCAAAGAACAAGTAGTGAGCACAAATCCATTTCATTTGAATTGAATCAAAACTGATCGAAGAGATGTAGCTCTCTAACATGACCCATTCAAGTTTGCAACAGGATTTGAATGAATTGGGAAGGTGAGCTGAGGAATTTAACTGAATCGAATCTGAATTAATAAAACTCTAATTCTCTGACACGACTCATTCAAGTTTACAAGAGGACTTGCATAATTTGGGAAAGTGGACAAAACCCAATTCTAACAGATGTGGGTATTGCACTTTGGGTAGTCAAACCAGGGTGGGCTTGCACGGTAAATAGTGGATTCCTGAAGAACAGAAGGACCAAGGTGTGCAGGTGCATCATTCCTTGAAAATAGTGACACAGGTGGGCAAGGTGATAAAGAAATAATTTGGCGCACTTACCTTCATCAGAAAAGGTTGAATCTTTATTTCCTAAAGCACAAGAGCGATCTTATTTTGCCTGATACAAGATAATATAACTGGATGGCATAGGCTTAAGGTGTGATGGGAGACACTGAAGAGGAAACTGATAAAGTTTTTTTTTCTCCACTCAGAGGATGATCCTTATTTGGAATGAGCTGCCAGAAGAAACTTTGATATGGGTATACTTTCAACTTTCGAAAGACATTTGCATGGAGGAACAGATAGGAATCATTTAGACAGACAAATGGGTCTCGCCCGCAATGCCAACTTGGTCAGCAGGGATGAGATACTTTGGAGGGCCTGAACTGCTGAGAGCTGCACTTTGGAGGACATTACATGCCCAGGAAATAGACATCGATTGTGCTTTGGGAAGAGTATAAACATTTTGCAAATTCCAAACTTTGGAACCAAACAAATGTGCTTTGGAACAGAATCTAGTTCATCTCATTCATAACAGTCATTTTTATCATTCCCCACACCAAAAAATAGAGCAACTGCTTGAGTGGAGATAGAGAAAGCAATTTAATTTACAATTAGCATGCAACTGAGGATACGTCCCACTTAAATAACAAGCCATGACAATGCATAAATAGTTCATTTAAAAATGACTGTGTAACTGAAAAATACACAACCATAACTCTTGATCTCCATTCCTGCTGTGATCACAATGTATCAACACTGCTCTTTGTGAGGCAGATTCCCCAGAGCATCTTTGCAGGAATCAAAAAAAAACAGCAACATTGTAAAGTTGATTAAGAATGAAAGTAATACATAAGTGCTCTTCCCAAATCTCCTGTGCTACTGAGGTTAGAGTAGGATCCAATGCACGTGAAATAACTATAAAACTCTTCATTCATGTTAGAGAATTGTAAAAGAGCTCTCAGAGCTAAGTGTAGCAAAGTTGGAGGAACAAGTACAATAATCCAGTTCAAATTCTTTTCTTCAGACCTTTCCTTATACTTACTCTATACATCTTAACATTTTAATATTTCATGCCACACCAGTTCACGGTGACGCCTCAAAGCCATTTTTCATACCCATAATCCCCTATGCTGCTGGAACTGCTTTGCACATCATCCACCTCCCCACCCCCCCCCCCCACCGCCCCCCATTCACAGCAGCAGCACTTCAGCCAGGTTCCCTGTGATGCACGCACGCATGCATCTAAGTAACGAGGTCGGCCATTTGCACTTTCAATCCACTGGAGCAGGCAGGACACCCGGGTGAGTTTTACTGGGTTCCCTGGCCACCACTGAGATAGGCCAGGGACCAGGATGTTCTGACTGGGTTGACCCTTTCAACTCATCATGTACCTGGGTCACTAACCATGCAAATTGCCTGGTTAACCCCATTTTACATGAAAACTAACAGGTTGTCTATCCAGTGGTGAGATTTTTAATGCAATCTTCAAAAGTGGAACATTTTATTTGTGGTATCATTCCAGTGAATAATTCTACATAACCAATATCTTGCCCGAGTGTGATAGTACATAGTTACAGTATCTAGAGTGTACTGACTGTGCTTACAGTGATTGGCTGAGAGCTTAGCCACGCCTACTGTCTGGGCCTTAAAGGGTTATGTCCCTAGCCAGGTCAGATCATTCCGGACTGGTCGGCCACCTATGAAGAGCTCCTGTCTTTTGCTAATAAAAGCCTTGGTTTGGATCAACAAGTCTTTGGTTCTTTCGACAAGCTCTACACTGAGATAACAAGCTGAGTAATGCACATAAGATAAATGTGTGGCTTTACCAGTTTATTGCAAAATTAGGTCTGCACCGTACTCTTACAATCTCTTGAAATGAAACTTGAAATATGTCTTGGTCAGTAGATCAGGATATAATCATTGCAAATTGGCTCCATATTAGTTTTGTCACGTATTGCATTTTACATTAAACTCATGAGGATAGAAGTTTCAAGAAAGGATACAATTAACCTGTTTCAGATGCTTTTGGCAAAATAGAACTTACTCCAGAATTTCTTTTGTTAATATTACATTCCTGCAAATGTTTAGAGGCCTATTTTAGATTCTATCACTAATGTGTATATGTACAGATTGTAGTGTAGGTTGATTGTGATGGCTGAGAGTGTAGCCAAGCCTACTGGCAGGTCTTAAAGGGTTGCTCCTTGCCAGACCAGGTCATTCTGGACTGGTCGACTTACATGTGATACGCTCCAGTCTTCTAGCTAATAAAAGCCTTGGTTTGGATTAACAAGCCTTTGATTCTTTTGACGCGCTCTACAATTTTATTCACTAGAAAGTTTTGAAGGGATGGAGTGTATGCTACGGCTGGAACGCCTCGACATTGACCCACAGTTGGCTGCAGCCTCGAATGACTTTAAGCTCTTGGTGAGGTGCTTCGGAACATACTTACAACTCTCTGACCCTGCCAAGACAGAGAAAAGCCATCGACTACTAATATTGATTACTATGGTGTCCCCGAGAGTCTACCAGAGCATCCAGGACGTGACCATTTATGCCACAGCCATGAAGGTGCTGAAAGGGCTCTACGAGCGACCTGTGAACAGGGTCTATGCTCGGTACAAAGTAGCGACAAGAAGGCAACAGCCCAGTGAGTCCTGTGGAGCTTATATTCAAGCACTAAGGGCAATGGGCAGGGATTGTGCCTGCACAGACAGAACTGCTGCGGAGACCATAGACGATCTCATTTGGGATGCCTACGTGGTCGGGGTCTGATCGAATGAGGTGAGGCAGCGCCTGCTAGAGCACGGGCGAGAAAACCTAGAGGACGTGATCCGGATCGCAGATACAATGGAGGATGCGGTCTTAAGTATGGACATGTACTCTCAGGGCTGGACCCCATGCCCTGATGTGAATAGATTGCACTCCCTCAACCCTACTACCCCACGGAACACCGACGGCCTATTGGCTGCCACTATGTTGCCCGATGCGACCCTAAAGTGTTATTTCTGCGGGAGGGACAAGCACAGCAGGTCCCAGTTCCTGGCGAGAAAAGCCAGGTGCCAGAAGTGCCTTAAAAACGGCCACTTTGCTGTAGTCTGTCGCTCCAAAATAGCCACTGTCAAATGCAGTGCCTCGTATGGAGCCCAACCGCCACCCTCCAATTCAAACATTTCTTCCTCAGATCTCTCGTCCAATGAGAGCAAAGGCTCCACTGCGTGGCAGTGCCTGACATCATAGGGCAGGTGCCGATCGCGGAAGGTACAACCCACCCTCGCCGCAATGATATTGGCCTGCTTCACCCTCCCTCACGAAGCAATGTCCGACCAGGCCCCAGCCCTGACTTCAACGGCTACCACCGCTGCCGACCAGGGATCCGCTGCCGACCAGGGATCCGCCGCCGCCATCACCGCTGAGCCCGCCGCCGCCATCATCGCTGAGCCCACTGCTGCTGCTATCTACCAACACTGCCAACTAGGGACCCGTCGCTGCTGCCGACCAAGGACATGCCACACCCACCGCTACCAACCGCGGACCCACCACCACCGAGGCAGCCGACCAGTTACCCACCACCATGACTGACGCTACCGACTTGGTACCCACTGCCACTACTGACTCTGCCAACCAGGGACACACCACCACGACCGACCCAGTACCCACCGCCGCGACCGCCACCGACCGCCTGACTGACTGCCCCACCGCCGACAGCAAGCAGCGACCACCAGCATTACCGTTGGCTGTCTGACACCCCCAGCAGGCTGCAGGCAGCAGCACCAACTCCTCGACGCCGACTGCTCCTGTGACGTCACCACCCACACGTTGTGTGAAGTCATCACTTAGGATTCCACTATCCCCATTACAAGTCATTGCATCAGTAACCCTAGACCAGGACTGCCCCCATCCCCTCACAAAAGCAATGGAACTGATTAAAGTGTATGGACACTGTACCAATTGATTATTTGACTCGGGGCCAACTGACAGTTTTATCTGCCCAGACCTGGCCCACCATTGCGGACTGGCTATTCTCTCAAAGTGTATTGTGTGGTGACCCTGAAAGTCCAGGGCATCACATTCACAGACTTCAAACTATTAGTCCTTCCCCAACTGTGCGCCCCTGTATTGCTGGGACTGGATTTTCAGTGCCTGTTCTGAACCGTTTCCCCGCACTAGTTTAAAGAAAATTTGCGGGCATTGTGATTGCAGTTTACACAAAAATGCTGGTGAAACTCAGCCAGTAATGTAATGTTCTTGTAGCAAAGATAAAGATACATAACCAACATTTGGGACCTGAGTCCTCATCAAGGTATGAGCAAAAAGCAGGCAGGCGCTTGAATAAAATGGTGGGGAGAGGCAGGGGAGAAGCACAGGCCCATAGGTGGATATGGATGAGAAAGCTGAGAAGTTATAGTGGAGGGGATAGCTCTCTGAATGGAAAGGGAAAGAGTTGGTGTGGTACCAAGTGAGAACCAGGGAAGCCTTGTGCCCGATCTGTCCAAGTGTAAAAGGTGCGAGATTGAAGGTGTGGGAAGTAGATAAGATGCAGTCAAGTGGTTTATCTATTGTTGTAGTTGAAAAGCCATGATTCAGAAGAAGAAAAACACTTCAAATAGACCTATGAGAAAAACCACATCATCAAAATAAATGCAACAGGAATAGTGAAAATGGGATAGATGCCTCACAGAAAGGTGGAGAGACAGTTTTAAGTTGTGGAGTTCGATGGGCTTTGACTAGATATTTCTGACTTGCCCAACTCATTAAATGGAGACAGAGAGATCCTGAAAGTCAGATATAGACCATGTGAAATGTGGAAATTGATAGCTTTTGATGAAGCTTTTGAGTTCTGTTTGAGTTAAAGAAGCAACACAGCACAGCCATCAATTTATCCGAAAAAAATTCCCGAACATTAATGAATGAAAGACTATGTTGGGCTTTATACTCGTAGTATTGGTGGCTCCCAACCAGATGGTGATGCAGCTGGTCAGCATACTTGCCACCAAACATCTGTAGAAATTTGCCAGGGTTTCTGATGCCACACCAAACCTCCACAAACTCCTGAGGAAGCAGAGGCACTGACGTGCTTTCATCACGATGCCATTAGTATATTGGGCCGAAGAAAGTTCTTCCAAGGTAGTGACTCACAAGAACTTAAATCTGCTCAACTTCTCCACCTCTGATCCTCCAAATATCATTGGATTGTCCACCTTTCCCTACCTGAAGTCAACAATCAGCTCCTTTGTTTGGTGACAATGTGTGCAAGGTTGTTGTTGGTGCACCATTCAGCCAAATTTCAATCTTCCTCCTGTGTGCTAACTCATCCCCTTTCTTTATACAAACCACTACCGTGTAACATGTCTGTGACAGTGGCTCAGTTCTACTCTCTCCTTAACTGCAGCCTGATGTGCTGGGTACGACCCAATGATGTGCTATGAGGAACATTGCAGAGGCAAAGATGTGCAATTACCCTCTAACTACCCCATCAGTCAACTTGACTACAAGAAATCAAATGCCTTCCAAAACTCCCAGTCACACTGACTATACAGGATCATCAGTTGTATTTTGAACTAAATCAATTTTGCAGATGGAAAGTCAGAATTGAAATACTGTTCAATAAACAAGTGAGGGAGCAGGAATTTAGATGATATGATGTCATTTTGAGGAACAATATTCTCAAGTAATATGGCAGGATGGAGAAAAATAGAAAATGCTGGGAACATTTTGTAGGTCAGGCAGCACCTACAGAATGATAAAGAGACTTCACATTTCAGGTCATACACCTTCGAAGACCCTTGATTATAACAAAATGTTTTAAACAGATGTTGCATTGCCTGCAGGGTATCCAGTATTTTGAGGATTTTTTTTCCAGATTTTGAGCATTTCTTTTTCATTGGCTGAAAGGAATATATTTCCCCAAGATGGAGACTGGAGATTAGAGAACCAAAGATTTTTCTAATAGTAAAATTGTGGCCATTTAGAACCAATATGGAGTGAAATGTCTCCATTCAACGGATTGTGAATATTTGTGCATTGAGTCCTTGAAGGTCTCAGGAGTCTGTTCAGGTCTGGATACCAAAGAAATCAAGGCCTTTCCAATGAGAGAAAAATATGGTTGAGGTGGAAGGATGGAGAAATTGATATTTTCTGCAAATACTGACTGAAGAATATCAAAATGACAAACTATGTATTTGAATGTTTTATTTATTTTACAACATAAAACAAAGGATTATGTTATGACCACTTTGCCATTTGATGCTTTCACTTGGCCCTCTTACATAGTATGTATGCGCACAAACTTATTGACTGAATTCCTTTGCTCTAAATCCCTTCATCTCCTTATAAGACAGAACATTGTTGATCTCAGTATTAAAACCTTTTACAAATATATCATTAATGGCCCACAAGGTGAAAAAGTGGTTCCCAATTCTAATCTGAGTAGTCAATTTTGATTATTAAGATTATTCCAGATTCTTTTCAAATCTGGAAAATTGCTTTACTTTTTTTTAAAAGAAAACAATTCCCTTAAAATTAAAATAAAATACCTCACTCTCAACTACTTGTTCTTGGAATATCTTGTTTATGCAAAGTTTCTTCATTATCTTCTGATAAGTCAGTGCTTCATTTGTTCAGAACTTAATATTGCTTACCTTCAAATTTAGTGCCCTAATTAGAACCTGGCACTACAAATGTTTTTGGGCTGGACACAAGATAACTGAGCTATTTATTGCTCATTGTTAAACTTTATGAGAACTTCTGATGACTTTTTACAGTTTTGCATATTTTCCCTCAAATGCTACCCACAAATGATATAACCAGACCAAGCCTATTATGAAAGGAATACAATGTCAATAACATGCAAAGCAGCAGCAAAATCTCCAATTTTCTCAGATAGCAAATACCAATGACTTTGCCTATATTATTGTCAAGCCACGTTGTGGGTTTGAGTTTAATGCATTATTTTAAACTTGCTTATGTATGAAAACACTGGAATCCTCAATTACTTTGAAAACATACATTTTCAAATCACAGTCTGAGCAATTTTTCTCATCTCAAGCCATTTCTCAAACAAGATCAATTATATTGAGATAATTGAGTTAGGTACTTGATTGCAATCACTGTCACACTCAAACTGCCAAGGGAAATTTGGATATCTCTGCTGAATCAACTACATTTAAAACATTTGATGTATTGTTTTCTGAGCATCAATTCCAATATTTCTGGAAATTAGGATTGATTAAAGATCTTGATCACCAAAAGAGTACCCTCCTAAATAGGCTTTAACTCAAAAGTGCTTTCCATATTACCTCTGAATCCCTGCTACCACCAACAGAGCCTCTGCAAAATAAGTAATTGAAGAGACTTGACACAAAGACATATTTCTTCTTAATGTTATACATCAACTTGCAAGCAAAAAAGTCAGAAAAATGAAAAAAAGTTTAAAAAATAGACCTGATAAGTATGATAAAGATTTTGACACAATGTTCCAATTTAATTGCCTTAGTAACCATTTTCAGTATGAATGGTTCCATTTTCTGTGTCAGCCATGTGCTAAATTGGAATTGCATGCAAATTCCATTCATCACATGAAATGTGCAAGCTGAGAACATTCAATACAGCCAAAAATATTCTCAGATGAAGCATAAGCTGACAATTTTAGCTGTTCAATCAACTCCAAGATGTAACTTTCAATCTCAAAATACCTTTCACAGATTTGTAAGCAAAAGAAAGAATTCATCTAGCTGTTTTTTTTTGTTCAATTATCCTTTTTGAAATGGTCTCTTTAAAAACTGTTTATTCCATGCAAGAGAGCAAAGTGAGATACATACCATAAAAAACCAGCTGCCCTCTTGCCATGTTTTTTCCTCTTGAGTTTTCAGCAGTACATTCATATGTCCCTGAGTCCTTCTGCTGGAAGTTTGGGATTTCAAGTACACCATACGTTTTGTTGGTTTTGACTTTATCGAAAAATGAACCACCAATTCTTCTCCAGCTGATGGTGGGAACAGGACTGAAATGGCAAAGGTGCAAATAAGTAATCAATTGTAAGCAGTGGACAACAACTATTCTTCGAATAACAAAAATATAATTCTTCCAAACACTACTAATATCAGCAGAGAGTGAGTGAGTGAGTGAGTGAGTGAGTGAGTGAGTGAGTGAGTGAGTGAGTGAGTGAGTGAGTGAATTAGAATCATTAATAGTAAATAGTCTTGCAATTGTTGCTTCAAATTTCATTTATATGATATTGTTTTTTTTCCAATGCAAGGTGATTTGAAAATCCATTTTCTTGTGCATTGAAATACAAAAATGACCACATGCTGGGCCATGTCACTTCACATTGGAAATTTGGTCATTTACAAGTCATATTTATTCCTCTGATATAATTTCGACGTCAGGGTGCATGGGATGACATTGTCTCTGGAACACAATATATCTGGACTTCTGTGGTCTTTTTCTATGCTCTCCTTGAACCAAGCACATTTAGGGAATTCTGAAAGAACATGGTCTCTCCAGAGTGATGCTGGCGAGAGATCTTCATTTGATCCCCTCACTTATTTCAGTCCTTCATGCTATGCCACAAATGACCACATACTCTCCCTCTTGTCCCCACTTCCATGTCCTTCCATATTATGTCAAACCAGTACTAGAACAATTCCACCAGCTCCTCAAATATTAATCGGAATCAACTCCGGCCTAATAAACAGGCCTGGAACCTACAATTTAATATTTCAATTCTGTCTACCTGATCCTGGCAAGTACCTGAATTTCCACCACCCACCACTGACTTCAATCACACCTTGATCATTGTATGATCAGAAACATGACAATTCAAGAAATAAGAGGAAGAGTAGGGCCATCCAGCTCCTTGAGCCTGTTCTACCATTCATTAAGATCATGTTGACCACCTATCTCAGGACTATAATCCAGCACCTTTGTCAGACCACTTGATTTCTTCAATGTGGTGTCTGAACATAGAACATAACAAGACAGTACAGGCATTTCATCCTATGTAAACCTACCCCACAAGAATCCAATATTTCCCCACCTCACACCCATAACCCTCTATTTTTCTGACATCCACAGGCCTATCCAAGAGACTTTTAAATGTTCTCATTGAACCAGCCTCCACCATTAACCCTGGAAATGCATTTCAGACACCCACCACACTGAGTTTAAAAAAACAAACTTACCTCTGACATCTTCCCTACACTTTTCTCCAGTCACCTTCAACAAATGTCCCCTAGTATTTGCCATTGTCCCCACAGGGAAAACGACGATCGAGTTCACTTGCATCCTTCATCACTCCAAAGAGAAAAGCCCATGCTTTGTCAACCTTGATATGACATGTTTTTCAATCCAGGCAATATCCTGGTAAATGTCCTCTGCACATTCTTTAAAGTATCCACATCTTTCCTGCAATGAGGCGATCAGAATTTAATGCAATACTCCAAGCATGGCCAAACCAGAGTTATATGGAGCTGGCTCTCGAACTCAATCCCCTGACTAACGAAGGCCAATGCACAATACAGTTTCTTAACCACCCTGTCAAGCTGTGCACCAAACTTGAGGAATCTATAGGCCTGGACCCTCAGATCTCACAGTTCCTTTTCACTGTGAAGAATCCTGCCATTAAGCAAGTACTCTAGCTTCAAGTTCCAACATCCAAACTGCATCTTTTTGCACTTACCCGGATTGAGCTCCATTTGCCACTTCATAACTTAACCCTGCACTCTGACTATATCCTGTTGTAACCTTTGATAGTCTTAACTATTCATAACACCTCTAAACTTTATATTATCTCCAAACAATGACTCATCCCACCACGATGTCCAAGTCATTTTTAAAAAAATCACAAAGACCAGGGGTCCCAGAACAGATCCTTGTGGAAAGTTATTGATCTTTAGGCAGAGTACATTCTATCTTCTACTATATTCTGGTTTCTACAGGCAAGACAATTCTTGAATCAATACAGCCAAAACTCCTGGGACCCATGCCTCATTACTTTCTGAATGAGCCTCCCATGCAGGACCAAAGTCCTTTAAAATGAACACAATATCTCCACAGCCCTCAAGAGGAGAGGATTATAAAGGTGCACCAGCTTCCCAGTCAAGATATTTCTTCTTATCTCCATCTTAAATAATAAAGCTCTTATTTTCAACTGTGCCCACAGGTTTGCACCTCTCTATGTCCTCCCTATGACAGGCCACTTGAAGAATTTTGTTTCAGTGAGGATCTCTCATACTTTTAAAATAGAAACATAGAGTCCTAACTTATTCATTTTCTCTTCATATGGTAGTCCTTGAAATAGTGAAGTGACTGCAATGACCTCACTTCTCAGGACGGGAAATGAAAGTAGCATCTTTGATGTGCTTTCACTAAGACCCTGCACAAACATCTTTACTTTGAACTCTGTAACAAACCCACTCAGAATCCTTTGAACCTCACCCATCGTCTCAAGTTACCAATATATTTTTTCAATGTCATGTTTACTAAAGTGGATAATTTCACATTTTTCAATATTCTATTCCAATCAAAAGTTACCAATATATTTTTTCAATGTCATGTTTACTAAAGTGGATAATTTCACATTTTTCAATATTCTATTCCAATCAACATGTTCTCACCCATTTACTCAACTGGTGCATGCAATCAACCAGTTGCCACTGATGGAAATAGCCTAAAATGAGAGTTTCTGACAGGAATTTATGTCACAATGGATTTCATCATCTCTCCATTGCTATCTTAAATTAGCATAAATGCTGAGGATGGGATTAAACAGTTTTTTTGTTAAAGTGTCCAACACATTCATCCTCTACCTGGTGCAGAGAGGAAGATTCAAGATGTGCTTGAAACATCTGACAAATACAATTGCTCTGCGATACATGCTGTCTATTCAAGATCAACATTTCTTTGTGGTCATGTACACAGAAATTATTTTCCTTTGCTTGCCCTGTAAAGACACATGGTGGGTGGGGAGGAAAGAGCCCTAATCCCTCACCACTATCAAGAGATGAAAGAAAACAGGAGTCCCATCAGAGACATCGAATGTCTGTGAATCCCACCACCTCCTCTGATGTTGTTACCCCCTATACTCCCACATCCTCCACAACAGCCCAGCTTTCTGTCTGCTCCAGCAATTAATTTGAACTTGAGGCATCCAAATCACACTCCTTGATCCATGGTTGTAAACCTCCAAATCAGGAAGTTGTCAACCAGATCCTTTGAGACCCCAACTTATCATGAAGTTCGTTCAAGTTCAAATTTATTGTTAGTGTACATACATGACATCACAAACAATCCTGAGATTCTAGTTCCTTTGGTCCCATCAGAATTTCTACTTATTGGTCGTGTAAACTATACATAAGAAAAATATATGTTTACAAAAGTTTAAAAAATGTAAACAGAGAAATAAAAGTAAACAAACTGACATTGCAAATACAGAAAAAAATATTCAGTAATAAATAATATGCAAAGTAAGAGCCCTTAAATGAGTCTCTGATTGAATCTGTTGTTTTAGAGTCCGATGGTAGAGGAGTAACAACTGTTCCTGAACCTGGGGGGGATGGGTTTTGTGGTATCTATATGAAAGTGTGCCAGACAGCGCACTTTTCACGACACATCTGTGAAAGTTTGCCAAGGTTTCTGATTTCATACTGAACCTCCGCAAACCCGAGAAAGTAGAGGTGCTAACGTGCTTTCTTCACAATGACATTAAAATGTTGGGTCCAGGAAGGATCCTTCAAGGTAGTGATTCCCAGGAGTTTAAATTTCCTCACCTCTCCCCTTCTGATCACTGGTTTGTACACCTCTGGTTTTCCCTTCTTAAAGTCCACAATCAACTCCTTGGTTTACTTATTGAGTGTGAAGTTGTTGTTGGTACACCATTCATCCAAGTTTCCAATCTCCTTCCTCTATGCTAACTCATCGACATCCACGAGTATCATCATGAATCCTATTCTTAATACCTGGCTCCCAGAAGCCGGACAATAGTAGCTCACAGCATGGTGTGAAATCCTGAGCTGCCAAATTCCACACTGGCCCACTGCAGTTGTCTTCTATTTTTGTGTAGTGTTCTGCCATTATGGTGGGTGCGAGAGAGGGATGTGTTCTTCCACTAGTGCCCTGTGCAAGTCTGCTGCTTCCCTGAGAGCCCACACCCTTCAAGTTCTGGGAGCTGAATGTGGGGTCCATCATCTTGGGTGCCAGACTCAACGAACCTTCAACATGATAAAGACATCACGGTCTTTTTTTTTTATATATAGGCAGCTTGGGTCTGCATAATACTATCACGTAGGATAGTCAGTAAGTTGGACCCCATGAAGGAGCACTGGAGGCCACATTTCCACACTAGTGGCAGCACCGTCATTACAGCAGCTGCAGCACTGGCACCATTTTAAAGCGGTCATTTTAAAAGTCATTCTACCCATTTGAAGTAAGCAGCAATGATAAATGTCAAGATTAAATCATTGCACAGTATGCCAAATTAAAATCCAAAAAACTTACTTTCCCAGAGCAAAACACTCCAATTTCACGGTCGATCCTTTTGCTGCAAAAACACTATCTGGAAAACGAACTTCAATCTTTGGTTCATATTCACCCATTACCCCTGTTAAGATATAAACAAGGCATGATCATTCATTTCGGTATCCTGAATTTTAGTTTTGTTGTTGTGTGTTAGAAGTATCATGCATAATTAATTCTGAGCAGAAATACCAGGGTTGCTCAATGATGCCTTCTCAATTTGCAGCATGCTGCTCATAAAAGAGTCAAAAACTGAAATGCAAAGTTCTGTCATTCAATTAAATATCTTCAGCTTATTTTAACCATAATCAATTTAACAAATAGTTCATTTGTTGTATAATTCTGTTGTCAGGCTTTCTGGTCAATTCCCTCCAATTGTTTCATGATTTTGATGACACAAATTCACATAAAACTATAGGACATTTTAAATGGCAAACTGTATCAACAATTTCACCTTTCATTTTCAGGATATTAGAGATAACAAAAAATGTAGTACAGGCACCAATTACTCTATTTTTCAATGGCAATTTATTTAGGAAAGTGGTTTAGGAGAATTAAGTATTCAATCAAATGTAAAATCTTAAAAGATGCTGACATCAGAACAAATTAAACTGAAACTGCAAGATTCTGGACACTATCTGCTGAAAAATTGCTCTTCAAACTGTTTTGCTGTGATAACTGTAACACTTTTTTCATATGAATTATTCCCTTATAATTTTTGTCATTTCACCTTTTCACTCTGTGGTGATATGTAATTGCACCACTAAGTCACCAGGGGTCATCCCGGTGACCTTGTACATAAAGCAGTCCAGAGCTACAGTCTAGCCTTCCAGGTTTGTCTTGCAGAGAGACAAGACCTCTTGGTGTACAGATTAGTTTATTAAAGCTGTCTTACACCTGCACTGCTTTTGTGGTTATTGTCAGTACACACTCCATCTTTTCAAGACAGACTAATCGTTGTGAATATTATGCATTAGGCTACATGTTTTAAAGCAACATTACACTGATATCACTTATCACTCAAGGATTCTGGCTTGGGCAAAGCTCAGCAAGCTTTAAGACAGTAATTCTTCATGATTCTAAAAACTGTTTTCACAAAGGAAACAAAGACAGCTCCCCTTTTTCATGGATATCTTAAAACTCAGGTAAACGTGGATCTATTTTTTCTTAAATCAGGAAATAAAAGTGATGCAACACACTTGGAATTGGCTGCCCCACTTCTAGATTGGAGAACGGCTCTCTCATCAGAATGTTGAGCAGAAGGACATAGAAGAAAGTTGTTTAAGATTACACAGGATCTAGATGAACCGGGAAAATGGGCCAAGGAATGGGCAGGTGGAATTTAATTCTTTCAACCCATCATTATCAAATGAAATAAATATAAATTAATATTGACCAGAATAAACTTGAAAGGTAAAAAAAGCATAAAGTAATCATAATGAAAAACATGATGGAACTAAAACAAGTTATCAATTAAATCAGAAGCTCAGTTCATTTGTGTTACATTGAATTATTTCTGCCAGTGTATCTTCCAGCACAGACATGCTGTACTCTTTTTTTTGTTCATACTCTCATCCCATTCGAGATTCAAGATTCCTTTACTGTCATGATGTAAGGCAGAAAAAGATCTGCCATTAGCAGAAATTGTTTGGCACCCTTTACAGTCAGAGAAAAAGCAGCAAGAGAGAGTCCCTCCCCCCCAATCCTGCAGTCACTGAGTGTCCGTAGATTCGCCTCTAGCACTACTCTGCAGCCATGCCGAGATCAGTTCAAACCATTTACAACCCCAGCTGCAGATCCAAATGCCTGAGATGATCAGGATACCTTCAGCGCCCTCAACAAACACTTCCCAATTCCAATGTCTGGTATCCCTTCAGCCAGTCTCGTGCCAGCCTCTGGTAATATACTGCCTAGTATGATCATTTGACTGCATTTACCAGCAATCCACAGCCTGCATGGGTTCCATGCTTTGAATCACCAAAAGCCCATTGGTTCTGTGTTCTTCAGCCACAGAGCTACTCACTGGTCTACCAATTAGGGTTAGGTGATATTCCACATTCTCAACCACATAATTTTGCCACAGATAGCACCATTCACATCACATCATACTTTAAGTGTGAAGACTTCACACATGCGACCTGACAAATAAACCAGTTCCTCTTTTCCCTCTTATGTGTTTTAAGGCATTTCAAAATAGAATGAGAAAAAGGTTTTTTTTTCCCAAATGAGGAGTTCTACATGTGAAGAAGTAATCGAATGCCATTGTCAAGGAATCATCATAATATTTTTTGGAGAAATTGAGGTTTTGTTGAGAGTGCAGCTTCAATATTGCATTAATATTTGAGAGCATGTTGTTGCTCAAATTTCAACTGCAGAAATTCAAGAAGACAGCTCACCAGCAATTTCTCAACTGCAATTAGGGATGGATAATAGCCTTGCCCGTGGCACACATATCCAAAAAAGGAATTCAAAAACTTCATTTCAATTTTATCTTGTGTTATATAAAGAAAGAAAACAAAATCAATGGCTTCCAGCAGTGCCTTTTTCAAAAAGAAATTATAACCATAAAAGAGCTGTTACATTTGAAATTTCTGAGGAAATCAATCAAATGAATGATAAGAATTTGGGTCAATTTTTTTTCAGCAATCTGACATCGAAATGAACTTATATTGGAGTGAATTGCAGTTGCAACAATTATCAGGTCAAATCAGACCAAATTTAACCATTCTGTTGAGCTGAAAACCTGTACAACTGGCTAGTGTATTCACAGGTATCTTCAACATCTCACTCTGACAGACCACAGGATCCACCCATTTAAAACAGGCTTCATTTGTGCTGCAACCCAAGAAGAGTGCGGTAACCTCTCTAAATGACTATCGACCAGTGGCACTCACATCCACAGTGATGGTGTTTTGAGAGACTGGTGTTAGAGCATATCAATTCCTGTTTGATGGTCAACATGGACTCATTCCAATTTGCATAATGCACTGAGAGAGAGAGAGAGAGAGAGAGAGAGAGAGAGAGAGAGAGAGAGAGAGAGAGAGAGAAATGTACCCTAATCCCTCCCTGGATCCCCACCCACCCCCGTTACACAGGAAAAAGAAAAAATAAGGAGAATGCCAAAAAAAACATCTTGTTACACACAATGTTGGAGCTAAGGGATACCAATGTGACGAGCTTTCAGAGAGTCCTTCAAATTTTCAAATCAATACATTGTAAGTAAAGGGTCCATATTCTCAAAGAGAAATGATATTTATTATGTAAATTATGTTATTTTCTCAAGTGGAAATGAAGAGCACAATTCAGCATACCATCTCTCCATTCCTAAATCTGCATTTGATTTCCATGTAATGGCAATACACTTTCGAGCAACTGCTAAAGCTTATTGTAAAAAATCAATGTGATGCATAGTTAATTTTAATCCAAGATTAATCATTTTAATACCACCCAACAAAAATACCATTAGATCTAGTAGGAGTTAATGTTTTCTCCAATTTTTTTTTTAAAAAGTTTTAATCTAGGACACTCCCAAGTAGAATGAAAATATGAACCAATTTCTTGATCACATCTAAAACATAAATCTTATGCTACTAAATTCAACTTTAAAAAATATTTTGAGGTTAAATATAATTGTTGTAAAAAATTATATTGAACTAATCTATATCTTACATTTATAATTTTTTGTCATACTACCTTTACAAAGTGGCTTCCAATCATTTTCATCTGTTAGTATACCCAAATCAACCTCTTATTTTAATCTTGATTTATGAATTCCTATTCTAGAAGCTGTTTTTTTTTGAAGTAATTTATATATCTCTGAAATAAATGTATTCACACTAACCTGAACTGTTAATAATTCTAATTCATTTTGTCTAGGTAATCTCAAATTATGAACTAATTTATCAATCAAAAAGGCTTTAACTTGATAATAATGGAAAAAAAAAGTATTATTCGGGACATTAAATTTTCCCCTCACTTGTTGAAAAGTAATAAATTTACATGCTTCGAAACAATTTTCAATTCTTTTTATCCCCATTTAACTCCAAGTCCTCAAAAATTAATTATTCATAGAAAAAGGAAGAAGTTTATTTTGATATTATGGTGTTCATCTGGAAATTAAATCTTTTCTACCCATCTCATAATCTATTTTATTCCATAATTCAATCAAATGTCTCAAAATAGGTGTTTCTCTAATTTCTATTAATAAGTTAGAATTCAGTTTATAAATAAAATCCTGCATATGATCTTTATCTTCTCAGCATCTAAAGCTAACACCATCACCAGTTCATGTTTCTTTTGAGATGTTTGCATTAAAATAATCAATCTAACAATATTATCTGCAGAATGTCTTCCTTTAACACACCCAGTCTGATTTATATGAATTAAACCGGATAAATAATTACCCAATCTATTTGCTAAGACTTTAGCTATCATCTTATATTCAATATTAAATAATGATATTGGTCTTTAAGATTCCATTTTTCATGGATCTCTATATTTCTTAGCTATAACTGTTATAAATGCATTCATAAAAGATTCCAGTAGAGAATGGGTTTCACTCACCTGCTTCAATATCTCCTTAAAAGGAGGTATTATTAAGTCTTGACATTTTTGCAAAATTCTGGTGGAAAACAAATCTTCTCACAGAGACTTACAAGTTTGTAAAGAATTAAGGGCAATAATAATTTCCCTTATTGTAAATGGTGCATCTAAATCTTTTTAATCTTGGCAATTTAAAGAAGGCAAATTATTTTTAAGTTAAAAAATTTCTGAATCTTACTTTCATTGTTATCAGACTGAGATATATACAACTTAAAATAAAAATCTTTAAAGGAATCATTTATTTCTTAAGGTTTATAAGTATGTGTGATGCGCTATCGAGCGGAAAGCAGACACAAAACAAAGTCTGTTCAAACAGACTTTATTCTACATAAACTTCCACAGAGCTGGCTGTAAGAGTGCTGTGCCAGCTCTGAGACTGACCTCCAGGGGCTGGATCTAGCTTATATCCCAGAGTGTGATTGGCAGCCGACCGGGTGGGGCTTGGTCCATTCAGGTCGGCCTATTGACAGTCGACCAGATGTTTCCTTGTCCTCAAGTGCTCTTCTGCAGGCACACATGCTGCCCCCTGCAGTAGCTAGAGCTGTATCACCACATTCACTCCCTTCTTTAAAAATGTCATGGTGGGGGGGGGGGGGGGGGGGGGGAAGAGGTTACATTCCATGTTTTACCAAAGCCCCAAACATATATACATTATTTAAAAGTTTAGATGGTCCAGCACCCATTGGGGTCAATGCAATCAGGGTTGGCTCCTGGTCAAAGGTTGGCAAGGGGAAGCAGGGGCTAGTCGAGGGGTGGGGAGGGGTCTGGAGCAGTTGGCGTGGTGCAGCGTGGTGGGGTGGCTGGAGTTGAAGTGTGTGTGAGGCGCTGGATGTTTGGGGGGATGGGTTCATTTTCCACGGTTGGAGTGAGTCCGGAGTACCTGGGGTGGTCGTGGGTGTCCCACAGCTGTCCGGGGTCTGCGGAGTGCATCAGGCCAGCGTGGTCCTGGGTTGAAGGATGCTGTTGTGCTGTGGTGGGTGCTCCTGCTGGTGCCAGGTTCCTGGTTGAGACGGTGTCCTCCCTGCCGCAGTTGAACCTAATGTAGGCACAGTTATAGTTTGCGTGTAGGAGGAACACCTGCTCGACCAGGGGTTCGGCTGTGGCTGCATACATGTCTACACAGGAGCATTGATCTCGGGGATGTGAGCCATGCTGGGAGTAATGTTCCTGTCACCAAACTTCTGGGGAACTAAAACAGATGTCCATGAGGGGTTCATTGGTAACTGTGCACAGGAGTCACCTAATGGCATGGTACACCTCGGGGAGGGCATCCTGCCAATACTCTATGGACCACCTCTTAGACTTAAGGGACAGGAAGACTGCCTTCTAGATTTCCCTGCTTTTGTGCTCAACTTGTCCATTACTTTTTGGGTTGTAACTAGTCGTGTGACTAGTTGCGATGCCCCTTGCTGTCAGGTAGTGCCGCAGTTCCTCACTCATGAAGCTAGACCCCCCTCGGTCACTGTGGATGAACGTGGGGTAGCTGAACATGGTGAAGGTCTGTGTCAGTGCCCTGGTGATGGTGGTTGTGGAGGTGTCTGGGCATGGGATGGCGAAAGGGAAGCGGGAGTACTCGTCTATGACCGTGAGGAAATAGACATTCCGATTCGAGGAAGGCAGGGGACACTTGAAGTCCACGCCGAGGCACTTGAAAGGCCGAATGGCCTTTATGACATGAGCCTGGGGCGGGTGGAAGAAGCAGGGCTTGCATTCCGTGCAGACCTGGCATGCCTAGGTCATAGTCTTGACATCCCTGATGGTGTACGGGAGGTTTCGGGATGTGATGAAATGGTATAAGCGGGTGACGCCCGGGTGGCAGAATGACTCGTGCAGTGGCTGGAGCAGGTCATCATGGAGCGATACGCAGGTCCGGGAGAGGGTGTCGGGGGAGTTGTTAAACTTCCCCAGACGGTACTGGATGTCATAGTTGTATGTTGCCAGCTTGACTTTCCAGCGCAAGATCTTATCGTTCTTGATCTTGCCTTTGTGGGTGGTGTTGAACATGAACGCCACTGCACACTAGTCAGTGAGGAGGGTGAACCTCCTGCCTTCCAGGTTGTGGCGCCATTGGTGAACTGCTTCCACTATTGCCTGGGCCTCCTTTTAAATGGCAGAGTGCCCTAGCTCAGAAACATGGACAGTCCTGGAGAGGAAGGCAACAGTGTGCCCCTCCTGGTTAAGGATAGCGGCGAAGGCCACAACAGAGGCATCGCTCTTCATCTGGAAGGGGGAGTCCTTGTCCAGGCCATGCATCATGGCATCTGTGATATCCTGCCGGATGCACGTGAAGGCTGCCTGCACCTCGCGTGGGAGAGGAAAAGTTTGGGCCTGGGACAGTGGGTGGACCTTGTCTGAGAAGCGAGGAACTCAATGTGAGTGATAGGAGAAAAGGCCAAGGCACCTGCGGAGGTCCTTGAAAGTGGGGGGAGGAGGGGCAGCTTCATTAATGGGCTTATCCGTTCTGGATCTGGGCCGATGGCACCATGTGCCATTATGTATCCCAGGATGGCGAGGCGGGTGGTGCTGAACACGCACTTCTCTTTATTCTAAGTGAGTTTCAGCTCCTCAGCTGTCTGGAGAAATTTCCCCAGGTTTGCATTGAGGTTCTACGGGTCATGGCTGCAGATGGTGACATTATCCAGGTACAGGAAAGTCGCCTTTATCTTGTGCAGATCTCCCACACGATCCATCTCCTGCTGAAAGATGGAGATCCCATTTGTGACCCCAAATGGAACTTGGCGGAACTGGTAGATGCACCCATCCACCTCGAAGGCATTGTAAGGCTTGTCCTGCGGGTGGATGGGGAGTTGGTGGTAGGCCGACTTCAGGTCAATCACGGAGAAGACCCGTTAGTGGGCTATGTCGATGACCATGTTGGCTATCCTCGGTAAGGGGTAGGCATCCAGCTGGGTGTACCGGTTAATGGTCTAATTGTAATCCATGACCATCCTTGGCTTGCTGGCCCCCTTGACCACCAGGACATGAGCTCTCCATGGGCTGTTGCTGGACTCATTGACACCTTCTGCCAGAAGCCACTGCACCTCTGCCCTGATGAAGTCTCTCTCCACGGCTTAATGGCGCCAACTTCTGGCAGCTATCGGCTTGCAGTCTGGTGTGAGGTGTGTGAAGAGGGTGGGAGGGATGATGCACAGTGTGGACAGGCCACAGGTTGGCCGGCGCACTGTGGAGCGTGAGTGGGGTTAGGGGCCCCTTAAAGGTCAGGGTGGCATTCTTCAGGTGATATTGGAAGTTAGCCCAGGAGGACTTGGATGCAGAGTTTGGCATGACCAGGAGTCTGAACCCAGTGTATGTCTCCCCCTACCCCAGCCCCAACAGTCAAATCGGCAGAGCAGCACCCGAGGGTATTAATAGTTCACTCCTGGGTAGCGAAGGTGATAGAGAAGGTGGCGGGGTGGATTTTGAGTTTTAGGGAGTGGACCGCGCTTGGGTGAATAAAGCTCTTGGTGTTGCCACTGTCGATTAGGTACTTCATTACCTGCCCATTGATTTTGACGTCCAATATGGAGTGCCTGAGGCCATGAGGGTCTGAGTCATCATTTCCCAACAGCGGAGGAAATTTGCGACTGGCGGTGTCCTCTGCAGGTGCGGTGTGTGTCGTGAGAGGTGAGTGCTGCCGCACTCTCTTTAGGCGTGGGGGTGTATGATGGCGGCCTGGCTGGCCTTCCTCCCTGGTTGCGCTGGTTGTGCCGGAGAAAGTCACATCACACTATCTGCTGTTGGTGCTGATGACATTATCGCGGCCAGTGGAAGTGATGTCACTCCGTGGACCTGAAGTTACGTCTTTGTAGTCTGCGGACATGGCATCTTAGCGGGGCAGTGCTGGTGAGATCATGGGCTGGTCCGGGTACATGGTGTGCACGCAGTGATCGTTGCCGGCGAGGCTGGAAGTAGGGCTGCCGAGGTCGGGGAGGCCAGAAATTGCAGTGGGGGCAATGACGTTGCCCAGCAATTGCATGTGGCGGGGACAGGGTAGAAGGGGTCTGGTCGTAGAAGGCTACTGAGTTGCCAGCAGGCTTTGAAATGCATACTTTAGCAAAATTGCCTTTCTTGCCATATCGTGAGCAGTACTGATTTCTGGCTGGGGAGTTTTGGTGCGATCGTTGATCTGAACCACACTGGGACTCACAGTACTTACAAAGGAATGGGGTGCCCAGAGCAGCGATGTTCTTGTCCATCATCTGGTATTGGGCCACAGCTGCTGTTTGTGCTGACCACATGGAGACCTGGGGGTTGAAGACTTCGGTGTGTAGAACTGCTGCCTCCAGGGTTCGGACTACCTCCAATATTTTGGCCAGGGAGTAGATATTGTCCTGCAGCAGCTTCTTCCTGATGGCTCTCAAACGTAGATACTGGATGCAGGCATCCCTGATCAACCTTTCAACCTCCCTTTCGTTCATCCCAGGTTCTGCCAGGCACAGTCGAAATAACTCACATAGGGCTCCCAGGTAGGACTCGGCCATCTCTCCAGGAAGCTGGGCACGAATACTCAGAAGGTACCTTGCGAAGACCACATTTGTGGGAGGTTTGTACATGGTTTCTAGGGTGATCATTGCTTCAGAATACTTGGTGCAGTCTTTCAGGGCCTGAAAAGCTTGGGGACCCAACTTCGAGCAGAGTAAGATGATTCTTTTCCTGTCCGAGTCTAGGATGTCATCGGTGTGTTCCTCGATAATTGCTTTGACAGTGAGCTTCCAGATTTTGAAGCGTGCCTGTGCGTCTGGATGGCATGGGTCGACTTCGAGGCTCCTGGTACTCAGGAGCTTCTCCATTACAGCTTCAAATTTTATATAGAATAAATTGTGATGTGCCTTCGAGCAAAAAACTGACTCAAAACAAAGTCTGTTCAAACAGGATTTATTCTACATAATCTTAAACAGAGCTGGCTCTAAGACTGACCTCAAGGGGCCGGATCTAGCTTATAACCCAGAGAGTGAATGGCAGCTGATCGGGTGAGCCTTGGTCCATTCAGGTCGGCTGATTGACAGCCAGCCAGGTGTTGCCTTGTCCTCCAGTGTTCTTCTGCAGGTACACAGGTTGCCCTTGCAGTAGGCTAGTGGTTTATCACTACAGTATGTCATTGGAAACCTGAGCAAACGACGACAGATGTGGTGTGGAAAGTGCGTTGACTGGCTGAATCATGATCTGGTATGGGGGCACCAATACCTTTGAGTGGAAAGCCCTGCAACATTTAGTGGACAGCCCAGTACATCATAGCAAAACTCTCCTCACCATTGACAAAAACTTATAGAACTCTGCTGTCAGAGAGCAGCAGCAATCATCAAGGATCAACACCTAGGACATACTCTGTTCTCACTGTTGCCATCAGGAAGGAGGTACAGATGCCACAGGACTCATACCTTCAGGTAGGTGTTATCCCTCAATCATCAGTCTCTTGAACAAGACATTCAGAGATTCATTTAAGGACTGTTACTTTGTTCATTCTTTATTATTGAATATTTCTGTTTATGTATTTTCCCAGTCTGTTTACATTATTTGTTCATCTTTCTTTAGTATACATTTCTTTTTCTTGAGTAAATTTTGCAGTATTCAACCAATTACTGGTAATTTAGAAATTCTATCTGGTGTGATGCTTCTTTTATTACAATAAAGAAACTTGGGTTCTTCTTAAAACAACTAGATTAATTAACTAAAGCGAACGGTTCCAAGAACAGAGCATACACGTGCAGACCTCATGCAGGGGCATCCGTCTTGAATCTACCCAAGATGCAACAGTCCCCAGATGCTGCACTCTGTCTCTAACTCCTCCTGCTGGTAGGACTATCACTACATTCCCTTTCCTTGAGATATTTAATCAAACATGACACATTAATAGAGTATTCTTCCAATTTAAAGTTCAACACAAACACAACATGAACATCAACAGCACAAATGTTTAAGTGTGCAGTTTTTTTTCTTTTATAGATTCAGTCTGTCAGGTGCTTTGATAACTCATGTGGATCTTCTTAACACAGGTTATTGTGTCTGCTCTGCTGGTCCACTACTGTCTAGCAATGGTGGTGTTTCCTCTGTTGCTGTACAGGCTGGATCCACAGCATTTATCTGTTTCTGCAGTATTTTGGCATGTTCAGCAGGCTCCTTTGATTCCTCATCAGCATTTGACGTTCCTTTGTTCTGACAATGTAGGACTTTGGAGTTGCTTCTCCCAAAACAGAGGTCTTTTTGTCCCAAATGTTGGAATCTCAGAGTCTCACTGTGTAATTTTTTGCTCATGGTCCTAAGCATCTCGCTAACTTTTCATAGTTTGTCTTTCGTCTCCCTTGCAGACACCTTTGTCTCTGTTCAACATCTTTGTTCTTGTTTGGGTCTGCACATTAGTGAAGTATGGTGCATAGACTATGTCCCATCAAAAGTTCAGTGGGTAATATGCCGTGCTCAAGTTGTGAAGCTCACTAGAGCTAGATATGGATCTGGGCCACTGTCTTGTGCTTTCTTGAGAAACTGTTTAACTATGTGAACTCCTTTCTCTGCTTTACCATTTGACTGTGGATAACAGAGGACTTGAAGTCACATGTCAGAAATCATACTCTTCTGCAAAGTTCTGGAATTCTCTACAACTGTAGCATGGCCCAGTATCACTGTAGACAATTTGAGGAATTCCATGTCTTGCAAAGATCGATTTCATATATTAAATCACACACGCAGCAGATATGTTAGGAAGCAGTGCAATCTCCAGATAGCTTAATAACCAACAAGTAATTCTTTCCATCCATGTGAAACAGATCAGTCCCAACTTTCTGCCATGGTTCTGCTGTTATGTCAGTTATTGTCATGAGTTCGCTTGTGCTTTGCATGATGTTTCAAACAGGTCTCTCACTTGAAACCATCCTGTCAATGTCAGTATTTATCACTGGTCAATTAACAGCAGTTCTAGTCCTCCTCTTGCATTTTTCAATTCCAATTTCAATTTCAATTCCTCATGCACCCTTTTCAGCATCTCATCACAGAGATTGAGGAATGACAATTCTGCTCTGAGTAGAAGCCCATTGACAACACTCAGCTCAGCTCTGATGTTGTAGTATGGCTGATATTCATCTCTAGGCCATTCTTCCTTCAAATTCTTGATGACCTTCTGTAGAACTGTGTCCTTTTCTGTTTCAGCTGCGATCTGCTTGGATTTCATTTCAGATACGAGAAGAGGTTCAGTGATAATATTCACATCTATCTCTATGGAACTCTCATTGGGTGCTTTGCTCTGCATTGTTGACCTGGATAACATATCAACTGACACAGTAAGTTTCCTCTTGTGTACACCAATTCAAAGTCATAATATTGTAGCTTCATCATAAGCCTTTGGATTCTTGACGACATTTCACTGTGATTTGTTCTTGATTATAGATTAATGGCTTGTGGTCTGTCTCTACCATGAATGTTGGTAGACCACACACATACTGTAGAATTTCTCAAGTCCATAGACCAGACCTAGACACTCTTTCTTGATCTGTGCATATCGACAATCAGATGTTGTCATTGTCCTTAATACGTCTGCTACTAGCCTCCAATCTTTTCCCGGAGCCTGAAGTATTACAGCACCTATTCCACCTTTTAAAGCTTCTGTGGATATTTTTGTCTTTCTGGATGTGTCAAAGAACGTCAAAAGCACTGGTTCTGTAGTTAGAATGGTCTTCAGTCGTCCCCATTTTTCCTCGTGTTTGTCTGTAACTTGAATTCACAATTGTCCTGTAATAACTTCCTTAGGTACATTGTTTTAGAAGATGGGTTTGATATGAATTTACCAATGAAATGGATCATTACTAGCACTCTCAATGTCTTTTTTTGTCAGTGGGTCGGACCATCTCTAAGATTGATTTCACCTTGCTCTTGTCTGGCTCTGCATCTGCCTCTGACAACTTATCTCCCAGAAAAGTGATTTCCTTCACATCAAACTATCATTTTTCTCTGTTTAACTTTAATCCATACTTCTGGATGCATTGTAGCACTTTGATGAGCTTCTCATTCTGTTGTTTTTGTGGTGGATCCCCCAAAGGATCATGTCATCTATGGACACACATACCACATTTATGCCTCTATGATGTGCTCCATTGTTCTGTGGAACACTTCCTGAGCTGAGGAAACTCCAAAAGGCATCCTCAGACAGGAGTATTGGTCAAACAGTGCATTAAATGTACAGTATTCTGTGCTATCATCATTAAAGTTTATTTGCCATAAGCCCTGGTATGCATCCAATTTAGTGAAAAACATTACACCAGACATCTCACTTGTAATTTCATCCCTGGTTTGAACCTGATCAATGTCCTTCATTATATTTGTATTCAAGTCTTTTGGGTCCATGCACACCTGTAGGTTGCCATTCTTCTTTATGACTCACACAACTGAATTCTCCTATTCTGAGGGCACCTCCACTTTCTTTATGACCCCTGGTGCCATCATTTGGTCGAGTTCCTGCTTGAACTTTTCTTTTGCTGGTGCTGAAACCACCTCAGGACATGTACATGTGCATCCTCCTTAAACTGTATCTTGTAGGTGAATGGTAGAACTCTAAACCCCTTAAAGATGTCTGGAAATTGATTCAGTATTTCCTCTAAATTGTTCTGTGCCTGGTCACTATTAATGTGGTACATCCTCTTGACTAAGTTTTCACATGTTTTGTCACCAAGCAGTGATTCATGTCCATCTGCGGCTACTGTGAACCTGAGGTGGTGCTCTTTATCTTTTATTCTGACCTCGAGTTTACATGCATCTCTCGTGTCGATGCTCTCTCCATTGTATGCTTTGAACAGTACAGGATTTGTATGGATGTATGGCTTTATCTTTATTGCCCTGTTGTTGCACTCAGAGATCAAATTGACCTTTGCCCCGTATTCAATTTGAAAGGAATATTTATTCCATTTGTATGCAGTGACACAGTCCATTTATCTTCCTCGCCACTGTTCACTTCCTGCACCGCCATGCCCATGAAAAGTGTATCACTGAGAGCAGTTTCATCTATGGTATATATAGTGTCTTCTATAATGCGTACACTTTTACTTCTGTTTGGTTTCCATTTGAAAAAAAACATTGCTTTGCATAGTGAATCTGCCTTTTGCACTTGTAACAGACTTCTCCATAAGCTGGGCATTGCTTTGCTCCATTTAGTGATACATTGTTTACAAATGAATATCTCTCCATCATTTTGTTGGTTTTGTGTGTCCAGACACTATGGCTATGACTATGCCTTCATTTTCACTGGCTTTTACACCATCACCAAAATGTTTTATGTGTTGCAGAGCTAATTCACTGGTGTGGAATATCTTCACAACTCCAGCTAAGGTAAGCTCTGTCTCTCGCAACAATCTCTCTCTCACTTTCTTTCCATTAATTCCAAACACAATTTGATCACGGATCATTGAATCTTTCAGCAGTCTAAAATTGCATGTTCTTGCTTTTAATTTCAAGTCTATTAAAAAAGTATCAAAGCTCCCTCCCTGCAGCTGCATGCACGCTCAAAATGCATACCTCTCAAAGGTTTCATCAAATATCTCAATAACCTTGTCGAATTTGCTCTGTTTTTTTTTGCCTTGGTGAAAACAAATGTGTTGAAAATCTCCAGAATTTTGGTTCCACTACTGTAAGTAGCAGTACAATCTTCCGTGAATCCAGTTCGCTGTCAATTCCACTGGCTTGCAGGTACAGCATGAATCCTTGTTTAAACAGCCTCCACTCATGATCGACATTTCCAGCCCATTTTGAAGTTTCAGGAGTTTTTAAACTCTCTGCAGATATTGACTGATACTCACTACGCACCCTATGGTTTTTCATTAATTCCTGTGCACACTTGTGGTGTTTTTTTTCCATTCCTGGCTGTTTCTTCCACTCCTGGTACCATGTGACATTTCTTTTATTACAATAAAGAATTTGTGTTTTTTTTTTTAAAAACAACTAGATTTATTAACTACAGCAAACAGCCCCAAGAACAGAACAAACACATGCCAGACCTTATGTGGATTCATCCATCTTGAATCTACCCAAGATGCCACAGCATTCCAAGGTGCAACATTCCCCAGATGCTACACATTCTGTCTCCAACTCCTCCTGCTGGTAGCACTCTATCAGTACACCTGGCCTGCAGGAAAAATAATCTCAGAGTTGTATGTGATGTTATGTCTGTCCTCTGACAATAACGTTGAACTTCCTTAATCAACACCAAAGCAATTTCTTTATGAGGCACCTCCTGTCATCACTTTCCGTGCAATGCTGCTTTTTGGGCACTGTTTGGAAATTTGGATGTCATTAGTTTTAAAGGGGACAACTTTAATTGGTGGACCCACCTTTTAAACTCAACCATCCTCTTTGCTTACACTGTTGATCATCCCTCTCCCAACATCACACCAAGTTCCACAATTTAGCCTCTCCTAAAACTTTTGTCAGACTCTCTGACCTGTCCATTCATGAGACTTCTGCCAATTTTCAACCTTTTCTCTTCCCCTCTAACTTCACAAACAAATGTAGACTAATCTTCGCTTTTCTGTCATCCAAAGAGCAGTACTGTGATCTGCTTCCCATTTTTTCATGATTGTGACTACAGGCTACAGTCACAAAACAATACTAAAGTGGTGGGACAATGACTAAAGCAGTTTTTGTTCCACATCATTAATACAATTCCAGTGCTCCTTCTGGATGTATGGGAATGCTTTGGCACGGTGTTGTTCATATGTGCAGGATTTAAACATCTGGACTCAAAATGTGCATCAATCAGCTAGCATCAGGAGTCATAAATGAAAGACCAAATGATTGTTTGATAAATATATGAAACTGACAATACTCAATTGAACAAAGTCTCATTCAAAAAATGTTTCGACTTGTCACATTATTTAACATTAATGATTTTTAAATATATATAGATATATAAACTGGTCATATTTTGACCAATTTGAGCATTTAGTTTATGCTCACTTCCTTCTGAACAATTTAAATGACATGATAATGCTATTGATTAATGTTTGCATTTCTGGTGGGCATGTTAATCGAGATGTCCATAAGTTAGCTATATACGGAGAATATTACGGGACAGAAACAGGCCTCTTTAGCCCTTCTAGTCTGTGCCAAACCATTTTTATTTGCCTTGTCCCACTGACTTGCACCCAGTCCATAGCCCTCCTTACCTCTCCCATCCATATACCTATCCAAATTCTTCCTAAATGTTAAAATTGCACCCGTTCATTCCACACCTCCACTTCTCTCTCTCTCTCCCTGATGTTTCCCCTAAATTTCTCCCTTTTCACTCTTAACACATGTGCTCTGGTTTGCATCTCACCTACCTTCAATGGAAAAAGCATATCTATATGAACTCGGTCTATCCCCTCATAATTTTAAATACCTCTATCAAATCTCCCAACATTCTTCTACCCTCCATGAAATAAAATCCTAACTTGTTTAAGCTTTCCCTATAACTCAACTCCTGAAATCTGGGCAACAGCCTAGTAAATATTCTCTGCACTCTTTCTATCTTAGTGATATCTTCCCTGTAGTTAGGTGACCAAACCTGCACACGATACTCCAAATTTCCCCTCACCACTGTCTTATGCAACTTTAACATAACATCCCAAATCCTACACTCAATACTTTGATTTATGAAGGCCAGTATGCCACAAGTTCTCTTTACAACCCTATCAACCTGTGATGCCACTTTCAGGGAATTATGTATCTGTATTCTCAGGTCCCTCTGTTATACTGCACTCCTTAGTGCCTACCAGTTACTGTGTATGTCTTTTTTTTTTTAAATTTGTCCTCTCAAAATACAACACCTCACACTAGTTTGCATTAATTTCCATCTGCCATTTTTCATCCCATTTTTCCAGCTAGTCCAGATCCCTCTGCAAGCTTTGAAAACCTTGTCTGCTGTCCACAACACCTCCAATTTTAGCGTCATCTGCAAACTTGCTGATCCAATTTACCACATTATCATCCAGATCCCTGACACAGATGATTCACAACTATGGTCCCAGCACTGATCCCTGAATCACACCACTAGTCACAGGCCTCCAGTGTGAGAAGCAATCATCTACCACTACTTTCTGGCTTCTCCCATCCAGCCATTGTTGAATCCATTTCACTACTTCATCAGGCATACCTAGTGTCTGAACCTTCCTGACTAACCTCCCATTCAGGACTTTGTCAAATACCTTACAAAAGTACATGTAGACAAGTCCAGGATGAACTTTTTCTTCATCAACTTTCATGGTAACCTCCTTGAAAAACTTTATAACATTGGTTAAACATGACCTACCACTCACAAAACAATGTTGACTATCCCGAATCAGTTCCTGGCTATTCAAATAATTATGTATGTTATCTCTTAGAACACATTTCAATAATTTATCTACTACTGGCATCAGGTTCACCAGTCTATAATTTCCAGGGTTACTTTTGGAGCCATTTTTAAACAATGGAACAACATGAGTATCCCTCCAATCTTCCAGCACCACACCCATGGCCAAGAATATTTTAGTTATTTCTGCCAGAGTTCATGCAATTTCTGCATAGCCTCTTCAAGGCCTGAGTGAATATCCTATCAGGCAATAGGGATTTATCCACCCTTATTTGATTTAAGACAGCAAGCACATCTTCTTTAATCTGTACAGTTTCATGATCTCACTGCTTGTTTTCCTTGCATCTTTTAATTCTGAGCCTTTCTCTGAGTTAATTTCTTTGGCTTGGTTTCGCGGACGAAGATTTATGGAGGGGGTAAAAGTCCACGTCAGCTGCAGGCTCGTTTGTGGCTGACAAGTCCGATGCGGGACAGGCAGACACGGTTGCAGCGGCTGCAGGGGAAAAATGGTTGGTTGGAGTTGGGTGTTGGGTTTTTCCTCCTTTGCCTTTTGTCAGTGAGGTGAGCCCACCTCTGAGTTAATACCGATGAGAAAAAAAAATAATTTAAGACCTTTCTTAACTCTTTGAGCTCCACACAAAGCCCAAGGGGACCAATTTTGTCCCTTACTGTCCTTTTGCTCTTAACCTATAGAAACGCTTATGGCTTTACTTCATATTGTCTGCAAAACAACCTCATGTCTTCTTTTAGCCTCCCTCATTTATTTCTTAAGGTTTTTCTTGCATTTTTTATATTCCTCAAGTACATCATTTGCTCCATTTTGCCTACACCTGTTATACACCTCTTCTTCCGAAGCAGATCAACAATATCCCTTGAAACCCAAGGTTATCTATGCCTGCTAACCTTGTCTTTTGATCCTGACAGTAACATACAAATTCTTCACTCTTAAAATTTCCCCTTTCAAGGTCCTCCACTTACCTCGCACATCCTTGCCAGAAAACAACTGGATCCCAATCCACGTATTCATGATCCCATCTCATTCCCTCAAGATTGGTCTTTCTCCATAATTAACTTAAAATTCATGGCCCAAAAATCTCCTCTACACACACGTCTGTTACCTGCCATGTCTTGTTCCCTAATAGGAGCTCCGTATTGCATTTTCTCTAGTTGGCACCTAAAAATATTGAAGCACAAAACTTTTCTGAACACATTTGAAAAATCCAAGCCATCCAGACCTTTTATACTATGGGAGTCTCTGTCAATATGTGGAAAATTAAAATCTCCTACTATCACAACCTTATGTTTCCTGCAGCTGTCTGCTATCTCTACAAATATGATCCTCTAATTCTCGCTGAAATACAACCCCATGAGTGTGGTCATACCTTTCCCATTCTTCAGCTCCACCCATATAACCTCTGCTCTGTCCTGTCTGAGCATAGCTTTGATATTTTCCCTGACGAGCAATGCCACTCCTCCCCCTTTCATCCCCCCCATTCTATCATGTCTAAAGCAGTGGAAACCTGGAACATTCAGCCACCAGTCCTGCCCCTCCTGCAACCATTTCTCTAATGGACACAATGTAATAATTCCTGGTGCCTTTCCTATAATACTCCATCTATTGAAATAGATGCACCTGAGAACATTTCCACCATGTACAACCCTATTGGCTTCTAACTGTGCATGCAGTGTTAACATCATCTTTTCCCTCCTCCACTCCTCTATCTGTTGTGGCACTCTGATTCTCATCCCCAAGAAAACAGAGTTTAAACCCACCAGAGCAGCACGAGCAAACCTTCCCATAAGGATATTCGTCCACTTCCAGTTCAGATACAAACTGTCTTGTCAGAACAGGTCCCACATTCCCTGGAAGAGAGCATCCTGTACCATGTCTTTAACCACTTGTTATGCTGCATTATTCTCCTATTCCTAACCTCACCAGCATGTGGCACAGGTAGCAATCCTGAGATCACAACCCTGGAAATCCTAACCTTCAACCCAGTGCCCAACTGCCTGAACACTTCTTGCAGGACTTCCTCACCCTTCCTACCCATATCATTGGTCCCTATACAGACAACGACATCTGGCTGCACATCCTCCCTCCTGAGAATGCTGTGAACACGATCTGAGATATCTCAGCCCCTGGCACCAGGAAGGCAACATACCATCCAGGATACTTGATCACCTCCACAAAACCTCTTATCTGTCCCCCTATGGAATCCCTAATACTACAGTTTGCCTCTTCTCCTCCTTTCCTTTCTTTGGCACATGACCAGACTCTGTGCCAAAGACCTGATCTCCATGGCTTGTCCCTGGTAGGTTCCCTCCCCCCACCGCATCCAAAATGGTATCCATGTTACTGAGGGGTATGGCCACAGAGGTTCCCTTTCCCTCTCCTGACTGTCACCCATCTACTCTCCTCCTGGCACCTTGGTGTCATTGTGCCTCTATAACTCCTGTGTATCTCCTCTCTGCCTCCTGAATGATCTGTTGTTCATCCAACTCCACTCCAATTCCTTATCTCAGCTTCTCAGGAGCTGCAGCTGGATGCACTTCTCGCAAATGAAGTCATTAGGGATACTGCTGGCTTCCCCGATGACTCACATTTTGTAGATCATCTGATATTCTCTGCAATTCATTATTCATTCTGTTTTTTTGTTTGATGCAGGGAACATGTGAGCTGGGAAAATAAGTTTCCATTTTCATTTTGTTTTTGAAGAAACATAAACCTCATAACATTTTGAGGACTTTGTCATGAGTTTTAAAAGTTGCATGTGTTTTCATTCATTGTGTAATAAATAAAGAGTCATCAAGACAAACAATATCATGTAAAACAGGACCACAAATCAGAATAACATCCACTTTGAGAAATTGATTTGAAACTTACCATCAGTACGTAGCACCAAAGGAGTGGGTGGGCTCATAACTCTCTTATTAGTTACTGTGTTTTCTATCTCACAGATATAGGCACCAACGTCCGAAACCTCCACTTTTGATATGTATAGATTTCCGGTTTTTTGAGACACAAAGCGACGATTGTCTTGTTCCACAAAAGTTGGATATTGATTAAATATCCAAGCATATTTCAGTTCTGAAAGAAAAACAAGGAAATGTTTCACTGTGCCAATACATTTGCTTTATCTGTGAGCATCACACAATCAAAAAAAAGGTGCAGTTTTAAAGTCACAAAAATGAAAAAAAAATCTGGGATAAAAATAATCTTCTGAAACTATTTCTCACATTTTTCTCTGCATTTATCTTTGTTCATTATTTTTAGTCATGTGGGCAAAACCGTTATTATCTTACTGCTTGTACTTCAACATGTTAATTTTCAGTTCGTTGACTAAAATTAAAAATAAAGGGGTTGAAATTTGACTTCTGTTGTGCTTGCAAATGCACTAATTGCCAATTTTCTGATTTGGGTCACAGATGGAACTGCCATCATGCCTGGTTAAGCAGAGAAAAATAAATGGATATCCACTGACATTGTAAAGATTTTTTTTTAAATATCATGGTTTCCAGATGGGTGCAAATACCTGAATTAATCTGTGTCCTTTTAACATCTGCTTTTTTGAAGGACTGTATGATTTAGCTTTGACCTCAAATCTGAGCTTAGGGTTCATGGAGAGGGCAAAGGAAGAGAAATGTAATGAGGGATAAAATAGTCTGGAAAAAGACAACATTCTCTATTGCAAGGATCAAGAGTGCTGAAGGCTGTGTTGCCTGTCTGGTGCCTGGGTTCAGGGCATCTCACAACTTGGAGTCAGAGGGAATAGATCCAGTTTTCTTGGTCCATGTGGGCACCATAACAAGGAAATAAGTTTTGTTGAGGGAATTTGTGCACTGGGCACTGAACTCAAAAGCAAAACCAAAAAGGTAATATGTCTCTTGTAGTTGGATTGCTACAAGATTCATGTGCAAATTGGCATGGGTTCAAAAAGTCCAAAGAGATCAATGCATGGCCCAAAGAGTGGTGCACAAGAAGTGGTTTTGAAATTGTGGCACATCAGCACCAGTATTTGGGAAGGAGGGTACTGTTCCACTGGGACAGCTCCAACTGAACCAAGCTGGAACCAGGGTTCTAGCAAATCACCTTACCAGGGCTGGGGACTGGGCTTTCAATGAAATAAGAGGGAGGGGTGGGTGGGTTGAACAGATGGAAAAATTATGGACAAAGCAAAAGGAAAGGAGAGTGCAGGAGAGGTTACTGAATTCTCCACAATGAAAATAAGATCAAGTTTTAAAAGGAATAAAAATTTAACTCGGGCAAAATGGGTGGTGAATACATGACTGATGGGATGCAATTTTTATGGAAGCAGTGTACAAAACAAGGGAGATTATCTTAAAGTACAGTTGAAAATAGGCAGGTATGACATTGTGGGCATAATAGAGTCATAGCTGGAAGTAGATCACAGCTGGAAGCGAAGACCAAACTTGATCAGAAGGGGACACTAGTTGGGAAGATGATTGAACAGCAACAGCAGAAATTTCTGGGAGAATTTTGAAGATTCAGGATCATTTTATCCCAAAGAAGCAGCAAGCCAAAGGGATGATGACACAATCATAGCTGACGAGTCAAAGAAAGCATTAAAGCAAAAGAGAGGATGTATCATATTATAAAAACTAACAAGCAGCAAGAGGATTTAGAAGCTTTTGAAAACCACCAGAAAGCAAATAAAAAAGCAATAAGGGGAGAAAAAGATAAAATATAAATGAGAGCTAGCAAATAAAATGACAGAGGTGACCAAACATTTTTTTTTTTAGTTATTTAATGAATAAAAGAGCGGGAAGAGTGGATAATAGACTGCCAAAAAAATTACACAGCAGGGGTAGAAATGGGGAACAAAGAAACAACAGATATATTAAATAAGTATGTTGTGTCAGTTTTCACTGTGAAAGACACCTATGAAATTGCATAAATTTGAGAGAGCCAAGGGGCAGAAGATTGTGTTTGGGAAGATGAAGAGTCTGAAGGTAGAAGTCACATGGATTGGATGGACTTTATCCAAGGTTTCTGAAAGAGCTATCAGAAGAGATTGTTGAGCCATTCAAGAATCTCAAGAATGGTTTGGGAAGACTTGATAATTCCAAATGTCACTCCACTTTTTGAGATGCGAGAGGCAAAATTATTGACCACTGAGACCGACTTCTGTGGTTGGTGAGATTTTGGAGTCCATTCTGAAGAATGAGGTTTCGAGGTACTTCTTCAGGACCGAAGTCCTCCAGGGAAGATCTTGCCTGATCAATCTGATGCATTGATGAATCAGAATAGTCAAAGGAGAGTCAGTGGATGTTGTTCACTTGGATTTTCAGAAGAGTTCTAACAAGGTGCCACACATGAGGGTGCAAAACAGGATGGGAGCCCATCGTATTACAGGAAAGATACAAGCATGGACAGAAGAGTGGTTGACTGACAACAGGCAAAGAGTGGCAATAACGGGAGTCTTTTGTAGTTTGCTGCCAGTGACAAGTGGTGTTCTGCAGAGGTCAGTGTTGGGTCCACTATTTTTCCACATAAAATGTAATCAATTTGCATGAAAAAACTGCAGGCTATGAGGCAATGATACAAAGATCTTGGGAATAAGCAAAAATGTGGCAGATGGAATGTAGCTAATGAAAGGGCATGGTTGTGCACTTTGATAGAATGAATAAATAGACTTTTTAACCCCCCAAAGGAAGACAAAATTCAGAAAGTGAGGTCTCAAATAACTTGGGAGTTCATTTTACAGGATTTCCAAAAGGTTAATTTGCAGGTTGAGATGGTAATAAGGAAGATAAATGTTAGCAGTCATTTTGAGAAGACTCAAATTTAAAAGGAAGGATGCAATACTATTCATAAGCCATTTGTCAGAGCATAGTTGAAGTATTGTGAGCAGTTTTGGGCTCCACATCTAAGGAAGGTTATGCTGATGTTGGACATGCTCCAGAGGAGATTAATGAATAGATCCCGGGGTTGAGAGGTTAACTTATGATGTGTATTTGATGGCCCTGGGCCTGTATTCACTGGAATTTGGAGAATGAGGAGGGATCTCATTGAAGTCAACCAAATATTACAAGGCCTGGATAGAGTGGATATGGATAAAATTTCAATAGTAGGAGAGCCTTGGGTGAGAGGCCACAATCTCAGAATAAAAGATGCACCCTTTGAACAGAGCTAGAGAGGAACTTCTTTAGTTAGAGGGTGATAAATCTGTGGTATTCATTTTCACAGATTGCTATGGATACCAAGGCAATGGAAGTTTCTATTTTCTTGATTCATAAGGGTATCAAAGGTTATGGGGTGAAGGCAGGAAAACTGAGTTGAGAGGAATGGGAAAGGAATGGGCCAAAATGGCCTAATTCTGTTCCTAATCTTGTGCTTTTTGGAAAAGTAACAGTAATAAAAGCCTCATGTATTGTTGTCACAATGGCATAGATGAAAATACAATGGACTATGATAATTATAGCCAGAATTTGGAAGTATGCATCAGTTGAAGCTCCAGAGTATTGGAGCACAACACAATGTAGTTTCACTAGGAACCTGACTGAACACAAGGTGCATGAATGGAATTTATCTGAGCTCAGAAAATTTAATGTACACAAAAACTGGAGGAAACTGTAACATTGTATTGCTTGGTTGACATATTGAAAGTTCAAAAAAATAAACTGTGGCTATTCTAAGGGACAGACCACAGTTTGTAAGATGAGGAGGCATGATATAAAGCACAACTCAGCCTGGTTACTTCAAATTAGGACCAAGATAAAGAAAATGCCCACGTGAACAGAGAATAGAACTGCACAGTATGCACCCTTTGGCGACCTCCATAATAATTGTATAATTTTGCTGACCTATATAAACCTACTCTACATTAATCACAGCCCATAATCGTCCATCAGCCTCGACTACCATACCCAGCAATGCATTCAAGCCAGCTACCACTCTGTATAAAAAAAATCTACCACTGATCTCTCCTCTCAACATTCCTCAATTCATCTAAAATGGATGTCCGCTAGTATTGGCCTAGAAAACGAGTGTTGGCTGTTCACCCATTATTTACCTCTATTAAGGTGCCTCTCATCCTTCATTGTTCCAAAGGAAAAAGCCCAAGCTCACTAAACATTATACGTACTTTAATCAAGGCAGCATCCTGGTAAATCTCCTTCGCACTCTCTCTAAATTTTGACATTCTTCATATAATGAGGCAATCAGAACTGAACACAATATCCTGTGTGGTCTAACCAGAGTTTTATAAAGCTACACCATTAACTTGTGGATCCTAAACTTAATCCCCGATCAATGAAGACCAGCACACCTTCTTAAACATCCTTTCTACTTTCTCAGCAGCCTTGAGGGTTTCTATCGACTTGGACCCCAAAAGTTATTTTGCAAGAAATCCTGCCATTAACCATACAGTCTGCTTCCAAGTTCAATCTCCAAAGTACATCACTTCACACCATTTGCTACTTCTCTGCCCAACTCTGCATCCTGTCCCATCGATGTCCTGTGGCTACAATAATTTTTATGACCCTGCTGAATATTTTATAATATTTCTAGAACAAAGTGTTAATCCTACACATCTTTAGTTATATAGTTTAGCCTATTCTCTTTTTTTTTGAAACAGTGGAATGACCTCAACATTCATCCAGTCCATCACCACCTTGCTTTTAAGGAATGACCATTGGAAAATTGAATGTTGGATCTGCGTTTGATCTGCTCTTGATTCTTTTACCCAGGTGTGGTGAAATATGATTTACTGAGATTCTAAATCCTCTCATGACATAATTTATAAGTCTTACATTCTTGAGATAGAAGATTTTAATATCCAAATTTAACCATCCATCTTTCCCCTCTCTCTTGATTGTAAAATTGCAGATAAATTGATATGCAGGTTATTTTCACTACATGAGCTCCAATTTCCTCCCTGTTAAACTGCTGCTTAATTATAAATTGAGTACCACATTAACATTTTTTAAAAATATTTAGAGAAACAGCATGGTAACAGGTCCTATGGGCCCACACTGTCCAAATACACCCATGTGACAAATTAATACCTTCTCTGGAAGAGACAAAATACATTTAACCTAATTTTTTTTTTTTTGCAGTTTTGTACATTTTTTAGCAAAATTTCTAGACAAGTAGAATGAAAGACAAACAAAAAAAGGAATTCATCTCTCTGAAGCAGGTCTAATCAATTATTCAAACCCATTCAAATAAGATATGTTTCATGAATTTGAGATGTTATGCTATGCTTGGCATTGAGATTTGTCTGTTTACAAGAGAGTGATAAGGAATATAGATAGAAGGAAAGTCAGTGAGGTGGTGGAAAAGATGAAAATAGATGAAGGAATGCTTTCATCCCCTGGTTATTTACATTTGTAATATGAGAAGGTTTTATTCCACGCTATTTCTGGTTCAAAAAAACTGCATTCACAATTTCATTGGAACATAAATCTGTTGAAAGCTTCCCACTTCTACAGTTAAACAAGAAAATCTGCAGATTCTGGAGTTAAATGCAATACACAAATTTTCTGGAGAAGCTCAGCAGTTCATACAGCATCCATAGGAAGTCAAGGGTAACCAAAGTATCTCTCGGTTAAATGCCTATTATAAGAAACTAGCAAAAGCATTGGCTTATAGATTAAGACAATATCTACCAAGACTGATAGACAAGGTAGGATTTGTTAAAGGAAGCCATCCCTCAAATAGTCTTGGAAAATCATTTAATATAATAAACATAGCAAAATTCAAATGGAATCCAAGCATTACAGTCTCCCTGGATACAGAAAATACATTTGACCATTTGGAATGGTCCTTTCTATTTAAAATACTGGAAAAAATTGGTACAGTCAGAACATTTATAAACTGGATAAAAACTTTATATCATAAACCACAAAGTAAAATTATAGCCAATAATCAAATGTCAGCAGTGTTTCCCTCGAGTAAATCGAATAGACAGGGATGCCCTCTATCCCCAGCACTTTTTATTTTAGTGATTGAACTACTGGTAGAGATAATAAGAAGGGATTCGGATATAAAGAGCTTGAAAGTGGGACAAGAAGAACACAAAATTAGCCTATTTTCTGATGATGTGCTACTATATCTATCAGACCTGGCTAATTTTTTGGAAAATTTACAGGGAACACAAGAAAAATAAGGAAGGATATCTGGTTTTAAAATAAATATTGACAAAAGCAAGACAATGCCAATGACACATTTTGAATATGAAAGATACCCAAAAGGAAGTAAATTTAAATCAAATATGGATGGAATAAAATATCTTTGAATAGCAACTGACAACAAATTACAAAAACTGTACAAATTAACTTATGTTCCTCTTTTTTGGAAGATAGAAGAAGACCTGCAGAAATGGAGAGATTTACTGATTTCTCTTGTGGGAAGGATTAATTGTATCAAAATGAAAGCAATGCCAAGACTGCAGAATCTTTTTCAATCACTGCCTATTCCATTACCTAAACATTTCTTTAAATTATTAAACAATCATATTAGATAGTCCCTATGGGATAACAAGGTACCAAGAATCACACTGAAAAAACAGACATGGGACTACAGGTTGGAAGGACTTCCAGATTTAAAAAAAAATACTACCTAGCTATGCAGGCTAGATTTCTCACAGTGTTCTTTGTGGAAGTCAGCCCCAGAATTGGATTCAGATGGGAATACACTCAAATGGGGGAGAAATCAAAGGATTTTATCTATAAATGGAGTGTAAAATTTCTAGAAAAAAAGACAGATAATCCCATACTAATACATATGATCAGAACAAGGCAAGAATGTAATGAATGTATAAGAAAAAAAATAGGGATATCAATAAAAGCACCATTGTGTAAAAATGTGTTATTGCCAATGAACATGGGCAATAGAATATTAAATTTGTGGTAATTACAAAGGCAGAAGATATATTAAAGACAATGAAAACACAAACACAGAGTGGCCAATGAGACCTTATTTTGTTTTCTCCAGCTTAGATTGTTCTTTAGAGAAAGATGGGGACCAACATTGACCCACCTGAAATTAGTTAAATCGAACTAACGGTCTGAATGGGGAATACACCGAAATTTATAACAAAAATGCACTATATTCTCCAGAGCAAAAGTACAAAACCAGTGTTGCAGAGGTCATGACGGGTGTGGTGATTTCAGAAAGATGCTGGTCAGATTGGTGTAAGGACAGCACAACATCAATTATAAATGCGAAATATGGATTGGGTCAATCATTTTTTTTTAAACACCAATTAGATCTTACCCCACAGAAGTTACGTTGATCAAAAGCAGAAATATCAGAGATGTGTTTCAGGTGCGGGGCTGAGACAGGAACTTCTCTGCATGTTATGTGGTCATGCATGAAGGTGAGGCCATTTTACCAAGATATCACAGAAAAATTAACCAGAATATCAAGAGTGGCCTTCACAGGCAATCCAGAATGATATCTACAAGATAATTTTTATGGAAATAAGCAACAAATTGAATAACTGTTAAATCTCATTTATGAAATTATCACTGGCAGGAGCAAAAAAAAAAATAGTGATCACTTGGAAGTCCGACTCCCCTCTACTTATTGCATGATAAACTGTGGAAATGAACAGCTGTATAACTATGGGGAAAAAATACATTTAAAGAATAAACATGACACTTTTGTAAAGATCTGACAGCCATACCTGGACCGTATAGGGGCCTAAATTAAAAAAATGGACTATAACTGTTACTATATATCCAAGCGTGATTTTCCCCAGAGTATTTTATATACATGTATTTAAAAGGTATGCGAGCTCTGACGGTGTGCAGATCTGTGCGTATGCAAAGGGGAGGGAGGGAGGGACTGTTTTGTTTTTGTTGTTTGTAAGAAATGTTTAATATATTGTGATAGTGAAAATTTTATGATGTATATTTTTGGAAAAAATGAAATATTCTAAAAATGGGGTTAACCAAGTTTGAGCATCTTTGTTCAGTCTGCTACAACAACAAGGACCTCCTAGTCACCAACCATTATAATTGCACCCACCATTGCCACACCAATATTTCTGTCAATGGCAATGAATATGGAGCAAAAATATGATCAGGAAAGTCAAATAACTAATTCTGTCTTCCATTAATGGTTCCCTCTGGATTCATAATTGTTAAGCCATTGAAACTGAAGCCAGGCATGCATGCCATGGAACATAAAAGACCTGATCTCAATTAATTTGCAATCATCCTTGGGGCAAAAATCATTTGCAAAGTTAGTGGCTAGAAAAGAGAACATTTGGCCAGATGCTTTTGAGCTCGAGGTTAACGGAGGTATCAGCAATGTAGTTTGCAGGAAAAATAAACCCTTGTGGTTTTGTCTCACATGCACATGATAATTACAACTCTTTTTATTCCCTCCCCAACAAGTAAGAAATGGATAGCACACAAAAGAAAATCTTGAATCATTTACACCTTGACGTGAATGTTCAAATGGTTAACGTCACTCAGTTGAAATCACGAACTATATCTACAGGGGATAAAAAAGCTGAGCAGAAAATATACATCAAATAAATATTTTTGTGTACGTAAACTACTCAAATTATTGCAGCTTTCACAAAAGGAAATAAGCAGAGAAGTGACAATAATTGATGAGTAAATTGAATTTTAAGAATGTAAAGCTTGTTAAATGTACATTTGATAGAAATTACAAAGAGTCCTGAAAGTTAACTACACAAATGTAACATTTTTTTCATCTAGCCCATAACTCTTTCACCTTAAAAGAGGAAAATTGGTGATTTCTTGGTGCAGTCAATTATGTTATCTATGAAAATTAAATTATTGTTTATAAGTAAATATGAAGATAGACAAACCAATTCAATGAAATGCACTCTAAATTAATGATGTAAATATGTCTGTGTTGTACCAGTTGTTATAAAAGCTCATTGCATAATCGAATAAATAAAAGATTTTGACACCAAAACACAAAAAACAATTTGCCAATCAGCCTCTGTTGCTTTTATATTGGCCTGCTGTTAGGGGATTAGCAACATCATCCTCTCAAGTTAACATTTTATTCAATGTTTTATCTATAGCCCCTTTCATATTTGCAAGTGGTCCTAGAAATTAATGGCCAATCGGCCTTTAAAGTGTTGGGTGTGAAAGGAAAATCTTCTCTATGCCGGTGTCAGATGATGTCATCTCATGTTGGGGATTGATGGCCTCGACCCCGTACAATCCCCAGCATCTGTAGACACCAGCATTGCAATCAGGCAAGTGGAGAATGGGCAATTGCATTGGGTTTCTGTATGAGTGCAGGAAAATGAAGGAACAAATGATTAAAATGAAGGTATAAACTTTGTCATGGGAAAGTTGCAGCGAGAAAGAGAGGAGAAATAAATAGCAATAGCGAACAATTTTTAAACAGTGTGGGAAAGTTTGTAGCACTAAAGTGAATAATTTATAAAGAACGTGGAGAAATAAAAACAATGACTTCCCAGAATACAGTGTGTCAGAGAAACCCCCTTCATGAGTGCTACATGCATGCAACCATGCACACAGCTCTTTCTCAGCCGCATGAAATTCTAGGAGGGCAGGACCGCCTTCGCTTTTTCCCACCATTTTTATAAATTGCACATGATAGCCCTATCAACCTTTCCACACTTTGTGAATTGTATGTGATAGTACTACCGACATTCCCACACTGTATAAATTGTGCCCAATCGCTCTACCAACTTTCCCATGCTGTTTAAAAATTGTCTGCTATTTCTAGGACTTTCATTCAGTCCCTTATAAAGGTTTATATAGGTTGGCACAACAACAACATGAGCTGAAGGATTCATACTGTGCTGTACATAAAGCTTTCTTTCTTTGGCTTGGCTTCGCGGACGAAGATTTATGGAGGGGGTAAAAGTCCACGTCAGCTGCAGGCTCGTTTGTGGCTGACAAGTCCGATGCGGGACAGGCAGACACGGTTGCAGCGGCTGCAGGGGAAAATTGGTTGGTTGGGGTTGGGTGTTGGGTTTTTCCTCCTTTGCCTTTTGTCAGTGAGGTGGGCTCTGCGGTCTTCTTCAAAGGAGGTTGCTGCCCGCCAAACTTTATTATGTTATAATTAGACATGATTAATTTTGTTCAAATATAAGATCATAATAAATTGATCAGGATTTAGGGCAGGTCCACCATCACTCAATGAGTCATGATGTTACCAGTAGAAGGTAGAACAGTCCTAACCCTGGGAATGGCTCCTTGCAAGTGTGAAAGCATTTAGTGTCCCAGTTAGGAGTGGTCAAGTATGAAAAGCCAAACCCCCATTCCTATCCCAGGACACTGAACGGCTGATTTTGTGGGACACAAGTGTAAAAGGGACTATTGTAACTGTTTTAGTGACTACTCCTCAGAGTCTAGCTGAGATTAGGAATTCAGTGCCTTTGGAATTCACTAGCCTCTTTTAAACTGCAGCACCTAGGTTACCCTCCTGGGACCAAGATGCAATTACTGGGGCAAAGGTGCGGAAGCACATTTAAATTTGCAAGGGATATACCCATTAAATCAACCCAGTGATTTAAGGGTGATCCCATCCCCATAATAACGTGTCACATACTCACCAGAAGTACTGCCAGATGTTTGGATGCTGGCAGACCAGTGATGCACACACGCAAGAGCTGACATCACCGGAATAAGCAGGTCATCAATTTTGGTTTGCAAATCGCCTGTGGACGTGACCTAAGTATTATTCCACAGAGTGATTTGCTAATTGTGTTTCATTGTTCTACTTTAACTATTGACACAGCTATATGAATGTTTGTCATCAAGCTCCACATTGCTACCATGACAATTTGCACCAATTTAGAACAGGCTTTTCACAATCTAAAGGCAAAAGGAACAATGCAGGCATCATCAAACCGATGTTGGCATTTTCAAAAGCTTGTCTGCAACAGGAAACTCTGATTGTGGTTAGAAAGTGGACAAGCCTTTTAATAAAAATACTTTAAAGTTTTCATACATGTAGCATATATAGTCTATCCACATCCATCATTTGAATACAAATTGATAATGACTACGAAACAAATATATACCCACTACCCTTAAAAACTAAAAACCTCCCTAACCCCAACCGCCACAATGCAAATCAATCATTACTTATACATGTTAAATAGCATATGATACCATATTAAAGAAGAAAAAGAATGATAAAATTGTTGGATTATACTGAGGCAAGTTAGGGAGCAGAGAGGACTTCATTATCAAGTATTATCTGTCCTATCTGGCGAGGTCATAGGGAATGGTGATTAGAAAAGAATAAAACTAACCCACAATACCTATATTACGTATCTATGGGCTCCATGTTTATAAATATTTATTATATTTATTTCTCAAATTATATGTATTTTTTTCCAGTGGAATGGACTTTTGTATTTCCGCAAGATAACCAGTCCCAGTTAACTTCCAGGTAACTGCAATACATTTTCTTGGCAGTGTCAATACTATTTTCACAAACTTTCATTGAGTAGGTGAAAGGACCAGTTTAGGATTAGTTCCCTCAACAATCCTTAAAAAAAATAAATCAGGATTTTGTGGATATGAAATATTAGTGATTTGTTCTGACATTTCCCCTACTTTTACCCAAAATGGTCTTACCTTTGGACACATCCATGTGGAATACAGAAAAGTAACATCTCTGTACCACACCTAAAACACTTATTTGATGCCTGATTTTATTTTATGAAGCTTGCGCAGTGTGATATATAATTGACATTAAAAATTAACTGTACTAGTTTTTATTGCATGTTAATGGTCTTCAAAATGACATCCATCCATAATTACTCATCATTTAATATTCAGCTCCTCTTCCCATTTCTATTTAGATTTATATTGTCTCAATTTACATATTGCTCTGTAATAAAAGGTACATTGCAGAGGTAAATTTCTGTACTGGCACTCATCGGACAAGAGTTTCCACTTCACTACATGGCGGTAATAAACTTTCCAGTCCCAGTTATTTCTTAAGAATCGCTTTATTTGAAAGTAACAAAAAAAAGCATATTTCTAGATATTCCATATTCATCCCTCAAGTGAATAAAATACATTAATTGAGCTTGTTCATAATAATCATCGATTAGTTTAATTCTTTTATTAGACCACTGTTTCAAAAATTTATTGTCTTAGGAAAAAGATATCAAGCTGTTCTGGAACAGAGCTGTGTACGATATTATACCCCACTTTGTCCCAATTTCCCCATCTATCTTACCCAAGACCAAACTTGACAGGAATAAGGGATTTCGGAACATAAAATGAAACAAGCGCTTTATTTTAAGTGAAACGTTATGTGCTATAATCCTTCACATCTCAAGACTACCAAAATTATACAGCATGTACTTAAATTTAGACATGCAGTACTGTAGCAAGTTGTTCTGGCATATGAGCCTGTGTCATGCAAATATTCCAATGAACCTATAGTCCCCATATATTTTAAAGGGTAAGAGGAAACCAGAGCACCCAGAAGAAACACACACAGAATGTACAGACTTGCACTCAATGTCATCAAAACAAAGGAGCTGATTTTTGATCAGAAAGGGAAAACCAGAAGTATATGATAGTGTCATTGGGTGATCAGAGGTGGAGTGGGTAAACAAAACCAAGTCCTTCGGAGTCACTATCTCGGAGGATCTTTCCTAGACCAAACACACTAAAGGAATCATTAAGAAAGAATGACAGCACTTCTACTTTCTCAATATTTTGTGAAGGTTTGGACTGCCACCAGAAACTCTGGAAAATTTCTATAGAATTGTGGTGGAAAATGTGCTGACTGGGTGCTTCATGATCTGGATGGGGACACCAATACCCCTGAGTGTAAAGCCCTCCAAAAGATAGTGGACACAGCCCTGGATATCACAGACAATACCCTCCCCAGTATTGAGTACATCTACAATGAACACTGCCATCAGAGTGCAGCAGCATTCCATCAAGCATCCACACCACCCAGCACACACACTGTTCTCAGTGCTGCCATCAGGAAAGAGGTACAAGTGCCACAAGACTCTAACCATAAGGTTCAGAAACAGCTGCGACCCCTCCACCATCAGATTAATTTAAGGACTCTTACTTGTGAACTTCATTGATTTTTTAAAAAATTCTCTCTGTATTGCACAGTTTGTTTACATTCAATATTTGTTCACAGTTTTTTGCAATACCAATAAGTGTCTTGCCTGCAGAAAAAAATGATTTCAGGGTTTGATGTGACATCATGCATGTACTCTGACAATAAATCTGAAATTTGAGCTCCTTACAGATGGCACGTGATTAGAATCCGCGTCACTGGTGTTGTCGTAGCGGTGGGCTAACTGTAACACCCATATAATTGTCAATCTACAAAATAGTAATGCTCAGTCCTGTTTTGCGGAAACTGCCAAAATGTTTGGCCTGGAAGTCAGCCTGAAGAAAACGGAGGTCCTCCATCAGCCAGCTCCCCATCATGACTACCAGCCCCCCCACATCTCCATCGGGCACACAAAACTCAAAACGGTCAACCAGTTTACCTATCTCGGCTGTACCATTTCATCGGATGCAAGGATCGACAATGAGATAGACAACAGACTCGCCAAGGCAAATAGCGCCTTTGGAAGACTACACAAAAGAGTCTGGAAAAACAACCAACTGAAAAACCTCACAAAGATTAGCGTATACAGAGCCGTTGTCATACCCACACTCCTATTCGGCTCCAAATCATGGGTCCTCTACCGGCATCACCTACGGCTCCTAGAACGCTTCCACCAGCGTTGTCTCCGCTCCATCCTCAACATTCATTGGAGCGACTTCATCCCTAACATCAAAGTACTCGATATGGCAGAGGCCGACAGCATCGAATCCACGCTGCTGAAGATCAAACTGTGCTGGTTAGGTCACGTCTCCAGAATGGAGGACCATCGCCTTCCCAAGATCGTGTTATATGGCGAGCTCTCCACTGGCCACCGTGACAGAGGTGCACCAAAGAAGAGGTACAAGGACTGCCTAAATAAATCTCATTGTGCCTGCCACATTAACCACCGCCAATGGGCTGATATCACCTCAAACCGTGCATCTTGGTACCTCACTGTTCGGCGGGCAGCAACCTCCTTTGAAGAAGACCGCAGAGCCCACCTCACTGACAAAAGACAGAGGAAAAACCCAACACCCAACCCCAACCAACCAATTTTCCCCTGCAACCGCTGCAACTGTGTCTGCCTGTCCCGCATCGGACTTGTCAGCCACAAACGAGCCTGCAGCTGACGAGGACATTACCCCTCCATAAATCTTCGTCTGTGAAGCCAAGCCAAAGAGAAGAAGAGAATGCTCAGTGATTTTTAAAAATGCTATTATCCTTAGGGATAGTAACATGTTGACAGAAAATAAGTTCTCAGTATTTTTTGATTCAAAGAAAAAGGGGTGAAGATGTAATAGCCACACTCCAATCAAGATACAACAAGTACAACCAAAACAGACTTTATTCGAGTCATGCTGGCAGGAATGAACAGTATTTAATGTGTGTTGACAAGATCACCTCACTAATCCAAGTGGATCTCATTCAAAGAACTCAGTGAGAAGGTACAATATATATATTTTTTGACTCTTGTGCATTTTATTTTTTTTACATTTCTTTCTTTGTTTATGTGTACGTATCTTTTTAATTTTTTTTTTAATTTTTCACACTATGAACCATATTAATCAAATAATTTAATACATACAGACATTTCCCTCGAAAATACCCAGTGGCGTTTTCTCCCCTTTCCCCCCTCCCTCCTTCCCACCCCCCTCTAAACCCATTAAACGTTCAACATATACGACACAATAAATCCATTAAACAATGTCATCACACAATGAAAATAAACCAGAAAATTGTGTCATCTACTTTTGCACACTGGGTCAGTTCATTTCGTCGTCTTCTCATTCTGTCATTTTAGGGGGTGGAGGTCCGTGGTAGGCCCTCTCTGTTGTGTTCCCAAATTTGTTCGAATACTGTGACTTTATTTTTTAAATTATATGTTATTTTTTCCAATGGAATACATTTATTCATTTCTATGGACCATTACTGTACTCTCAGGCTCTCTTTTGATTCCCAAGTTGACATTATACATTTTTTTGCTACAGCTAAGACTATCATAATAAATCTTTTTTGCGCTTCATCCAGTTTGAGGCCTAATTCTTTACTTCTTTTATTACTTAGAAGAAAGAAAGTACAATATTTAAGACATTTTTTTTTTGCATATATATTTGATAACATTTCTTTGAACTCATTCTTACAAGCTTATGTTTTACATCTTGCATATCTTCTTTCTAAAGACAGGGAAATGGTTTGACATTCATTTATACTCATGTACAAGTCATAATTAAGAGATATCCTTGTAAACAGAAATCTGGAAGGGTTGCTCTCAGTACACATCAACATCCATTCTCTGCCTGCCTGATTTCTGGTTTTTAATTAATTAAATGGCTAGTTTCACACTAATTAAAGTAAATAATGGTGGGTGAAACTTCTGGGCAGCAACAATTTTAAACTGGGACTTGGGTGGTGCCATTAAGTTTATTGAATGCTTACTATAGCTTTTGACAATTTACATTGCTTCTGATAGATAGTAGACTCAATCAGCTAAGTTTGGGTGGGAAACTGATTTATGAATGGGCTGCCTTTTGACAACTCATTGACTAGATCAGTAGGCAGTTCGCGCTACTGTGTTAAAAATATCAAAGAAGGTATCAAGGATTCTGGAGCCTGGAAGGTTTGCTAGCCCAAAACATGCATCTTTCCCAGCCTGACTTTATTTTATAACTGAGTAAACTCTGTGCTGGTATTCTCATAATTGATATTTGTAGCTATTCTATAGACACAAACTTCTACAAGGAAGCAATTCAAACCATTTTACCAGTTGGATTTGAGTTATTGTTTGCATTTTGTTTTTTGGTGTGATGTGACATTTACAAGATGGCAAATAATTTTGCGAAACTCCGTTCTGGTGGTTTTAACGCAGAGTTTCCCCATGGATCAGCAACTGGCCTTCAATGCTTTGTTATTTACAAAAATGACATGGAGGAGAGAATGCAATGGCAGATGGCATGTGGTGATGAGACTATTGTGATCGAGCATTGGGATAAAAATAGATTTACTGGCAGGTGGTTGAGTCCACTGCTCAATTTCCTCTTTACCCACAAATGCATAGCCAAGTTCAACTCCAACAAACTCTGCAAATTCATTGACGACATCACCACTTGGCAAAGCAAAGATCATAATGAGACAGAATGTGGGATGGAGAGCAAGAATCTGATAATGTGGTTCAAGAACAACGATCGTGCTCTCAACATTAGCAAGACCAGCTGATTGTGGACCTGAGGAAGGGAAGCCGAGAGACATGCCCCTCTCTTCATCGGTGGAATGGCAGTAAAGTGGATTAGTACCTTCAAGTTGCTAGGAGTCCATATTTCAGAAGAGGTCTTCAGGGGCCAGAACAGTGAAACACAAGGCATACCAATACTTCTACTTTCTGAAGAATTTGAGAAAATATCTTTGAATACTCTATCAAACTTCTGCATGAGTACTGTGGAAAGTATACTAACTGGTTGCATTACAAATGGTTTGAAAACTTAAATGCCCAAAAATGCAGAAATCTGGAGATTATGGCAGTCAAAGCAAATTCCATCACTGGCATCAAATGCCTGTTCATTGAACACCTCTCCCCCCAACCCCCCCCCCCCCACCACCCCCCCAAGCTATCAGGCCCTTGAATCTCCCCATTCTCTGCTAACCAGAACCTACTCCAAGACCACCAAATATCTATCTCCACCACTGACCCAACAGATTTTTGCACAGCCAGTTAACTGCAAGTACTTCTGTGACAGAGTATTTTGAGGTGGTTTGGGAGGAATTGCTAGAGCAGGTTGTACACATTCATTTTAAAACACAGAATATTTGCAGGACTTTTGCAGAGTGCTTTTTGCAAATGAGCAGCAAAGTATCAGGATACAGCTTGCATGTGATTTTTGAAGGCAGGGAGAACAGTTTTACTCTCAGAGAGGGAGGGTGAGAAACAGAGAGGAGAGACACAGAAATCAGTTCCAGAAGGACAAAGCTGGCAAACGTTTGGAAGGCTGTCTGGTCAAAGGAGAAGACATGCTGTCTGAGGTGACCCGAAAGAAAGAGGATCACCTGGAGAACCCTGAAGGGGGCAAGTTTCATCAGCAAGACTGATTGGAAAGGAATCTGGTACAGATGTCCTGGAACAAAAGTAATCTCTCTCTGAAAACCAGTAAGAACCCTCCTGAGTGGTAACCATTTGCCAATTAGGCACCAAAGACTGGTGAATTTTGTTAATGCTAACTTCTGTGCACAGTACAAGAATTGCCTACAATCAGTGAGATTGGACTGTGATCCAAATAACTTTTCTAAGCTTAAATATACATTACACACACCTGTGCTTAGTATTGGGGGGATTAAGTAAGTTAAGTATGTTAAGTAATAAAGTTTAATTCTGTTTTTTGTTCAAATATAATTAAAAACTACTTTTGTTGAAGTAACCCTGTGATGTGGTACATATCTAATGCTGCTAGTTTTTGGGGTCCTCTGGACCTCTGAAACTCACAAATCTTCTGTGATTGTAGAAAAAGCATGAAAGCACTGGAGGAACTCAACAGGTCACTCAGCATCCATGAAGTAAATATATAAAAATCAATGTTTCAAGCCTGAGCCATTCTTTAAGGAATGAACAAAATGCAGGTCAAAAGGATGTTGAGATATTTTCACTTGTGGGAGACTCTAGAACAAGGGGATCCAGTTATATGGTAAGGGATCAGTTATTTAAAACTGAGGTGCAAGAATCTCTGTCCCAGAGGGTGGTAGAAGTTAGGTCATGACAAAACACGAGGTGAAAATAATATTGATAATGAATTATTGTCACACACATTGTATTGTATATTTGTCTGAAATTCTTATTTACTGCAGCTGAACAGGTACTTATACAGAAAAACTACTGTGCAATGGTAAATAAATTAAATGATAAAATAAATACACAAAATTGATAATAAATATTCACTGTAATCCAAGTACCAAAAGGCTCAAGAGGCTAATAGTTGTTCAAAACCAACTTCTTGAATCTCAAGAAATTAACTTTTAGGCTTCTGTACCTTCTGTCATCCTGAAGGTGGGAGAGAGAAAAGGTTGTAATCAGGGTGATGGGGTTCTTTATAATGTTGGCTGCCTTCTTGAGGCAGTGCCTAACATAAATGACTACAATGGACAGGAGATCAGATCCTGTGATGGACCTGGCTAGGTTTTCGTCCTTCTGCAGCCTTCTGTGTTTCTGGGCACTTGTATTGCCAAACCAGGCTGTGATATAATCAGTCAGTATACTTTCCACAGTGCACCTATGAAATTTGACAGTCACCAAAGACATGAAAATTCTCTTCAGACTCCTTAGAAAGTGGAGTAGAAAGATAGATAAATATTTGATGTAATTGAGCGCTATGGAAAACCAGTATGGAAGTGAAGTTAAAGCAAACAGAACAGCCATGATAATATTGAATGGCAGTGTAGACTTGAGAGCCTTTTGGCCTCCTGCTGCTTTGATTTTTATGCATTAACATGACCATAAAATGGATAAAAGGCAATTCTGCTAAACTTCATAAAATATAGATGAGAATGTTGCCAGAATGAAATGAGCAATACTGATGATTGTTGGGAATATACAACCTCAAATATTCAATGTGCTTTCACATATTCAGGATGCAATGTTTCATCTGCAGAAAGAAAAATTATACAAACCCACTGAACATAATCCCTTTTAATAATTTTTCAAAATTTACTTTTGTGAAAAATATTAATTAATCAGAAGTAATTCAACACCAACCAAGTTGTTTAAGGGAGAAAAGTTAGCTCCGCAAGTTCTCCAGAAATCATGGAATGGTCATTTATCATCGGCAAGAAATGTCTGCTCACCTCAGTGATACTTGTTGAGAATAATAAATCACTATTAACACAATCATTCTACTTAACATGCTAGAAGCCGCAACCTTCAGTCATACTTCCTATAAATACAAACACTGCAATAACATAAATATGGAATGGAAATTCAGTCAGATTGTAATCTGAGGTACAAAGTCAGGAGGTTTTTTTTGTGTATGTTGTAGTTAAAAAATCTGCCTTCCTTGCAACAAATTCAAATTGTAATATTTCTTTAACCCATGAGATAAAAATCTGTCATATTTTAATTGCTAAGTTGAAATATCATAATGCTTTCCTTCAGATATTATGCACCAAATGGAACTTAAAATAATGAATAAAATTATATTTTTTTCTTACTAATTCTGCTGCTGTACGGCATTCAAATGAAATGCAACAAAAAATTGTGGAAGATAATGCTAAATCTAGCTTGTTCCCATGTGTTAGTTGCATTGGAAGGGTAAACACATGGGTCAAGGGTGAGCTAGCCAATTGGATTCAAAATTAACTTGGTGAAAGAAGTCAGATGATGTGAGTGCAGGGTTGCTTTTCAGACTATTAAGTGCAGTGCCACAGAGATCTGTGCACTGTTATTTGTCTCCTATATGAACAATTTGGATGACATTGTACTGGATGTGGTTAGTAAGTTTGTGAATGACACCAAAATGGCCAGCATAATGGAGAGTGTGGAAGGTTATCTGGGATTGCAACATATTCCAGATCAACTGGGTAAGTAGGCCCAGAAATGCAAGATGGAATTTTACACAGACTAATGTGAGGGGCTGGATTTTAGTCAATCAAACCAGGGCAAGTCTTACAGAGTAGGCATCAGGGTTCTGGACAGTGCTGTCAAACCAATAAGACTGGCATACAGGAACATATTTCCCTGACACATGTCAACAAGGTGGAAAAGGGAATGTCTGGCACACTTTCCTTCACTGGTTAAGGCACTGATTAAAGGAGTTGGGACATCATATTACATCTGCAGTGAGGCAACATATGGAGTATGGTGTGCAGTTCTTGTTGCCCAACTACAGGAAAGATGTCTTGAAGATGGAAAGGTTGCAGAAAAAAATTCTGAGGATATTACAAGAAGAGGTTGGATAGGCTAACACTTTTTCCCTGTTACATCAGAGTCTGTGGGTGACTTTACTCAAGTCTTTCGAATCAGGAAGGACAGATAAACTGAATAGTTTAACAATATCAAATGGTTCATTGGGAAAACAAAGGAAAAATGTATTTTGTCTGTATTATGTGTTGAATATTTTGTGAAGATGACAATAAATAGAATCTTAGTCACAAACTATTTCCTAGGTTAAGAAAGTCCTAAACTTGGCAGTATATGTTTAACATGAGAGGATAAAGATTGAACAGACAACTTGAGGTGGAAGTATTTCATACAGAGAATAGGGAGTACATGGAACAAACTCATAATCTAGGCAAGACTGTTCAAATGGATTTTTTTCAAAAAAATACCTGAGAGGTCCAAAAAATTCCTCAGTTTACAAACAAAAAAAATGTAAAATATGTGAAAAGATAAAACCATTCAAATAAACAATTACAGATAATATGGTCATTTTTCTTCAACCAAAATATATGGGAAAAGTGCCTGAAACTGCCATAGTGGTCAAGCACTTTATATTCCAAGAGAAGTGCAGTGATGGAGGATTGTAATAATTTCCCTGGTAACAATTCTCACTAAGTTTTGAATATTCATGTTCCTGTCCTCTGGTTCAGGATTCCTGAACTTACTGGAACAAGCAATTCCTTGCAAAAATATTCCAAATTTAATTTATGACAGGATGCCCACCATGTGTATTTACTCCCCTTAAATTTGTACTGATCATTGCCATCAAGCATTATATCAGTGCATCCTCGCCTGCTCAAGGTGGCCACATCAAATATCAACTGGAGATGAGCCAGTGATATTAGGATTGACAACACTACAGGAGATGACAGAAAGCATCTCGAAACACCTTGTTCTGAATTCTATTTGACCCATCATGACAAGTTGCAGCTACCTATGTAAGCCAGTCTCTATTTTGTCATCTCCATTTACACCAAAATCAACTGCAAGTTCAGAGAAAAAGTGTCATGAATGATGAATCATTGGGTAAATGAATACAGCAAGTATGGCATGGAATACAATGCAGAAATTTGCTGGTGGCCCTGACAGTCAGAGAAAGAAAAAATAAAGGAGTCCTTCTCCCCCCACCCATCCCCAGAGTCACTGGGTGTCCATGGATTCGCCTCCAGCACCCTCTACCACCGCACAGACATCAGTCCAAACCATCATCAACCTGAGGTCCAAATCCAAACTTCCGACAAGAACAGAAAGCCTTCAACGCCCTCGGCATCCTGGTTCCAATTCCTGGTATCCCTTCAGCCAGTCTTAAACTCGTCTCCAGCATTTCGCAGCCTGGCGTAAGTCCCTTAACTGCAGTCACCAGCAGACCGCAGCCTGCACGAGTTCCTTCCCTTCAGTGACCAACTGCCCGTCACCAGCGTGTTCTTCAGCTTTAGAGCCCCTTGCAAGTCCACTGACGGTCACCATCCCATGGGTTGTCTCCTTTGCTTCTCCTGAAACAAGGGGGGGGGGGGGGGGGGGGGTGAATCCTCCAGTTACTGGGGCCCTGTGCCAGTCCTCTGCTTCCCTGGATTCTGCAAACTTTTGAGACTGCTGCCAAACACAGATGCTGCCACTTGGGCCCAAACCTTGCAGGTGCAGGATTTTAAAATAAAACTGCTTTTGCAGCAGCTTTAGTTGGCACTGCCTTTTTTCTTCTTTTTCTTTCTCCAATCAGGGAACAGTCTTAAAGAGTGTGAAAGTACACACCATCAGGCTTAAAAAGAATCTATTCTCCACAGCCTGAATGACCCCCACAAAATCTTCGTTGGTACTGATTGACCTGTTTTCTCATTATAACTCAACACTTGGAATGAATGTTTAGATTAGACTGCTTGCAAAAGAATCCTCCTTACTTTCATAGGTAATAATGTGACAGTAAATTTAAAACTCAAATTTAAAGAAATAAAATTGGATGCCGTCCTTCAGTTCAAGAAGGTCTGAACTTAAGAGCAACAAAGGTTAACAGGACTTCTGGCTCAGCCTGATTTCTTACTTGATGGTTCATTAATACTGCAGCTGCTTATACAATAAATCACAGCTAGTCATATCATCCAAACAGTGCATCTAAAAGTGAAATTAAGGCATGGAAATTAATTTACACCTCTAGATAAAAGCTAAAGGATTATAGACTCAAACAACAGGGGAAAAGTCCATTTAGCCTAATTCATTCATGTCAATTAAGTTATCAATGTGAGCATGTCTCATTTTCCTGCATTTGATAAATATATTTTATTGTTATTTACATAAGCACATCATTTACAGATGCACCAAATGTTTTACTTGCTGTAGCCTCAGAGATTTTCATGGTGAAAAATATCAAATTAAATTACCTTAATATGCCATGAAACAGGAAAAAAAAAAATGATTAAAAAAGGTTGAAGTGCAAACACTTCTATCTACCCTGAGAGTTTACATGTGTGATTCTCACTGGAGTTGACATCCTTCCCAATGCCGATTTATAAACAGGCACTCGCGGAGCTGCATGATGTGGTCAGTGGACAAGAGATGCCCCAGCCCAATGCACTACAAATCTTAATTGGTGACTTTAACCAGGCCTGTGTCAAGAAAACCCTGCTATCAGAATGTAACCTGCTGTACAAGAGGTCCCAGAACACTTGATCACTGCAACATCAAGATCAGAAAGACCGACTGTTCATTCCCAAGACCACACTTTGGTAAGTCTGATAACTTATCCATACTCCTTCTGCCTTCATGCAGATAGAGTCTGAAAAGAGAGGCTCCAGAGGTCAGGACAGCTAAAAAATGGTTGCAGGAGGGTGAACAGTAAAAGGGCTTCCTCAAGTCAGTTGATTGGCAGTGTTCAAGAAGACTACTGAGAATCTGAATGAATGTACAGAGACTGTAACTACTTTGTCAAAACAGCTGTGTATGAGTGTTTCCCACCAAATCATTCAGGGTTTTCCTCAACCAGAAGCCCTGGGTGAACAATGAAATCCAGAACCTGCTGAGAACCAGATCGCAGACATTTAAGTCTAGAGATCCATATCTGTATGGCAGGAGCAAGTATGATCTGCAGAAGGCCATCTCCCGGGCAAAGTGGAGATTCTGGATGAAAATGGAAACAACAAGTGACACCCAACCATTGTGGCAGGGCTGAATGCAACAACCTGTTACAAACCCAAATTCGATAAATTAGCTGATGACAAAGCTTCTTTCCCAGAGGAACTCAATGCCTTCTACGCCCAATTTGATGACAGTAACAGTAAAGAGCCACCCTCCGCACCCCCACATCCCGTCCATATCTGAGGATGATGAGCATACTGCCTTGAGGAGAGCAAATCAGAGGAAAGCATCCAGCCCTGATGGAGTTCCTGGCCATATATTTAAAATCTGTGCTGCCCATCTTATAAAGATATTCACAGATATCTTCAGTATCTCACTCTGGAAGGGCATGGTACCAACCTGTTTCAAACAGACATCAAAAATATTGTGCCCTAGAAGATTGCAGTAACCTGCCTTAATGACTATCAACCTGCAGCACTTGCATGAACCGTGAATAGGTGTTTTGAAAGGCTGATATTGAAGTATATCAGCTCCTGTCTGAGTGGCCCACATGGATATGTTTCAGTATGCCCATAGTTGCAAGAGGTCTAAGGTGGATGCCATCTGACTGATTTGTTTGCTAATTCAGCAAGACTTGCATCTGCTTTCTGCTGCCAAATTAACTCTTTCCTTGATAAAGAAAATTCCTTGGTCTCACATTTACCCTTCTCTTTCAAAACTATTTCAGAATCACTTGGCAAATCTCTGTCAACTGGATCTTCTTCAACTCTCAATAATTTCTTAGAGATGGGCCTTGTTACTGCACACGCAGGATATATATAACAATTCTCTTCCACCTCATCTTTCCTGCTTGTTAATCTCAAAACTGACCCAACTTTATCTTCTGCCAAATCACTCCCTAATAGAATTGAGACCCCCTGCATGGGTAACTTTGAAATTACTCCGACCACAATAGGTCTTTTAACTAACTCTGAATTTAGCACTATTTTGTGAAGAGATATAGAATCCACCTCACCTCCAACACCTTTAATAAAAGTTGTCTCCCCTGTGTCAGTTGTTTGATCAAGAGACAAAACTCCTTGTACTAACAAGGATTGTGCTGAACCAGTATCCCCCTAAGAATTTTAACTGGAACCTATGATTCTCCCTCCTTTACTGAAACAAAACCATCTGAAACAAAAAGGTTTGAAAACATCCATGACACCCCTATCTGATTTAGAATCTTTGCTCTGCCTAAATTCAACTGTTTGAATCCATGCTACTGGTAAAACCTTCTTTTCTTTTTTTGTTTTTCAATACTAGACTATTTGCAATAACATGACCAGGTTTTTGTTTTACAAAAATGACATACAAATCCAGAAGTTCTGACCTTTCTAACCTTCTCTCCAGACTTAATTTCAGGCTTACTATCCTGCTCCACATTAACTTTCTGAAAATGTCTACCATTTTGAGATGTATTTTTATGAATTAATGCAAATTGATCTGCGAATCAAGCTGCATCCTGTCACGTAACCAAATCTTTCTCATCCAGGTATAATTTAATTTCCTTCGGAACACACCTTTTAATTTCTTCTATCAAAATCAATTCTCTCAATCTTTTAAAATCATTATTTATTCTTTTAGAGGTGTACCAATGGTCAAACCATACAGATTTATTCAAAGCAAAATCCATACAAGATTGATTCCATGTTTTTAAATCAAACTCCTAAATTTTTGTCTATACGCTTCAAGAACCAACTCATAAGCTTTCAAAACAGCTTCTTTATCTCTATCATAATTAGTCACTTGTGCAGTCAAGCTAGAGTAGGCAATTTGTTCTTTTCCCTTCAATACACTTTGGAGCATCAAAGTCCATTTTTTTGGCCATTTTGAGCTCTCAGCAACCTTTTCAAAAAGCTGAAAATGGGTATCTAGATCTCCCTCATCAAAAGGAGGCACTAGATTTACCTCTTTACTAGGCAAAAACCTCTCCCCAGGAGTTACAGCCTCAGCTCTCTTACAGTCCTCCCTCTCAATTTTAATCCTCTCTAATTGATACTGTCTTTCAGCTAACTCTAACTCATACATCCTCTATTTTTCAGCTTCCTCTGCCTGATATTTCCTCTGTTTCTCAGCCTCTTCTATCCTTAATTTCTCCAATTCCAATTGGAACTCACCAGATCTATCCTGTGGAAAAATCTCCTAAGTCCTTCTGAACAAATTTACCCTCATCTATATATTTCACTATAATCTTCTGAATTTCTACTTTCCTCATCCAGTATTTAACTTCAGCCAGTTTTAATGCCTTAGAAATAACCATCAGTTCCTCATTTCTCTTGCTGTTCAGGTCTGCAAGTGACGGTTCTGACAAAAAATTATCAAAATCCATTGCTGCTGTTTTTCACACTCAAGCTTTAAATTAGCTTGGAAAAAACAACCAATTGAGTAATAACCCACAAAACTCATGTTCAATCGACTGGACAAGTCCCCATAAAATGTTACGAGCCCAAAGGACCCCAAAACCCAGCAGCAATAGACATTCACCAAGATAAGTGGCTTTCAAAACAAAATTTATTTTTAAATCAACTTCAAACATGAAAATAGATTCAAACTTTAACTTAACTCTATCTCTATACTAACCCTAATTACCCCCTTCTAATTCTAAGAGCGTGTGTGTGTGTGTGTCTGTGTCTGTGTCTGTGTGTGTGTCTGTGTGTGTGTCTGTGTGTGTGTCTGTGTGTGTGTCTGTGTGTGTGTCTGTGTGTGTGTCTGTGTGTGTGTCTGTGTGTGTGTCTGTGTGTGTGTCTGTGTGTGTGTCTGTGTGTGTGTCTGTGTGTGTGTCTGTGTGTGTGTCTGTGTGTGTGTCTGTGTGTGTGTCTGTGTGTGTGTCTGTGTGTGTGTCTGTGTGTGTGTCTGTGTGTGTGTCTGTGTGTGTGTCTGTGTGTGTGTGTTTAAGAAAAGTTCTTTGGTTCACAGTTCAATCTCACTTCTCCTTCTTCCAAGTTCTCTGGATGCAGGCAATTCTTATACTGTGCACAGAATTTAACATGTATAAAGTTCACCAGGGTTTGGTGCTTGAAAGTTAAATGTTTACCGCTCAGGAAGGTTCTTGAAGGTTTTGCAGAGTGTGGTGGTACACCACCGGCCTACTGCAGGGGGCAACCTCTGTACCTGCAGGAGTATAAAGGGACAGGACAACACCCTGCCGGCTGTCAATCAGTCAGCCTGAATGGATCAAGCCACACCCAGTCGGGTGTCAATCACCCTCCAGGATATAAGCCTGCGCCAGCCTCCCGAGGCCTCACTCAGAGTTGCTGCAGCCACAGCCAGCCTGGCTCCGTGGATTCAAGCCTGTTGTACAGTCTTTATCTTTGTGTGTGTCTGATTCTGGCTAACAGTGCACCACAATTAAATCCACAAAATTTTCCCACAGCGGCAAGGGGCATCGTGACTGGTCTCACGACAAGCTACAACTCGAGAAGCAACGGCCAAGTGGAACGCGAGAATTGGCTCTCAGGTCAAAAGGGTGGGCCGTTGAGTACTGGCAGGACTCCCTGCCCGAGGCGCTCCATGCCATTCGGTCACTGCTGTGCACGGCTACCAACGAGACCCCTCACGAACGTCTGTTCTTATTCCCCAGGAGGTCGGTGACTTGAATGTCACTCCCAGCATGGCTCACATCCCCAGGACCAGTGCTTCTATGTAAGCATGTACAGACACACAAGTCCAAAGCCCTGATAGAGCAGGTTTTCCTCCTTCATGCAAACCAAAACTATGCTTATGTTAGGTTTAGCAGTGGCAGGGAGGACACCATCTCAACCAGAGACCTGGCACCAGCAGGAGAACCCACCACATCACGCCACCCTCCAACCCAGGATGACGCTGAATGGGCATATATCCCCGTCCCCAGGCAGCTATGGTGCAGGCAGGGCCTCCTTGACCACCAGGGGCCCGCTTCAGCCTTAGGAGATGAACCCACCCACCCACCCATCCAATACGACCCACAAACGTCGACCCCGGCCCCCCTGGCCACACCTCCGCACGGCACCACACCAGCCACACACACCCTTGCTGTCAGCACCCCCCCCTCCACTTCCCCTCTGACCAGTGACAAGGAGCCAGTCCTACAACGGTCACAGAGACCCCGGCGGCTGCTGAATCATCTCAACCTGTAAATATTGTATGCACATAGTGGGTGCGATTCCTTGTTACTGCCTCCCCAGGACAATTTTAAAGAAGGACTACTGCAGGGGGCAACCTCTGTACCTGCAGGAGTGTAAGGGGACAGGACAACACCTGGCTAGCTGTCAATCAGTCGGCCTGAATGGATCAAGCCCCACCCAGTCAGGTGTCAATCACCCTCCGGGATATAAGCCTGCACCAGCCTCCTGAAGCTCACTCAGAGTTACTGAAGCCACAGTCAGCCTGGCTCTGTGGAAGTCTTTGTGGATTAAAGCCTGTTGTACAGTCTTTATCTTTGTGTGTGTCTGATTCTGGCTTACAGTACACCACACAGAGAGAGATATTTGTTGCTCCAGGATTTCCACAACTGAGGTATCACCACTAGTCACCTCAGGGTCTCACTGATGAAATTTGCCCCATCAGGGTCTTCTGAATGGTAACCTCTTTCTTCAAGCTACCACAGAGTTCCATTCCTTCTTCTATTTCAAGAGAAACATCAGACAGATAGCACTTCCAGCCATCTACTGCTCTGGAACTTGCTTTCATCATTTTCAAACAGTTTTCCCTGGATTGCACTTTTCAGTTATTTGTCAATGTCCCACACACTGACTGACTGACTGAGCTGTGAACTCTACTCTCTCTTTTCCAACTGAAACTCCAAAGAGAGCATGCGACTCATGTCTTGTAAAATCCCCACCTTCTCCAGCAAACAACAGGAGTTCTTCCTTTTGCTCCATCTGTTGTTATCTTAGGTAAACAACCCAAGATTGATCTTTCTGTGCACTCTGCAGAAAAGGTACTGATAGACTGCATGACTCCAGCAAGATAATGGTCAAGTATTTTATGACATCAGTTCAATTAATACCTTCTTGTGAAAGGTGCTTACATTCTCCAGAGATCTTCAGTATTTCTTCAAATAAGATCTGTTTTAAAATGTGAGTATGTATGTAACCTACTCTAAATCTTATAAATTCTCCCCAAATATTAATATTGTTACAGACCAGTTTGGCATTTAACATGATCATCCCCTCAAAATTGATTGGCAAACTCCAAGACTTGGGAGTGTGTGTAATTGAATCATGGATTTCCTCACCTTCAGACCACAACCAGTGAATATTGGAAAGAACATCTCCACAATCTCCATCAGTTCTGGAGCACCACAGGGCTGTGTTCTGAGCCCCCTACTCTACTCACTTTACACCTATGTCTATGTAGCTCAGTATGACCATAACACCATCTAAATTTGCCAACAATACCATGGTAGTGGATTGTGTAAAGGAGGGGATGGGTCAACATACAGGAATGAGATTGAAAACATGGCTGAATGGGTCACTAATAATGATATTGCACTCAATGTCACCAAAACTAAGGAGCTGATTGTTGTCCTCAAAAGGAATGCCAGAGATATCAATCCAGTGATCATTGGGGAATCTGAGGGAACCACAATCTCAGAGGATCTTTCCTGGATCCAATGTGAAGATTGCACATCAGTGTGTCTACTTCCTCAGGAGTTTACAGAGGTCTGTTATGTCACCATAAACCCTGAAAAATTTCTACAGAAATGTAGTGGAAAGTGTCCTGATGAGATGCATCACGGGAACACCAATACCACGAGTGTAGGGCCCTTTAAAGGCTTGTGGACACAGCCCAGGACATCACAGGCAAAACTCTCCCCTCCATTGAATACATCTACAGGGAATTCTGCCGTCAGAGGGCAACAGCAATCAAAGACCTACACCACTCAGCACACGCTCTGTTCTCACTGCTGCCATTAAGTGGTATAGGTGCCACAGGACACTTACCACCAGGTTCAGGAACAGCTGCTACCCCTCTTCCTTCAGAATCCTCAACAACAAACTCAATCAAGTACTCATTTAAGGACTCTTACTTGTACACTTTATTGAGTTTCTTTGCTCTCCCTGTATTGCACAGCCAGTTTGTTTATATTTCTTAGCAGTTTACAGTTTTTTTGATTGTTTACATGTTCACGCTGTGTGCTGTTTATTTTTGCACAATCAATTAGTGGCAATTTTGCCTGGCCTGCAGGAAAAAGGAATCTCAGGGTTGTATGTAATGTCATGCATGTACTCTGGCATCAAATCGGAAATCTGAATAAATAAATATTCAGTTTCACTTAATGCTATTTCAGCAATGCAGGCATATATTTTATTGGTCCTGGACTAATTTATGATGAGAGTCATTAGGGAAGGTTCAAGAGCCCCTCAATTCCCTTTTTAATCTTTCACCTGTCACCTTAAAGCTATACCCTCTAGTTTTAGACTTCCCAACATTGGGAAAGACTGGCACTATTCACCTCGGATCCTCATGATTCTATATCCCTTGTTAAGGCCCCCCTCAACTTCAAATGCTCCAGGGGTTAAAAAGCCCAAGCCTATCCAAAATTTCCTCAAAACTTTAGCCATCCAAACTCAACAACATTTTCACGAATCTCTTCTGCACCCTTTCTAATTTAATGACATATTTCCTCTAATTCAGCAAACAGAAATACACATCATCCTGCAAGTGTCTTTTTCAGCTGTGACATGACATCCCACCTTCTGTACTGATAAAGATAAGTATGCCTCATATCTTCTTTAACACCCTATCTACCTTTGTCACCAATTTAAAGGAACTATATCCATGTAGTCAACAGTCTTCAGGGTTCTACCACTTATTTTGTAAGCCTGTCCCTGGTTTAACATCAAAATACAATACTTCTCACTTATTCACATTGAATCCATCTGCCATTCCTTGGCCTTTTTCTCCAGTTGATCTAGATACTGCTGTAATCAAATATGCTTTTGGCACAGAAATCCCCCAATATTGCCATAAAGAAGACCCAGCATTCAGCCAGCTTTCATTGTTTACACTGAACCAAACAAAACCAGCACCAAGCTGGGTCAGTGTGTCATTTTGCACAGCAAGCTGGCATTCCAGAAGCAAAAGAGGCAGAATGTGTAACACCACAGCATCAGCATCTAGTGTCATGTATAACATACCGTGTTTAATGGCATGTTGGACCCACTTTTTTTCCCCCAAAAAATGGCTCAAAAATATTTCCACGGTCTTGTATGAAAAGTTGAAATTAGGGCTGTCGGCAGGGGTGGGGGGGGTGGTGGGGGGGGGGGGGGTGAGCGGGATGGTGGGAGCTGGTAGTGGGCTGTCGGGAGACTCTCCCAGTGGCCCTGCTGTCGGTGTCTACACTGGTCATTGTTGTGTTGAGAAAGTGTCAGGCTCGAGGGAGACGAGTATGGACACAGGGTTTGCAAGCAAATGTTACTTTTATTAACACAATTAATAGAAGACCATGCGAAAATTGTAGCAGGAATAAAACACATGCGCACAATTTATAAAAGTGCATGGGAAAATACAAGCACAATAAAACACATACAATTTAATAAAACATACACACACAATTTATAAAAGTGTGGAGAAATCTACTCCAGGTATTGATTTATAGCAGTGGATTTCAAACTTCCTTTCCACTCATATACCATGTATAGCTTCTGGATAAGCTACCATTTGAGATTTTGTTAAATGCCTTCCCAAAGTCTATGCAGACAATATCCACCACCCTGTCCTTGTCAATCATCTTCATCACCTCTTCAAAAAAAACTATCAAATGCATGGCAAACAATCTCCCACAAACAAAACCATGCTGACAATCCTGAATCAGACCTTGCTAGACCAAATGCTGGTAGATCCGATCCTTCAAAATCCCCTCCAAAAAAAGCTTTCCAACCACTTATGTTAGGCTAACTGGACTGCAGTTCCATGGTTTGTCCTTGCAGACCTGACGTTCGATCCAGCCCTTCTGCATAATATGGTGCCCAAATTAAACTAAAACTCTGCTGATTGCACATGATGGCCAAAATAAGCAAACTGTTGATAATCTCTGCACACCATTCCTACCCATCTCCTCACTGCATATTCATGTGTCCATTTGGTAGCCTCAATAACATTTATTACATTTCTTTTCTCTCCCCAAGCACCCCATTCCAGGCAGCTACCACTATATCAAAATTCTTGCCCCAGTCATCTCTTTTAAACTAACCTCTTCTCATGGGGTGGAGGGTGTGCTCTGAGACACAAAATAAAGACACAGCATGAGCAATCTTCTAATTTTTCAGTCCGTCGCCACAGTGAAGGATGATGCAGTTACCTCAGCCAGGATCTCTGTAATATCTTTCTTGGTTTCCCATAGGGTTTTATTAAACTTGAAGACTATCAGTAGCTCTTCTTTTGCAAAGTGGACATTTCCCTTAATTCCAGGGTAAATACCAATGAAAAATACTAGTTTTGAACCTCACTGTGGTTTCAAACAGATCTTTAAGCAGTTTGTTCACTAACTACCCTTTTATTTGCAACATACTTGTTGAATGTCTTAGACTTCTCTTTGATCTTAACTGCCAGAACTATGTCCTCTGAATTTCCCTCATAAGTACACCCAACATTTTTTCTGTTCCTCAAGAGATTCTCCTGCTTCTAGCTGCCTACGGCTATCACTGAACTCTCTCCAATTCATATTTAAAAACCTCCCACTTACCAGATATCTTTTTTCTCTGCAAATACCCTCTCCAAATTACCTCAAATTTAGCCTCAATATCCATTAAACTACTTAAACATACCATCCCATCTCATGTACTCAATATTTTAATTCATGAAGTCCAATATGCCAAAAGCTTTCAACCTGTAAAACCACTTCTAAGTAATTATATTTCTGTATTTCCAAATCCCTCTGTTCTACCACACTCTACAGTGCCTTACTGTTTACAAGTCCTATTTTGGTTCATCTTCCCAAAACACAACATCTCACATTTGTCTGTACTGAATTTAATTTGCAATTTTAATACATTCCTCCATATGGTCCACATCACACTGCAAGTTTTGAAAGCCTTCCATTCTGTCCACTACATCACCTCCCCCACCCCATTTTAGTGCCATCTGAACATTTTCTGATCTATTTTAACACATTATCAGCTAGATCGTTGATATAGATGACAAACAACAATGGACCCAACAATCACAGGGCTCTAGTCAGAGAGGCAATGCTCTACCACTAGTCTCTGGCTTCTCCTGCAAAGCCAAAACACCATTTCCAATTGCTTTGTAAAAGGAGGTTAACCGGGCAATTTATTCAGCTGAAGACCCAGGTAGAGGGTTATTTGAAAAGGCCAAACTGAGCAAGCCTGGTCAAAATCCACCCAGGTCCCAGACCTACCTCAGAGGGGGTCAGTGAACCCAGTAAAACTTACTTGGGCGTCCTTTCTCCTCCACATATTTGAAAGGGGAAATGGCTCACCCAATTACTCTGGAACTTAAAACAGAAATGGAACCAAGAGCACAGGGAACAGCAGATTTCCTGTGGCTCCATGACACATCACTCCCCAGGTCATCGTAGCGGCAGGATTCCCCTTAAATTGCTTAACAGGTAGGTTAAGCTGCTATTTAAGAGATGCATGAGGCACACATGATCCAGTAATCTCTCCCAGAACCCAGGAGGGAAAACCAGGTGCTGGAATTTGAATGCACCCAATGTCCAATCCAATTTACCATTTCATACTAAACACTGAGCAACTGAACATTTTTGACCATCCTCCTATGCAGGATCTTGTCAAAGACCTCACAAAAGTCCATGTTGGCCAGTGGTTTTTAAACTTTTTCTTTCCACTCACATACCACTATAAGTATCCCTATGCATAGGTGCTCCATAATTAGTAAGGGATTACTCAAGGTAAGTTATGAGTGGGGGAAAATAAAGTTGAGAACCACTGCTTTAGACCCAACTGAAATATTTTGGGTGAGAAAAACTGTCATTGGCCCATTTCCTTTAGAGTGATGAAACCATGCCTATAACAAGGTAATTCGGTACAGTTAAAACTGGTTTTCAATTTTTTTTTTTTCCACTTACATCCATCTTAAGTAATCCCTTACTAATCACAGAACACCTATGGCATAGGGAATTCTTAGAGAGGTATGTGAGTAGAAATAAAAAGTTTGAAAACCACTGATGTAGACAAATCCATTTCATTTCCTTCATCAACTTTCCTGCTCATCTCCTCAAAAAACTCTACAAGACTAGTATTCCCAAAGTTAGTAGTGAAAAATATCATCATACAGAAATCCGTTGAATATCCCTATTTGGTTCCTATCTATCCAAATAATGATATATCTGGTGTCTTAGGATATGTTCCAATAAAATATCCACAACTAATGTCAGGCTCACTGGCCTACGTTTTTCCAGATTATTCTCAGATACTTTTTAAAAAAACACTGAACACCATGAGCTATACCTTAATACACCGGCACCTCACCCATGGCCAATAATTTTTAAAATATCTTTGTCAGGGCCCCTTCATATCTACATTGGCTTTCCTCAAGGTCCAAGAAATATCTTGTTTGGCCCTGGGGATTTATCCATCCTTATTTGCCACCAGGACAGCATGTACCTCTCCTTTGTGATATGAATGTGTCCATGACATTTCTGCTGGTTTGCCTCACTTTCGTCGACAGTGTGTCTGACCATGTTTAACATGGAGCAATTAAGTAATGATAAACCTCTTCACTACTTGACAAATCCAGTTAACATTCTTGGCTCAATTTTTTTTTCTCTTTATCATCTTAGCTCAAAAGACAATCTTGGCAATGTTATTTCAATTTCTCTATTCCCAAAATTATTAATGAAAATTATCATTATGCATCCTTATTACCAAGAACAAATTGGACCCCATTTTTACCTTTGCTGCCTTGCATTGTTAGTGAGCTCCATCTTTTCACTGGCTCATATAATTGACCAACAAGATTGATGCAGACAAGTATCTGATAAGTGAACTGAGGGTACTGGTTACCTAATCATTTGCCTTAGGGAAATACTGGCTCAACTTAAGTGGCAAGTTCCAAATGAAGCAGCCACTGTTATTCAGAGAAAAAGAAGTGAGATTGTTCAAGCTGTTCAATATTAGTTCTGAGTGACTGCTTTTCTAAAAAGTTTCTGGTGAAACTTTTGATGTTTTTTTCTTGAAAGAACATAATATCGGTGACCTCCACAATAGTTCTCATATGCCTGTATATAAACAAAGGTGCAGACATCATGAATCCTAGAGTTAAAATTCAAATCAACCTGTTTAACTCATAGTCGGTTGAAACAAATAAGTCAAACCTATGGAAAAGTAAACTGCTTTGTTCAATGTTAACCACCAGCATTGTTCACTTCATGACTTTTTACTGTTGAGGCGTTGCATCCCAACTCAGCGTTGATTTTTTTTTCATGGCTTGATTCTCAAACAGTTCTGCCAAAGCTCTAACCTTCAATGTTCTTATTCAACAAGTCGAACTGATAAGGTGATGAGTTCAGTTGCCAGAATTTAGCTCATTAACCAGAGGGAGATGTGTATATATGATAAATAATTATTCTGTTGATTGTTTTTTCAACACCAACAAAATTTAACAATAATATTTCTTTTCTAGGCTATTTGCTCAAGTGGACCAAAATTGTCACCTCATTGAAGTTCCATGTTGAGTCACTAATAAAGTCTGGCACTTCTAACGTGTTGCTATGTGATCCTTAATCTCCAAGTAGACCTTAATATGTCTAACTGATCTCTTGAGCTAATAATCCTGTCTACCTTTGGTGAAATATAGCTTAATAGTTGATCACACATTTCTAAAAGTCATTATGAGGTTCTCAAAAGCCACACTTCATTTCAGGAAGCTAAATTCTCTGGAGTATTTTTATGTTTTTGTGTTCTGTTCTGCAAAAAAAATAAAGATCTTAATTTTGTTTTCTTCATTTAGAAGAATGAAAGGATATTTGATTGTGGTATATATTATGATTGATGTCAATTGAGTATGGTAAATGCAAGCAGACCTTTTCCACTGATGAAAACTAGAGGACATGAGTTAAGAGCAAAAGGGGAAAAGTTTAAAGGGAACATTAGGGGAAACATTTTCACACAGAGTGGTGGGAGTGTGGAACAAGCTGCCAGCTGAAGTGGTGAATGCAGGCTCAATTTCGACTTTTAAGTAAAATGTGGTCAGGTATATGGATGGGAGGGGCATGGAGGAATATGGCCTAGGTGCAGGTCAGTGACATGAGGAAGAATAGTAGTCAGGTATAGATTAGAAAGGCCATAGGGTCTGTTTCTGTGCTGTAGTGTTCTATGGTGCTATGATTCATTTTTCTGTGGGCTACAGATTTAAACCTGTGCAATATTTTTAAGTGTCTGCTGATATTAACAATTAGATTTTGAGGAGCCCCCCCCCAAAAAAAAATACTGCTGTTCACTATTTTAAGATTAAACAACCTTTTAGGACAAAAATAAATCACACAGCAGCACTTAAACCACAATTAGAAACTTCCCTCGATATTTCCTTTAGATATGCAAGTATTATGACAAAGTCAAACCTTTTCACGGGCAAAAAAAAACTTCAATGAGTCATCAACTCTCACTCAAACAACATGCTACATTCGATTTGCTATTTTCCAGGTAATCAATATTTTGGATTCAGGTCAAAAGCATTTTACATGAAATTATTTTAAGTTCAAATAGAAGGAATTTTAGAAATATACTGATAGTCCAGATCATTGAACATGTCCTTCATAAGAACTTGGAGCAAGAGTAGGACATTATGGCACTTGATGGTTATTATTAATGAAGGACATTGTTGATCTTCTATCCTCACCTTCCTTTTTTAGTAGCTGGAGTATCATCTTATTAGGCTCTGGATTCTTGTCCATCTTAATACTCTTCAAAATACCGAGCACCTCCTCTTAGTTGAGGTTAGAATGTCTTAACACGTATATTCTCCAGGTGATGCTCCCTATCCCTGTCCTTCTCCTTGTTGAATTGTGATGCAGCTACTCATTTCGTAGCTTAGCCATTTCTTCTGACTCCAATATATATATTCCCTCCTTTGTCCTTGAGTGATCCCATTATTTCCTAAGTCAACCTCCTGTTTTTTTTTTAAATCACAAGTATAAAATAATTTGGCATTCTCTTTAATCCTGTTCGGGAAGAACATTTCATAGTTCTTTTAATCTTCCTAACAACAAAGCAAGAAGGAGCAATTTCAGTTAATGGGAGCATCGGTTCAAGCAAAAACCATTCCGATAATGTGCACCTGGTACTCTTCTCTAATGAAGCTCCATGCAGTGAACACAGCTGTTTTCAATTACCCCATAATTCAGACGTCCTTTCACATTGATTTGCTTGTTCCCTCTTGGCTCCTGTTGTTGTTAAATTTACAGCATTTTTACAAAAGGTTAATTTCTCATGGCCTTCTTTATTTCACAAATTCTTGCAAGTCAAAAGACTATATAAAAAACAATTCCAACCATTACCTACACCTTTAAGTTCAATTTATTATACACATTTTAATGGGAATGAAGCAGAATACCCAATTAAATGTAGGTTTCGTTCCTCCATTGAGAACCAGAAACAAATTTGAGCTTTATTTTATAGTCAGTTGTGTCTTTTTCAAACAAATGTTCAATTGCTAATTGTTAGAGTGTGTTGATAACTTTTCAAGAGGCATTTTCACCATTTCTTTCAAGTTTTCAAAATTAAGAATTTCTTTGAACTTCAAGGTAAATATACGAGTGCTCAAGATATGTACTCAAACTCAACAGCATCGAAATTCAAATACGATAATACCACTTGATACTTGCAAAGTGCCTTTTCTGTTCTATATTCATGAGCTGAGTTGAAAAGCCATTGGAAGATATCATCAGCAGAATATTTGTTTAGAACTCAGAACACATTTCTTTGTAGAGAACAAAATACAGTGTAGAAGTGTTGGAATCTGCCATCAACCATTATGTTAATTAACGTGACTTCCATTTTAAAACACTCCTAAGAACAATATGCTCAATCTTGATGTATTTTGTCATAATAAGCAGAAAGAATATATGATGAGCCAGTTGATTTTTTTTTAATTAGAAGAATGGAGTATCAGGCAAGCCTTTGCACATGGACAACACAATCAATATATGCTGACATGTTGGTCAGATCTTATGGGAAATTGGTGGTTGCCAGTGATTTGCACTGCACAATTGAGAATCATATTGGAGAATTTTTTTTGAATTGTTTGATTTAAAGTGTGTACGGTTTATTTACATTTTAATAATATTCCAGTTGACTTTAATGGTCGATTTGTTTTTACACCTTTGAAACCTACTCAAATGTTTTAAAAGAATGAGTTATCTAGTTGATTTTTTAAAATCTAGAGTGACAAGTCGAAGGTCATGGCAACACAGAGTTTCATTACTCAGCTTGTAGCTGATACAATGTAGTAAATTCTCACCGGGTACCAAACAAGGTACTTGCATTTTTTGGGCCAAATGGGGTAGAAATTTTGCTTCTGCTCACAATTAACACAGCAGCATTTGTGCCCTGCAAGGTTTGAGGCAAATTCGGCATTCAGGTTGAATACCTCTTTCTAGGTGCTAAGCGGGGAGCAAAGAAGAGTGCCTGTTTTTTTTTTAAATCAGATGTGTGGCATTATCCAACCAAGCCATTTTGAATATTCATTGCTCCTCCTGGGCCCCAAGGTACAAAATATTTATTCAGCCATGTTTGTGGGTGGTTCAATGCCTCATACAATTAAGTGAATCAATATGAAGGATGCTTTATGTATTTGTATTATAATTTAATATTTGATGAGTGGAATCCTCAGACAACCAAAAAATTAAAAGTTTTAAATCTATTGTGGATGGAAAAATCTCATTGACCAGAAGTAACATTCATCAATTATGTGGATGCACTCAAGGTGCAATTCATCCAAACAAAGCATTAGGAATAGTTAAAAACTGATTTTACAACAAAACACTTGGTGCAGCATATTGAATTTCTCCTCCCTTGTTATTAAACATGATACTATAGCTGCGAGATAAAGGATTGTGTAAAGATTAACTTGTGTGATCTTCAGATAATGAATGCAGTTCTTCAGGTGGACAAGACACCAAAAGGGAACACATCCATTATGCAGTTGAATAAACTGTACCAAAGTACAAAGCATTTATACAATAAAATGTTCTAACATTTATTGTACTTATTAGCAATATTGATCTGTAAATATTGCTAATAATTGATTAATGAAAGATAACTACAATGTACACCCTAATGTTCTGTCGACCCATAGAACACAACAGCACAGAAACAGGCTCTTCAGTCCTTCTAGTCTGTCTATTATTCTACCTTGTCATTCTGACCTGTACCCAGACCATATCCCTCCCATTCCCTTGTAACAATTGACACCACATCCACACTAAGTAAATATTAACACGTTGGTCAATGTCTCCATTACCAAAAGGGAAGAGGGAAAATTATGGATATTAAGAGAGAAAGAGACAAAGATATCACAATGAACAGGTATTACTCATTTTCAAATATTTGATTTTCATTGTAACAGAATTATCCTTGTGTACAGATCTTCAATTTGCAAATCTATTTTTCACTATAATACCATTCATTGAAATACATTGGACCAAACGACCCAAAATGAATTTTGCCCCACTCTTCAAGTTCTGAAATTTCACTTCAGGAATCATCTTCCAAAAAAGATGAGCCCTGTTTTTGGTAAATCAAAGACTGGATAGGTGCAATGGCATGGTTAGCAGATCTGTGCTTCACAGCTCTAATAAGCTGGGTTGATCCCAACCTCCTATGCTATCAATGTGAAGTTTTTAATGTCTCCCTGTGACTTCCCCTGGCTGCATCAGTACTCAAAGATGTGCAGGTTGCCACGTTAATTGCCCATTGTAAATTGCTGGTGATGTAAAGGTGAATGATAGAATTTGAAAAGCTGACCCATTCTATGAAAGTGAGATTTCAAGACCACTTTGTCAGCAGAAAAGAGCTTTGATGTGATCCAAGGTTGTAAAAAGCATCATATAAATGCATTTTAATTTCTTGCAGCCAAAATGAATTGCAATTCTCATCTCACAACAGTAGAACCAAATTGCAGAGAAATTCATCACCACTGTTGTCAATCAATCTGTAGATTGTTCATCTTTGCCCTTATTTGCAATGAAAATTGTTTGCTATATATATATATATATATATATATATATTTTTTTTTTTAAAATTATATATATAAATAACACAAAAAGAAATGTCTTTCTTTTTTGCTTTCCCCCCCCACCCCCCCACCCAATTTATCTGGGTTGGAAGGCTTTCCCAGATCAGGTTAAGCTTCCCAAGCATTTTATCTAATCTTGATCAACCTTTCTCCTCAATTTTGTACTTTATATGAAAAATGATGGTTTGTTACTCTAAGTAATAGAAATTCAGGTTTGCTTTGGAATCATTTAATTCCAGTAAAGATCAAGCCAAAGAAGTTTGATCTTTGTCGATGCACTGAAATACACACTAGAAGCAGGTGTATGGTGTCATCTATTGTGAGCCTTGGAGTTAACAGATAAAAGATTTTAATCAAAATAACTAAGGATGAATGAACTAACAAAAACAAAAGCTCAGTATTTAATGTATTGTATCAACTTCATGATGTTTTAAGTCCCCATATCATGTCTTCCAAGAAAGATGTCCTCTTTCTTGTCCAAATGAAACTACATCGAAACAGCTAACATGTTACAACATCAAAATATGGTGACCAAGATAAATAGCAGCATCTTTCCTCACAGCCCTGGCAAGAAACAGAATCAAGTGCCAGAAGTCAGGGAATGACTGCATTTTGTGGGTCAGATAATCCAACACAATTATATTTGTCGACTGCGACTAGCTCTATTTCGTAGTGGATAGATAGATGCAAGTAGCATCTCAACCAGTAGCACTTAAATCAACAGTGATGAAGTGTTTTGAAAGGCTGATGATGAATCATACCACCTCCTGTCTGAGCAGTAAGACATATCCATTCCAGTTCGCCTATCAGAGGAGCCCTGTTCACTGGTTCTGCACAAAGTCCTGGAACACCTGAACAGCAAAAGATGTGCCTTATCGATTACAGTTCAGCTTTTAACACCATTACCACCACAAAACTGATCAATAAACTCCAAGACCTGGGAGTTAATGCCCTACAATGTAATTGGACCATGGATTTCCTCACCTGCAGACCATAATCAGTGAAAATTGGTAAGAACTTCTCCACAATCTTCACCAGTATTGGAGCACCACAGGGCTATGTTCTGAGCCCCCTGCTCTCCTCACTTTACATCAGTGATTTCAAACTGCCCCCCAAAACTCACATTCCACCTTAAGCAATCCCTATGCCATCGGTGCTGAAATTCATAAGGGATAACTTAAGGTGGTATGTGACTGGGAAGGGAAGGTTGAGAACCACTGCAAAAGACCCAATTATTACTGATATATTTTGCTTGAGAAAAAAAATTGTTATTGGCCCATTTCCTTTGAAGTTATGAAATCATACATATCAGTCTAATAGGTACAATTAAAACAGTGCTTTTAAACCTTTTTCTTTCCATTCACATACCACCTGAAGCAATCCCTTACTAATCACAGAGCACTTATGGCATAGGGATTGCTTTAGGTGGAATGTGAGTTTAGGGGGCAGTTTAAAAACCAGTGCTTTACCCCTACAACTGTGTAACACGGTGCTACAATATCCCCATCTACAAATTTGCTGTCCTAGTGGGGTTATATAAATGAAGGGGATGAGTCAGCAAATAGGATGGAAATTGAAAACTTCTCTGAATGGTGCACCGACAACAACCTTGAACTCAGTGTCACCAAAACTAAGGAGCTGATTGTTGACTTCAGGAAAGGAAAGCCAGAGGTATACAATCTAGTGATTATTGGAGGCTCAAAAGTGAAGAGGGTGAGCAAATTTAGGTTCTTGGGAGTCACTATTTTGGAAGATCTTTCCTGGACTCAACACACCAAAGGCATTGTGACGAAAACATATCAGTGGAGTTTGTGGAGGTTTGGTTTGACACCAGAAACCACGGCAAATTTCTACAGATGTCTGGTGGAATGTGTGCCCACCAGCTGCATCATGGTCTGGTGTGGGAATGCTAATACCCCTGAATGTAAAGCCTTCCAGAAGGTGGTGGACACAGCCCAAGATGTTACAGGCAAAACCCTCCCCTCTTCTATTGAGTGCATCTATAGGAAATTCAGCCATCAGAGGACAGCAACAATCATCAAAGACTCTCACCACCCAACACACTCTGTCATCGCTGCTACCATCTGGAAAGGGGTATAGGCGCCACAAGATGCTCACCACCAGGTTCAGGAACAGCTGCTACCCCTCCATCATTAGACTCAATGACAAACTCAATCAGAGACTTAATTGTACATTTTATTGATTTTCTTTGCTCTCCCGGTTTTGCAGTTTGTTTACATTTGTTATTGGTTTACAGTTCTTTTAATTTTATTCATGTTTATGCTGAGTACATCTTATTAGTGGTAATTCTGCCACACCTGCAGGAAAAAGGAATCTCAGGGTTGTATGTGATGCCTGTGCTCTGCCAATAAATCTGAACTTCAAATTCAAAGAGTTCCACCATTTGCAACCCTTGTGGCAACAGCCATCATCACAAATTTAATTCTGATAGGATGATGATGGTTGCTTTCAGTCAGTTTGTGGAGTTTAACACAAGGACATCCCAAACCTCAGAACAGCATGTGTGTGAATGGTGAGTAGGGAATGCACAGGTCCAGACCCACCCTCTCAATATCCCCTCCTGGATTCAGTAGCATGGTGAGGTCCATGATAATTGGGGGATGTTGTGTTGCAGTGAATGGCCATATCATGCCTCGATGCAAGGGATGCCCTTTCCGCACATCATGGCACATGTTTGCTAGATGGCCATTGACCCTATAAGAAGGCTCGTACACCATTTGACAGGACTTGTTTTTCATTCTGCAGGGTGTCTAGCCACTCTCCGCACCAGGCAAGCCTGGTGGGGGAGCCAGTTTAGTCACCAACCACCCAACCATGTGACAGGTAGTACAGGGTTACATTGTACCAGTTGAATTCAGATGACTGACCTGACACTTTAGTTCGATTATTGTCTTGTCATCAGCATTGCAGTGAAGAATTTGAATATGTATGTTAAGATATTAGAAAAAAGTCTTCATTCAACTTCTTGTATATTACAGAACTTCCATAAAAAACAGAAGTAATCAGCCAATTAGTCCCTCAAGCCATCTCCACCCAAGAAGACTGAATGGGGGAATAGGCTGGAGACACTTGAGGAAATTCACCACTACTTTCCTGTTTCTGACAATGAAGACACTGTTTACATCCGGTACCGCACAGATGGCAGTCTCTTCAATCTGAGGCGCCTGTAAGCTCACACCAAGACACAAGAGCAACTTGTCCGTGAACTACTCTTTGCAGACGATGCCGCTTTAGTTGCCCATTCAGAGCCAGCTCTTCAGCGCTTGACGTCCTGTTTTGCGGAAGCTGTCAAAATGTTTGGCCTGGAAGTCAGCCTGAAGAAAACTGAGGTCCTCCATCAGCCAGCTCCCCATCATGACTACCAGCCCCCCCACATCTCCATCGGGCACACAAAACTCAAAACGATCAACCAGTTTACCTATTTCGGCTGCACCATTTCATCGGATGCAAGGATCGACAACGAGATAGACAACAGACTCGCCAAGGCAAATAGCGCCTTTGGAAGACTACACAAAAGAGTCTGGAAAAACAACCAACTGAAAAACCTCACAAAGATTAGCGTATACAGAGCCGTTGTCATACCCACACTCCTGTTTGGCTCCAAATCATAGGTCCTTTACCGGCATCACCTACGGCTCCTAGAACACTTCCACCAGCATTGTCTCTGCTCTATCCTCAACATTCATTGGAGCAACTTCATCTCCAACATCGAAGTACTCAAGATAACAGAGGCCGACAGCATCGAATCCACACTGCTGAAGATCAAACTGTGCTGGTTAGGTCATGTCTTCAGAATGGAGGACCATCGCCTTCCCAAGATCATGTTATATGGCGAGCTCTCCATTGGCCACCGAGATAGAGGTGCACCAAAGAAGACGTACAAGGACTGCCTAAAGAAAGCTCTTGGTGCCTGCCACATTGACCACTGCCAGTGGGCTGATATCGCCTCAAACCGTGCATCTTGGCACCTCACAGTTCAGCGGGCAGCAACCTCCTTTGAAGAAGACCACAGAGCCCACCTCACTGACAAAAGACAAAGGAGGAAAAACCCAACACCCAACCCCAACCAACCAATTTTCCCTTGCAACCACTGCAACCGTGTCTGCCTGTCCCGCGTCGGACTTGTCAGCCACAAACGAGCCTGCAGCTGACGTGGACTTTACCCCTCCATAAATCTTCATCCGCGAAGCCAAGGCATCAAGGGAAAAGTCCTCCTCAGCGACAAGATCTCCATCCTCAACCGATGGTCAGAACACTTCCAATCTCTTTTCAGTGCCAACCGCTCAGTCCAAGAATCCGCCCTGCTCCAGCTCCCTCAACAGCCCCTAAGGCTAGAGCTGGTTCATGTCCGCACCCGGGAAGAGAGATATAAGGCAATTGAACAACTGAAAAGTGGCAAAGCAGCAGGTATGGATGGAATCCCCCCAGAGGTCTGGAAGGCTGGCGGCAAAACTCTGCATGCCAAACTGCATGAGTTTTTCAAGCTCTGCTGGGACCAAGGAAAGCTGCCTCAGGACCTTTGTGATGCCATCATCATCACCCTGTACAAAAACAAAGGCGAGAAATCAGACTGCTTAAACTACAGGGGAATCACACTGCTCTCCATTGCAGGAAAAATCTTCGCTAGGATTCTCCTAAATAGAATAATACCTAGTGTCGCTGAGAATATTCTCCCAGAATCACAGTGCGGCTTTCGCGCAAACAGAGGAACTATTGACATGGTCTTTGCCCTCAGACAGCTCCAAGAAAAGTGCAGAGAACAAAACAAAGGACTCTACATCACCTTTGTTGACCTCACCAAAGCCTTCGACATCGTGAGCAGGAAAGGGCTTTGGCAAATACTAGAGTGCCTCGGATGCCCCCCAAAGTTCCTTAACATGGTTTTCCAAGTGCACGAAAACCAACAAGGTCGGGTCAGATACAGCAATGAGCTCTCTGAACCCTTCTCCATTAATAATGGCGTGAAGCAAGGCTGAGTTCTCGCACCAACCCTCTTTTCAATCTTCTTCAACATGATGCTGATATATATATATAAAAATATAAAAATCACACACACATATAAATAAATATATAAACTTATCCTATATATATATATATATATATATATATATCTCTCTGGGAAGAGGTACCTACTTTTGTTGAAACATTTGATTAATATTTGGAATAAGGTAAACAATTAAATTGGAACGAGGAGGGTTGTTCTGCCTAAAATGCCTCTGATGCAGAATCCATTTTCAATGGATAATCAATTTTTAAATATTTAGTTTTGGAAAGGAATTAGATATATAGAAGATCATTATGAAAGAAGAAATTTAATATCATTTGAACAATTACAATTTAATTTCGGATACAAAATAACATACTCCTGTCATTATCAACTAAGGCCTTATTTAAGAGATAAATTTGGTCCAACAATGTTATTACCAAAATATGGTGATGTGGAATTGCTGATACGTCAGATAAAAAGAAATTTATCTCAGCCATGAACACTTTATTACAGAAGGGGCTTCCAAACAGGGGATACATAGGTCCAGACAACAATGGGAAACTTATCTAAATATGAATAATGATGAACTAAATTGGTCAAACTTATGCTGAGATAACATGGCAAACACTATAAATGTTAATTATAATGTTCAATATATATTTTTTTTTAAAACATCAATTATGTCTCACACAGAAGTTAAATAGATTGAAATCAGATGTATCAGTCCAGTGTTTTAAGGCTCTTCCACGTGGCCAGAATACCCCGATGTAAAGGCACATATTCTATCCCTATGCAGCTGTTGGGAGGCCACCTGAAAGAGCAGGAGGTGCCTTTGAGGTGCACTTTCTAACCTTCCTCCAAGAGGGATAATAACCAGAGCAATGAAGTCCCCATAGGCACCTGAATGCAGCCTGCTGAAAGCGACCCAACTCCCTGCGCCTGACAGCCCCCCTCCCCGCTGCTGCTGCCCCTGCCCGTGACTTCGGGGCTGGGGCAGCCTGCCCCGATGTCCCACACCAGCCCACCCTGCCTCGACATCCCGCGCCGTGTCGCCCCTGCCCCAACATCCCAAAGGGACAGGAGCCAGACTGCTCTCCGAGGCGCCTCTCCTGTAGCTGTGTCAGGTGGACAGCGCAGCAATTTCAAGGCTGCCACCTGAACGACCATTCCACAGGTCTGCATCCACTTCTGCAGGAGCATTTTTGGTGGAGAACACACCTGAAAGCGGCTTTAGATGTCGTCAGGATATAGGTAATGGTTACATTCAACTTGGTCCTGTCCTAAAGTGAGACCTTTTTGGTTAAATTCGGCAAGTTTTTTTTTCCGGGTTACAGGAATTAAATTACCACAAAACCCAATGTTATTTGTATAAGGATGCCAAATAAACTTGAACTTGATTTAAATGTTCCGATATGGGTTGATGTTCAAATAGTCCAATTTTAATCTAATAATATCATTTTCATAATTATGATAAAGAAAAAGTCTCTTCATAATAATGTTACAGACCTACTTAATTTTTCAGCTAATTTCTTATTCAGAGAAGTGTGATTTTCAGAAGATATCACTGAACATAAAATGTAACATCTGTTGGGAAAGTATGATTGGAAAAATGTGCAGGTTGTTTCGTTGGAACAAAATTCAGCTACTGGCATTTTACTGAAAACATCAACATAATAAGCAAAAGAAATCTTGACAGGAAAATTATATTCCAATGCTATATTCATTGTTTTTAATTCATTTGTAAAGTGACCCTGAGCAAAGAAATAAATAACACCAACCTCAGGCTCCTATTATTTAACAATAAACAGAGCATTACCATAATGTCTTGCTATTGATTATATTTCTCAGAAAAATAGATCTTCTTCTGTTAGCTTCACTTGACAGATGGATGTTTACACAAATCTATATTGGGGATGTGATTTTATACCCTGGATGATTTTTATACCTTCCAAAATCCATGTCAGGAGCAGGCCATTTCGGCAAGCACCTCCATTCAATACAATCAAAGCTGATCATACAAATTCCCAAGCCATTGCTAAGCAGCTGTCAATCCAAATAACCTGTCCTCATGTTGTCTCCAATGAACCAAATATAGGTCTCATGCAAGGAACAACAAAGCAGGCCCTTTATGGAGACATCGAATGCTCCATTTGCCACAAAACATCACAACTGCACCTCAGATTACTTGAGTACAACAGAAGGAAAGCAGTTCACAGTTCAATATAAATATTAAGAACATTCATAAATTAGTCAGATGGCAAAAGCCCAACATTTTGTTCATAAATCAGTATAGTGATAGGATTTTAATTACATCTATTTCCACTCAATTAAAAGTTGAATCATGTCAAATAGTTCAATTTCTTAAAGTCATTCATTAAATAGTGCTGAGTCCCCTCACACACTTATAAAAAATCACATATCCCATCAGTACTTTTCTCAAACAAAAATATAAAGACTAAAATTATAAGTTCTGCAAAGTAACATGTTCTTTGATTCCCAAGTAAGAAAAGGGATTATACTGATAAATTAGGAGACAACTTGGCTCCCTTTGTTAATTTGGAGATCTTTGCTGTTATCAAATTCCTATTTTATGAAGTAAACAAAATTGATGTCTTGTGGCCAGGAATACATAAAACAAAAATGAATACGAATGGAATAAACAATTTGTGTTTCATTCAGTTTTGGGGAATTGAACTTACTGATAGTTAAGGTGCAAAAGAGCTATTCAATTGCAAACATCAATGTTTTTGAGGAAACACTGGATGCAGTAAAAGTGGATTAAACAAGTCAATATTCATTTTATGACGTGAAATAGACATCTTGATATGGGCTTCATACTAATCCTATGGTATCCTCAACACAGACTCAACCATACACAATGGAAATTTTCAGTGGATTATTTTGAGATTAATTTAAATTTGAGGCCAACAGTAGTCCACACGTCTGCTGACATGAAGTGATGACTGCTTTTCAACTTTACACCAGCTTTGGCTGACAGAATCATGTGACCCTCTTGGGCAATCAAACCTGATTAAAAGGTTACATTTTAACTATTTTTTAAAAATGTTCCTTACATTTGATTTTCATGTTTTAAATGGTTTAATCGAGTAATCATAGTGTTTTTGTTATTTTTTTCAGTGTTTAAGTTATTCTAAATATGTAAATATATTGTAAAACACAATGCTGGAGAAACTCAGCAGGTCAAACAGTGTCCTTGATGGAATGAAGATTCAAAACCAATGTTTTGGGCTTGAGCCCTTCATCAAAACCTAGAATACTGAGAAGAAGTAGCTAGGATAAATATTATTGAGCGTCCCAGGCAAGGTTTATCATCTCACTCTTTGAGGGGGGTGGTAGTGAGGTGGGGGGGGGGGTGGCTCCCCCCTCCTGGGCATAAATTGGACTAGATGCAATAGGTGAAAAGATGGCAGGAGAATTTATATACAAATTAATTTCAAAGAAAACAGATAATTCTATACTAAAGTAAATTCTTCAGATATGGCAAAGAATAAATCAATATATTGGATGGAAAGTGGGGATATCTCCTAAAATGCCTATGACCCAGAACAAGTTGATATCCTTGACTCTGGTAAATAAGATCCTGGACACTTGGTGCCAGAAGGGGAAATCAGGTATATCGAGGACTGTTACAAAGGCAGCTCTTGTGATTCGAACAGTTGAGAAACAAATATGGTCTGTCTTACAGAACATTTTTCTGCTATCTGCAAATAAGGTATTTTTTTTTTTTAAAAAGGGAAAAATTAGGACCCTGCCTTGGTCTAGTCATGTGGAGCTTCTAATTCAACAAAGGAATGTGTGCAAATTTATTTCTTGAATGTATTACATATTCCAAAGTGAGGGTCTGAAGCCAGGCTTAAACAGGTCAAGGGAGAGAGGGGAGTTGGACTTGAACACAACAATCAATGAAGAGTGGTGGTAAGACCAGTGTATGGACAGTGTGACTGGTGTCATTAATACCAGATACAGGTTGGTGCAATACAATGTCTTGCACCAGTTGTACCTCATGCCATAAAAATTACATAAATCAAAGCCTGAAATTTCAGAAATGTGCTTTAGATGTGTTGTGGATATTGGAACTTTTGTCCACTCCACATGGCTGTATACAAAGTTGAGACTCTTCTGGGAAGAACTGGGGGACATTTTGAAAAAAATTACAAAAGTGAATTTTGCACAAGATCTGTAGTTGTACCTTTTGGGAGAAATTAAAAATGTGAGTTGTAGACTGCTCAAATACCAAATTGGAAGTCAGACTCCCAATTAAATACCACATGATGGAATATGCAAATACAAAATTGCGGTCCCTAGGGGGAAATATGACACATTTGTAAAAGTTTCGCAGCCAATCTAAAATATATAGACATGTAGATTTACCAGCTCCCCCTCCATATGAAATATGGATATTATAAAAAAACTTGTTCCAGTAGGGAAAGGATTGGAGTTAAGGAAATAGAACATGGCACACGCTATACGGTTTTCTTTTCAGCCTTTTTTAATTTTGTTTTATTTTACTTTGGTTTTTCATTTATTTTTTCCTTGGATAACTGAATTTAGTTAATTAGGCTCTTTTTGGTCTTTGGTGGCAGCTCTGATCCCCACGTATTTGTACAATTGGTATGGTTACTTGTTTGAGGGCAAGGGGAGGTGGGGCAAAACACAGACTTGGTACATTTTATGAATATTGAAAAAGTTTGTATTGATTGTTGAAATTACTTTGCATCTGTAAAAAAATCAAAATAAAATATTGAAAAAATGTAGCTAGGATGAAAAGGGTAAGACAAAGACCAGATGGAGATTGCAACCAGGAAGGGGTGGAGGATGATGGACAGAGGTAGTTGAATGGCAGATGCCAGACAAAGGGGGAGAGAGAGAGAGAGAGAGAGAGAGAGAGAGAGAGAGAGAGAGAGAGAGAGAGAGAGAGAGAGAGAGGGGGGAAAGGGGGAAGATGGTCGGGTGGATGAAGGCGAGTCATACAGAGTTGGGTAGAGGCAAAGGCTGTCAGTGTTGGAATCTGATTAGGTGACAATGGTGGTATGATGAAAGATCAGATGGAACCGAAGGGAAGGTGGGGGGATCCATTTGGGGGAAATGTGATGGAAGAGAATGGAAACAAACAGGGAGGGGAATGTGAATGAGGAGAGAACTGTAGGATTGAGAAGGTAAAGGGACAACAGGGAAGAGGGAAGCAGGAAGAACAGAAGTTGTTCAATGGAAGAGAGAGGGGAATATTGCCTGATTCAATTCAATGTGCATCAAATTTGCCAATAGGCCTCCCAGGTGGAAGATAAGGCATTGTTCTAGTCTATGTTGGGCCTCATTCTGACAGTGGAGAAGGTCAAGGATGGAAAAATTTAAAAAAAAATTATTTAGTATTATTTCAATAAGAAGACTTTTACAGAATAAGTAATCTAATAATAAAACAGTAAAACAAACCCACCCCCTCCCCCTCCCACAACAGATCCCTAAAGGGAAGCATTAAAATAAACAAAAACATTCAGTAATTTACAATATCACTAAATTCATTTTCTTCATAAATGGTGTCCACATCTTAACAAAAAAAATCATAATTATTATGTAAATTATATGTTATTTTCTCCATATAGATACACGACTTCAACTGATTATGCCATCGAATTACATTTAACTCCGCTTCATCTTTCCAGGACATAGCAATACATTTACGAGCAACTGTCGTCGTTAGATGAATAAACACTGTCTGAAACTCATTCAACCACAAATCCACTAACGGAGTAAAATAACCCAACAAAAAAAATGTTTGGATCTAAAGAAAATTGAATTTTAAACAAATTTTGAAGAAAAATCCTAATTTTAAACCAGAAAAAGATGAACTTTATCACAAAACCAAACCGAATGTATACATTTTCCAACACATAATCCACACCTAAAACACAAGTCTGAATTACTAAATGCATATCTTTTCAATTTTTCAGGGGTTAAATGTAACTGATGCAAAAAAATTATCATTAACCATACTATATCTTACATTAATTAATTTAGTCAACCCAGCATGACACATATTTTCCCAAACCACCTGACTCAACTCACAACTTAAATCCTGCTCCCATTTAATCCGAGATGTATCTATTTTTTTTAACCATAGTATCCTGTAATCATTTCTGTTACAAAATCTTGATCTGAAAAATATGAAACCATAGATTCAAATTTAGTTAACTTAGCAATTTTCATTTCTCTTCCAAAATTATCTTTCACTAATGCCCTAATTTGATAATAAACAGAGAATTCTCTAAAATCCCAAATTTCTCTTTAAGATGATTAAATGATAAAAATTTACCCTCTTCAAAATAATCCTGCAATCTTTTTATTCCTTTAATCCACCAAGGGATAGAAAGTTGATGGATGTACCTAACCTCCTCATTTTACTCACCTCCCTCTCCCTTTGTCTGGCACCTGCTATTCAACTCCCTTTGTTCATTGCCCTCTGAGTACCCACCCTCTCATTATACTAGCAATCTGTCCTCCAACCCTCAGAGTTGCTAAAAGGTTGCAGCCCAAAATGCTGACAATTCTTTTTCTCCCACAGATTCTGGTCAACACGCTGACTTCCTCCAGCTGATTATGTTTTGTTCTGCATCAGCAGTCTCTTGTGTGTCCCCAAGCTTAAAGGGGTGATCGACTCTGCCATCCAGTTATACAAAAGAATTATTACAATCTGAATGCAACTGAATTGTTTGCCTCACTGCCTTTGGATGAAGATTTATAATTTGAACTAGATCAAATTATATCCCTCATTTGCTTCATCTTATGAAATAAGTGGCTGTTTAGCCCAAAAGATCCATGCCAACATTTCTGAGCAACACCATGGTGTTGTGCTGACCTATATAGACCTAAATTAAAACTAGATCCTTCCTACCTCATAACCTTTAATTTTTCTTTCATCCATGTGCCTGCCCAAGAGTCTCTGAAAATGCCCCTATTGTTCCAGCCTCCACCACCACCCTGGCAATGAATTCCAGAAACCCACAATTCTGTATAAAAACCTTACCCCTGATGTCTCTCTTAAACTTTGCTCCTTTCACTTTGTACAAACCTTACCCCTGATGTCTCTCTTAAACCTTTCTCCTTTCACTTTGTACAAACCTTACCTCTGATGTCTCTCTTAAACCTTCCTCTTTTCACTTTGTACAAACATCCTCTGGTGTTTGCTACTCCTGCCCTGGGAATAAAAATAGTATTGGCTGTCTACCTTGTTTATGCCTTTTTTATTCTTGTACACCTCGATTACGTCATCTCTGGAAAAAAAAAAGCCCTAGTTCTGCTAACTGTGCCTCATAAGACATATTTTCCAATCCAGGCAACATCCTGGTAAATCTTCTTTGCACTCTCCATAGCTTTTAGATCCTTCCTCTAATGAGGTGACCAGAATTGAGCATGATATTCTAAGTGTGGTCTCATCAGAGATTTATAGAGCAATGTTGTCTGGTAAAGAGTTGAAAATAAGAAAACAGAAATGGAAAAGGAGGAAAGGTAATGATGGAAAAACGGAAAGAGAAGATAAACAAAATATAAAATGGCTACGCTGAACTATATGACTCTAAATATTAATGGAATACATAACCAAATTAAAAGGAAGAAACTACTAAATTTACTGAAAAAGGAAAAAATAGATATAGCATTTGTCCAAGAAACACATTTAACTGAATTGGAGCACAAGAAATTAAAGAGAGATTGGGTAGGACATGTAACAGCAGCATCGTATAATTCAAAAGCAAGAGGAGTGGCTATATTAATTAGCAAAAATGTGCCATTTAAAATAGAAGAGGAAATAATAGATCCAGCAGGGAGATATGTTATGATAAAATGTCAGATATATTCAGAGCTTTGGAATCTACTTAATATATATTCACCTAACGAAGAAGATCAAAAGTTTATGCAAGATATCTTTTTGAAGGTAGCTAATACGCAAGGGAACATACTAATAGGAGGGGATTTCAATCTGAATTTGGATCCAAATATGGATAAAACGGGGAAAAAAATTAACAGGAAGAACAAAGTAACCAAATTTATAATTAAATCAATGCAAGAAATGAAACTTGTGGACATATGGAGGAAACAAAACCCAAAAGAAAAGGAATACTCATACTACTCGACTAGACATAAAACATACTCAAGGATAGACCTATTCCTGTTATCAGCCCACATACAAGGGAGAGTTAGGAAAACGGAATATAAAGCTAGACTATTATCGGACCACTCACCCCTGTTATTGGCAATAGAGCTAGAAGACATCCCTCCAAGAATGTATAGATGGAGATTAAACCCCATGCTACTTAAAAGACAGGATTTTAGAGAATTTATTGAAAAACAATTAAAAATGTACTTTGAAGTAAATACGGAATCAGTGGAAGATAAGTTTATACTATGGGACGCAATGAAAGCATTCATTAGAGGGCAAATAATAAGTTATGCAACCAAGATGAAGAAGGACTATAATCAGGAAACAGAGCAGTTGGAAAGGGAAATAATAAACATAGAAAAAAAATTAGCAATAAAGGAAGATACAACCAAAAGAAGAGAATTGGCGGATAAAAAAATAAAATATGAAACATTACAAACATATAAGGTGGAGAAGAATATAATGAAGACAAAACAGAAATATTATGAACTAGGGGAAAAAACACACAAAATCCTAGCATGGCAGCTTAAGACAGAGCAAACTAAGAAAATGGTATTGGCAACAAGGAAAAAAGACAAACAAATTACATATAATCCAAAAGAAATTAAGGAAAACTTCAGAGAATTCTATGAACAATTATACCAAACCGAAAACGAAGGGAAAGAAGGGAAAATAGATGAATTTTTGACTAAAATTGAACTACCAAAACTACAAATAGAGGAACAAAATAAATTAACAGAACCATTTGGAACAGTAGAAATACAAGAGATAATAAAAAATTTACCAAATAATAAGACACCAGGAGAGGATGGACTCCCAATAGAATTCTACAAAACATTTAAAGACCTAATAATACCGCCCCTCCTGGATGTAATCAACCAGATTGATGAGACACAAAACTTACCAGATTCATGTAAAACAGCAATAATTACAGTGATACTAAAACAAGGGAAAGATCCACTCTCACCAGCGTCATATAGACCAATATCTTTGCTAAACACAGATTATAAGATAATAGCTAAACTATTAGCGAACAGATTAGCAGAACAGGTACCGAAAATGGTAAATTTAGACCAAACTGGATTTATCAAAAAAAGACGCACAACAGACAATATTTGTAAATTTATTAACTTAATTCATGCAGTAGAAGGAAATAAAGCACCGGCAGTAGCAGTTGCTTTAGACGCAGAGAAGGCCTTCGACAGAGTAGAATGGAATTACTTGTTCAAAGTATTGCAAAAATTCAGTTTACCGGAGAAGTATATTAATTGGATTAAAGCATTATATAAGGGACCGTTAGCGAAACTGACAGTAAATGGACATGTATCAAAGCAATTTAACTTAAGCAGGTCAACGCGGCAGGGATGCCCACTATCACCATTATTGTTTGCACTAGCTATAGAACCACTAGCAGAATCGATAAGAAGAGATAATAATATAAAAGGAATAAAAATAAAAGACAGGGAATATAAAATCAGTCTGTTTGCGGATGATGTGATAGTGTACTTAACAGAACCAGAACTATCAATAAAAGAACTATATAAGAAATTGAAGGAATATGGAGAAGTGTCGGGATACAAGATAAACGTAAATAAAAGTGAAGCAATGCCTATGAATAACGCGGATTTCTCAAAATTTAAGGAGGAATCCCCATTCAGATGGCAAACGCAGGCAATAAGATACCTAGGTGTGCAAATAAACAAAAATCTAGGCCAATTATATAAACTCAATTACAATCCACTAATGAAAAAATTACAGGACGATTTAGAGCATTGGAAAGAGCTACCACTAACACTGATAGGAAGGATAAACTGTATTAAAATGAACATTTTTCCAAGGATACTATACTTATTTCAGGCATTGCCAATACAACTGACAGAAAAATTCTTCAAAGAGTTAAAGAAAATAATAAGGAGATTTTTATGGAGAGGGGGGAAACCGAGGATAGCACTAGACAAATTAACAGAATGGTATAAACAAGGAGGCTTACAATTGCCAAACTTCAAAAATTATTATAGAGCCGCACAATTAAGGTACCTATCAGATTTTTATCAAACAAGGGAAAAACCAGACTGGACGAGACTAGAATTAGATAAAATAGGGGAAAAGATACCTGAACACATATTATATAAATGGGACGAAAAATTGGTACAACATAGAACTTCTCCAGTATTACACCATCTCCTCAATATATGGAAGAAGATTCATGTAGAAAGAAATAAAATAAATTACCAAATACCAAAACTAATATTGACGCAAAATAAGCTACTCCCTTTTACAATAGACAACCTTGCCTTTAGAAAATGGGAAAAAAAAGGGATTAAAAGAATAGAAAATTGTTTTTCAGGAAGTAGATTCTTATCCTTTGAACAAATGAGAGATAAGTACAATATAACTGGAGATACAGCGCTGGCATATTACCAACTGAGATCCTACTTGAAAGATAAATTAGGAAACAACTTGAGTTTACCAGAGGGAAGTAACCTTGAATATGTGATTACAGATACAATGTTAATCAAAAGATTTATAAAAAATATGTATATTAAACTGCAAGAAAAGGAAAATGAGGAAACAAATGGTAAAACTAAACAAAAATGGGAACAAGATTTAAATATAAAGATAAAAAAGGAAACATGGGAGAAGTTATGCTCTGGAACGATGAGAAATACAATAAATACGAGGCTGCGTATGATACAATATAATTGGTTACACAGACTATACATTACACCGCAAAAGTTAAATAAATGGGACCCAACAGTATCTGATAGATGTTTTCGATGTAAAAAAGAAAGGGGAACAACAATTCATGCAATCTGGACATGTGAGAGAGTAGAAAAATTTTGGGATGATCTCAATCAGATATTAAATAAAATAACAGAAAACAATATACCAAAGAATCCAGAGATCTTTCTCCTAAGTAACATAAAAAATAAAGAATTTGGAATTGACTTGGAAGATGCACAAAAAAGATTTGTCAAGATAGCCCTAGCCGTAGCAAAAAAATGTATTATGTCAACCTGGAAATTGGAAGATAATTTGAAAATACAACAATGGTATATAGAAATGAATAAATGTATTCCATTAGAAAAAATAACATATAGTTTAAGAAATAATATTGAAATATTCGAACAAGTATGGGAGCCTTACATTAAATACAATAGCGAAAACCTACCGGGAACAAACATTACCTAAGTTGATGGAAGGAGAAGAAAAGAAAAGAATGGACTCAGTAGAATTTCTGATGTATTTTTGTTGAATGACAACATTGTCTAACTGAATTAATGCAACCTAGATTGTATACCTAAAATGGATGAGGGGGGGGGGTGGGGGGGTGGCTTGGGAGGAGGGAGGGGGGAGGGAGAAAAAGTCACTGTAAATGTGTGGAAAAGAAAAAGTGTATATCATGGCTATTGTGATTTATGGTGTGAAAAATAAAAAATTTAAAAAAAAAAAAAAAAAAGAGATTTATAGAGCCACAATATCACCTCACAACTCCTGGACTCAATCTCCCAACTAACAAAGCCGAGCATACCATAGGCCATCTTAACTATCCTATCAACCTCCACAGAAACCTTGAGCGATCTATGGATTTAGATCCAAAGGTCTCTCTGTTCAGTATCCTGCCATGAACCATATACTCTAGTGTCATGTTTGGCCTTCCAAAATGAATTACTGCTCACTTATCCAGATGATACTCCATCTGTTACTTTTGTGCCAAACTCTACAACCAGGCAGTGCGAGAGTCAGTGGGTTTGTAACATATGTCCATGGATAGTTTGTCCCGAAAATGGAGATCGGAGATCAAAGAAGCAAAGAGGTCTCTCTCATTTTTAATCCTTTGAATCCTTCCAGGAGTTCTCTCCCTCTACATACCTTGCAACCTCTCAAACTTCTGTCCTATACCCCACCATCTCCCAGACCCTCATCCAAGTTCTTTCCTACTTTATGCATTAAACAACAACACTTTTCTCTTGTGTCCTGTAGAGAAATAAAAATCTAGTTCGTTGTAAATTTCCTTCTCACTGCTGCATGTACTGTATGGAACTCCAGTCAAAAAAAAGTACTGACTCCCAAGACAGCTGAGTTGAAGTGAATTTATACAACCCTGTGTCATAAGTTCCCTAGATCACTTGATCTCTATTGCCCAATCAACTTCCTGCTGATCTGAGCTTTTCAAATCCAACTGCCTGAATCTCCTAACTCAATTTGCCAGATGCAGTCTTTGGATAAAATCCCTGTTAAAGTCTACTACAGGTCCAGACCAGAACCATTGACCTGACCATTTCTAACCATGAATGGTGCCTGACCTGTTAAGTTCCTCCAGCAATTCTTTGTTTGCTCAGATTCCAACACTTGCAGATTTTGTGTTTCTCCATTTGTATTTCTGTCACTTAACACATGGAATTGCCAGTGGTTGTAAATAAAGCTTATCGTTGCAACATGACTAATATTTCTGAATTATTTTGAAAGAAAACAACATCCTTTTTCGAAGCATGTATGAATAACAATTTTTTTTTCTTGTTACCAATTTTACCTTGATCACAGTCATAAATAAAAAAAAAGATACTGCAATACTATTTGGTTTTCAACAATATATTCCAAATCAAATCAATTCTCTGAAATTAGTTCAGGATATTAAAACATCATAAGCAAGATTTATACACGTGGACTGTTTGGGAATCTGTGCAGTACCTTTGTCACAAGAGTTCAAACACAAGTTTAATTCATTTTTGGACATATTATAAGTCTGAAACCAACACAGCATCTTTCACTCAAAGATACTACATCAGGAGCACTTAAACTGTGACTCATGATGCATAACTGACTTTTAATCTTGATGTTGTGATCCCCTGAGTCAATCAATATGACTGTGTCTACCAGTAGCAGTATTCACGACTGTGTTAGTTGAGGACAAGAAACCAACAGGAGACATGAATCTATCTTATATTTGGCCAAAGAACCACCTCAGGCTGTTTGGAAACTGGTATTAATTTTGCCATTAAGTAAAATGGAAGTCACAATTGTTGTGCCATCAATGACCACTCACAGACACAAAGTGAGGGCCAAAGGCTTTATTGATCGAAAGATCCAAGCATGCCTCAGCTTGCTGCTGGCTCAAGTCCAAGGGTAGCTTTGAGGGAGGAGACTAGAGTTCTCGACTTTATTAGGGGTCTTAGGGGGAGGGGCTACAGGTTCAGCAGGCAGGTCAGGCTGCCCAGCTCAGGGTGCCCACAGTGCCATGTTCCACCAGAACATTTAAATCAATAAATGAGAACTCTGGCGCATTTCCAATGACATAAAATTGGCAGAGAAAGAATTTCTCATAAATTTTTCCCCTTGTCCTTGACTAAACAAAAATTGTAGCATGTTTATCTATGTTATAAGTTGTTCTTCTAGGCACCTCAGTGAATGAAAATCACTTCAAAATGGTAGGAAAAAAGGACTACTTATCAATATTATAGAAAATTGTATAATTTTGTAAAATGAGGGAAATAGCTTGAAATTGGGAAGAACAATTGAAGGAAATTTTCAGTACTTTTAAAATTTTTAATTAAAAAAAATTGACATACAGCATGCTAACAGGCCCTTCCAACACACAAAACTGAGCTCCCAATTACACCCACTTTACCTACAGCCCCCCTGTATTTCAAAGGGTTGGAGGAAACTGGAGTACCCAGAGGAAACCCATACAGGCATGGGGAGAATGTACCATCTCTTTAAAGACAATGCCAGATTTAAACCCAGGTCACTGGCACTGTAATCGTGATGTGCCAACCATTATGCTATCAGTGCCACCCCTTGTGCTGCAAAGTTTTATCTGATGAGAAATTTTTAAAAAGTCTTTAATTCTATTCCTTTTTCAGCATGAGAAATTTCAGGAGTGAAATTAAAATGTCTTCACCTGTCACCTTACTAATGATTTAATGACAATGGCCTCAATTTAATAAAATTTCTTCTGAAATTGTGCATGAATAATTGATACAATTAGAAATATTTAATTTGAAATTAATACACATGATTAATTATCACCCCCCCCCCAAGAGCACACAATCTGAATAAACAATAACAATCTGAAAAACAATTTTCATTAAAACTTCTTGTGTGATGTTTAATTCAAGCCCATTGACGACCAATGTCTTGCACCTGCACATTGTCCATCAGTGGAGTTAAAATGTATTCTGAATTAATTTAAATCATTATGTTCTGCAAGACCTTTCTGGCAAAGTTCCAGAATGAGAAAATGTCATAAATCATTCAATGAAGTACCTTCAAAATGTAAAAAACACATTGCTTGGTGTCATTATCAATTATCAGACAGCAAGTTGTTTTCTGCCTGCAACATGCTGTTTCACAAAATGCATCAAAATAAATTTGCATGTTTTGTTTCCCCTTCATCTTATTCATCAAGCACAACCCAAAACCCCCTTAATTTCACAAGGAAAACAATGAAGGTCACTGGTATGAACTCTCAGAAATGAGAAAAGATTTCTCCTTTGTTAAAGTTATGCATGGAACTCTCTTCTCATGGTTTAAAAATGATCAGATGCTGGCATATGTTTGATCAAGTATGATCCAGAGTCCAAAATAAAGTTGGTGCCCCCTTCAGTTAATTTGAGTCAATGAATAAAAAAAACATTCCACTTGTCCCAATAATTCATACCTTGTCTTGAATTTTAGCACATTAAACATCACAAGCACAGAGCTGGTCCTTCAACCCACAATGTTTTGCTGACCTATGTAAACCTACTGCACAACAAACTAGTTTTTCCCTGCCTCACATCCATAACCCTATATATTTTTTTGCATCCATGTGCCTGCTTAAGATTCTTTTGAATGTCTCAATTGTACCATCATTCCTAAAGTGCATTCCAGGTACACACTGCTCTCTTGAGTAAAAAGCTTCCCTCTGACATCTGCACTAAACCTTCATCTAGTATTGGTTAGTCACCCTAGGTGAAAGGTGCTGACTGTCCATCCCATCTAAACCCTTCATAATCCCATTTGCCTCATTTAAGTCACCTCTCATTTTTTTTCCCACATTACTGTCAAAGGGAATAAAAAGACAATATTATTTATCTGTTTTGCCAAAATGACAGAAAATTGTTTATATAATTTTGCACTTTCAGGAATTAGCATTTTAAAAACGTGGATCAATTCAAGCCAGTTGAGGCAACTAGTAGCAATGAGAACACCATCAGTCAACCAGTCCCAACCTAGCAAGGATCGGTCCAATGTACACTGATCCTCTAAAGCCAGCACATTTGTGTTTCACTGTTGGACTGCATACTGAGCTCTGTTTCGCTGAGATTTCCCAAAATTCTACTGGATGATTTACCTCTCAGACCTTATGCCATTCAGACCCAACAATCTGATTTCCTGCCAATTCATGAGTCTTGGTTGTAATTTATTTCATGACTTTACAAAATGAAATAATATGGCAACCCACTTACCAGCAAGCAAATCGGCTCCAGAAGTGGCAGACATGCTCTGGAAAATGCAGTAAATTGAACTACATTCAACACAGATTTATATCTGAGCTGATTGTGATGCGCTACCAAGCAGAAAGGAGACACACAACATAAAGTCTGTTCAACAGGCTTTATTCTACATAAACTTCGACAGAGCTGGCTATGCTTGCTCTGAGACTGACCTTGAGGGGCCAGATCTAGCTTATAGCCTGGAGGGTGACTGGCAGCCAACTGGGTGGGGCTTGGTCCATTCAGGTCAGCTGATTGGCAGCCAGCCAAGTGTTGCCTTGTCCTCCAGTGCTCTTCTGTATGTACACAAGTTGCCCCCTGCAGCAGGCTAGTGGTGTATCACCACATTCACCCCTTCTTTAAAAATTGCCCCTGTGGGGTGGGGGGGGAGGTTACATTCCATGTTCTACCAAAGCCCCAAACATATATACATTATTTACAAGTTTAGATGTAGTTGGCTTCTGGTCAAAGGTTGGCAAGGGTAAGTGGGGGCAAGTTGGGGGGGTTGGGGTGGGTTCCGGAGTGGCTGGCGTTGTACAATGCAATGGGGTGGCCTGGGTGGTCAGAGCTGAAGTGTGTGTGAGGCGTTGGATGGGTCGGGGGGGCGGGTTCATCGCTCATGGTTGGAGTGAGCCCAGGGTACCTGGGGTGGTCTGGGGTGGTCTTGGGTGTCCCACAGCTGTCCGGGGTCAGGGGAGTGCATCAGGCCCACATGGCCCTGGGATAAAGGATGCTGTGCTCTGGTGTATGCTTCTGCTGGTGTCAGGTCCCTGGTTGAGACGGTGTCCTCCCTTCCACTGCTGAACCTAATGTAGGCGTAGTTATGGTTTGCAAGTAGGAGGAACGCCTGCTCGACCAGGGGATCGACCTTGTGTGCCTGATCATGTCTACACAGGAGCACCGGTCCCGGGGACGTGATCCATGCTGGGAGAGATGCTCTCGAGGCTGATTTCTTGGGGAACGAAAACAAACGTTCATGAGGAGTCTCGTTGGTAGCTGTGCACATGAGTGACCTGATGGCATGGAGCACTTTGGGGATGGCATCTTGCAAGTACTTAACTGACCACCCCTTAGATTTAAGGGCCAGGAGGACTGCTTTCCAGATTACCCCATTTTCGTGCTTCATCTGTCCATTTCCTTTCGGGTTGTAACTAGTCGTGCGACTAATCATGATGCCCCTTGGTGTCAGGTGCTGGCGCAGTTACTCGCTCATGAAACTAAACCCCCGGTCACTGTGGATGATTGAGGTGTGGCTGAACATGGTAAAGGTCTGCATCAGTGCTGTGATGATGGTGGCCGTGGAGGTGTCTGGGCATGAGATGGCGAAAGGGAAGCGGGAGTACTCGTCTATGAGCGCAAAGAAATAGACATTCCAGTTTGTGGAAGGCAGGGGTCCTTGGAAGTCTATGCTAAGGTGCTCAAAGGGCCAAGTGGCCTTTATAAAGTGGACCTGGGGCAGGTGGAAGAAGTGTTACTTGCACTCCAGGAAGACCTGGCGCACCTCTGCCATGGTCCTGACATCCCTGATGGTGTACAGGAGGATTCGGGACTTGATAAAGTGGTATAAGGGTGGCAGTGCCTGCAGCTGGTCATAATGGAGCGATGTGCAGATCTGGGAGAGGGCGTCAGGGAGTCATTAAACTTCCCCGGACAGTACTGGATGACATAGGTGCATGTTGCCAGCTTTACTCTCCAGCGCAAGATCTTATTGTTCTTGATCTTGCCTTTGTGGGAGGTGTTGAACATGAATGCCACTCCACGCTGGTCGGTGAGGAGGGTGAACCTCCTGTTGGCCAGGTAGTGGTGCCAGTGGCTGACCGCTTCCATGATCACCTGGGCTTCCTTTTCAATGGCTGAGTGCCCTAGCTCAGAACTGTGGAGGGTCCTGGAGAAGAAGGCAACAGGGTGCCCCTCCTGGTTAAGGGTAGTGGCAAGGGCCACATCGGAGGCATTGCTCTCCACCTGGAAGGGGGAGTCCTCATCCATGGCATGTATCATGCATCTGTGATATCCTGCCTGATGCGCATGAAGGCTGCCTGCGCCTCGGGTGGGAGATGAAATGTTATGGCCTGGGCCAGTGGGTGGACCTTGTCCGAGAAGCGAGGAACCCACTGTGAGTAATAGGAGAAAAGACCAAGGCACCTACGGAGTGCATTGAGCATGAGGGGAAGGGGCAGCTCCATTTATGGGCACATCCATTCTGGATCCAGGCCGATGACACTATGTGCCACTATGCACCCCAGGATGGCGAGGCGGGTGGTGCTGAACATGTACTTCTCTTTATTGTAAATAAGGTTCAGCTCCTCGGCCATCCAGATAAATTTCTCCAGGTTTGCATCATGGTCCTGCTGGTCGTGGCCAGGTACGGGAAAGTCGCCTTTAGTTTGTGCAGGTCTACCATGTGATCCATCTGCCGCTGGAAAACGGAGACCCTGTTCGTGACTCCAAATGGAACTCGGCAGAACTGGTAGAGGCACCCGTCCACCTCGAAGGAGGTGTAAGGCTTGTCCCATGGGTGGAAGGGGAGTTGTTGATAGGCTGACTTCAGGTCAGTCGTGGAGAAGACCCGGTAGCGGGCTATCTCATTGACTACGTCGGCTATCCTCAGTAAGGGGTAGGCATTCAGCTGGGTGTACCGGTTGATGGTCTAGCTGTAATCCATGACCATCCTCGGCTTGCTGCCCCCTTTCACCACTAGGACATGCTCTCCATGGGCTGTTGCTGGGCTCTATGACTCCTTCCACCAGAGGCCACTGAACCTCTGCCCTGATGAAGCCTCTGTCCATGGTGCAATAGCACCTACTTCTGCCGGCTATTGGCTTGCAAACTGGGGTGAGCTGTGAGGAGAGGGTGGGAGGGGTGATGCGCAACGTGAGGCCGCAGGTTGGCCAGGGCTGGTTGGACGGCATGCTGTGGAGCATGAGTGGGGGTAGGTACCCCTCTGAAGGCGAGGGTGATACTCTGCAGGTGGCATTGGAAGCCCAGGAGGGCTGGGGCACAGAGTTTGGGGATGACCAGGAGCTTGAACTCGATGTATGTCCCCACCCCACAGTCAGATCGGCAGAGCAGCAACCAAGAGTATTAATAGTTTGGTGCTGGGCAGCAAAAGCGATAGAGAAGGTGGTGAGTTGGATTTTGAGTTTTAGGGTGTGGTCACACTCAGGTGAATAAAGCTCTCAGTGCTGCCACTGTCGATTAGGCAGTTCGTTAACTGCCTGTTGATTTTGACGTCCATCATGGAGATGTCCCTGGTCGGTGTGGTGGCTGCTAGGACCATCTCGGTGTCCAAGTCGTCATTCCCTGACAGTAGAGGGGAGTTGCAGCTTGCAGCATCCTCTACAGGTGTGGTGTGTATCGCGAGAGGTGAGTGTTGGCTGGTGGCACTCTCCGTAGGTGTGGGGTGCAGTGGGTGATGATCGGCAGTGTCCAGAGACATGGGGTGTGTTGGTCAGATGGTCTGGTCAGCGCCCATGTTGACCACTTCATCATTATCGTCAGTTCTGTGCTCGTTGTAGGCCTGGGAGGGCCCAGGTGGCTGTGGAGTTTGCGCCTGCCCGGCACAAGATGGCAGTGCCACATGGAGGTACATAGCGGCGGCATGGCTGGCCCTCCTCCCTAGCTGGACTGGTTGCGCCGGGGAAGGAACATCACACTGTCGGCTCTGGTGACGTCATCACAGTTGGCGCAAGTGAAATCATTCCATGGACCGGACGCGATGTCATTGTAGTCCGCAGACAGGGTGTCTTAGAGGGTTTGCATTGGTGAGGTCGAGGGCTGGTCCATGATAAACCTTTCAACCTCCCTTTCCTTCGCCACAGGTTCTGCCAGGCACGGTCGGGCTAACTCACGTAGGGCTCCCAGGTAGGACTCGGCCGTCTCTCCAGGCAAGTGGGCATGAATACTCAGAAGGTACCTTGCGAAGATCACGTTTCTGGGAGGTTTGTACATGGTTTCATTGGTATTCATTGCTTCAGAGTACTTGGTGCAGTCTTTCAGGGCCTAGAAAGCTTGGGGACCCAGCTTCGAGCAGAGTAATACTAGACTTTTCCTGTTGGAGTCTAGGACTTCATTGGTGTGTGCCTTGATGATTACTTCGACTGTGTGCTTCCAGATTTCGAAGCGTGCCTATGCTTCCGGATGGCATGGGTCAACATCGATGTTCCCGGCACTCAGGAGCTTCTCCATTTTAAATAAAATAAATTGTGATGTGCTATCGAGCAGAAAGCAGACACAAAACATTGCTCTGAGACTGACCTCAAGGGGCCAGATCAAGCTTATATCCCAGAGGGTGATCGGCAGCCGACCGTGAGGGGGGCTTGGTCCATTCAGGTTAGCTGATTGACAGCCAGCCATGTGTTGCCTTGTCCTCCAGTGCTCTTCTGCAGGTACACAGGATGCCCCCTACAGTAGGCTAGTGGTGTACAACCACACTGATGACATCACCGATGATGTTGCTTCCTGTCAATGTGACAGAAGCAGTGATGTATATAAGCCCAGCATGTAAGCGTGTGTGTGTACATATGCATGCATCCACTGATGTCTATAGTAGCTCAGTATAGAATATTATGCTACAATGGTGTCTCTGATGATCCAAATGATATTTGGACCCCAACTTGGAATTTTTTTTTTCAATTCATGCCGTGTCTTTGAAACTATCAATGTTTTGGACTTCACAACCATGTGTATGGTTTGACCAAGCAGAAGTCCAATTCCAGTTGAGACAGATAACATCTGATTCCATGTGGTGCAATGATGTAGTAAGTGCCCTGGATCAAGAGACAGCATGATGTGTACCTAATTTTCCACAGCAGCCTCTGGAGGAGGGCAAGTATATGGCATTCAAGAGTCTGCTCAATCCCTACCTTTGGCCTCTCACGACAAGAGCAAGCAGCCCGTTTACTTCATGTAGATGGTTTGGGAGACAGGACCCTTCCGTGCTCATGAATGAAATGCTGGCACTGACGGAAGGGCATTGGACCTGTCTCATGTTAGGGCAGGCTTTCTTGGAGCAGTTGCCAGAAGAGATCCACATGCTGCTGGCCGATGAAGATTTCAGTGACTCAAGCATAGGATCCCGTTTCAGTTCAGTGACACAGAAGCCGCTTTCAGGTGCACAGATGCAGATAATGCGCTAGGGGAGTGCAGCTGGGACATTCAGGTGGCCACAGAGAAGACGCCTTTCTGTCACCTGAACGTGCCAGCTGATGGAGACCCGTGTCCGAGCGAATGCCGACTCCTCGGGACTGTGGCCTAGTCCTGCCCACACTGCCTTGACGTCATTTGCAGTGCGTCAGGGATGAAAAGCCTCCTGAAGCCATCTCTCAAAAGAGATGGGTGAGAGGCTGAAGACAAAATTGTAGCCGGTGCCAGCTCACAAAAAGGAGAGATCATCAGAGTGTAAAGACCACAGTCAGTAAGACAGACGTCCTGGAACAGCATTATGTCTTGACCTGAGAGCTACAGACTCAACTGGCTTAAATCTGTGCACCTGCTGTTCTGTCCTTTGCAATATATTCAGAAACAAGCCATTGCTGAATTGTTCATGACAAACTACCCATGAGTATGTCTAGTATTTTCTCAATTTCTATTTTACCCCAGACTCCACACTAAGCACAAATGTTCTTCCACTGAACTTTGTGCGCCTGCATACACAAATGATCTTGAATCTTTAAAATGTGCATGAGGCATATGAGTTTGTTTTTCATGTTTGGATGATAATTCATTACTGTTTTTGCATATTACAAAGAAATGCATTCATTCACACTCCCTACGTGCCCCTTATTAGTCTGTGTGTTTACCTTATTTTCTATGCGTATTTCTCTATATTTGAACTCACCGTGAGACCGGTCATGGCGCCACCTCACATCTAATTCGCTTACATGAATACGTGACTGAATTGTTAACAATTTAAAAATTCACCCGAAAATCGCGAATGCAGAACATTGCAGATGCCAAAGTTTATAAGGTCAGAATAGGAGTCGCAGCCCCAGCTCATGATTCCATTCACTTGGAGAAAAATTTATGATTTGTTTCAATTCTTAGCAATGACCTCGAGCAACAAATGGCCCAACCTACATACCTTTGTCCGTCCCTCCCATCCATAACTCTGCAAAAGTACCTGTACAAATCTGTAGTATTTAAAAACACTTGTTTATTCGCCGATTACCTTCATACACAGTTTTGTGGCTCATTCTCCCCACCACCTTTAACCTTAAGGTTACAGCGATCGTTTACCTAATGAGCCAAGTGATGTCAGTTCGTAGAATCACTGTGCCTCAGGAGGGCCTATTCAGTCCATTCTCTTTATGCTGGTCTACAAGAACCGTTTTGACTAAACCCAGTTCCCAGTCACTCCCGAGGTTACGGTACTGCAAGAGCTCGTCCTTTCAAATAATGGCAATAGTTTCAGCCTTGTGTTGGAGGCAATGGGGTAATGTTCCCCCTCAACCCTCCTTGGATCAATTCACTCTGTCGGGTTGAATAAGGTTACCACACTGGATTGCTACCCGGTACTGTATTTACAGGACTTCATATCCAACCTGCAAGAAGCCCATATTTTTTCCAAAGTGGAGCTGGTCCACCCAGATGACATTCCAAAAACAGCTATTATTCCACCCTTTGGCATTTTTGAATTCATAAGGATGCCTTTTGGGCTCCAGAATGCCATGCAGACTTTCCAATGTTCAATGGACAGTTTGGGATGTGATCTCAACTTTACTTTCATATACTTTGATGACCTACTTATTGCTAGCCACAATTGTCAGGAACATCTGCCCCACCTGTGCAAGCTTTTCACTCCTTTTAATGAGTTTGGGCTGACCATCAACCAAGCAAGTATCAATTTGCGTTGGCGATCATCAACTTTCAGGGCCATAGAATCGACATGAAGTAAAGCCACTACTGGCAAAGGCTGAGGTGATTTGGGCATTCACTAAGCCCAGCACAGTTAAAGGCCTCCAAGAGTTCATTGGAATGGTGAACTTTTATCGCTGGTTTCTACCATCAATGGTTCGCATCATGCACCTCCTCTTCGCCCTGATGTTAGGCAAGATAACTTCACTGGGGATGAAGAATCGTAAGCAGCATTCGAGAATGCCAAGGAAGCACTAGCTATTGCTGCATTGCTGGTCCATACAATCTGTGCAGACCTTAACCCAAGGGGTTGACTATGTTGTGCTCACAAAAGCACAACAGGTAGACTAAGAAATTCCATGTTATGGAACAGCAGAGTCGAACCCGTAGCTGGAAGAAATTCTGGTAGGGCTGAGGGAGCTCAAACTCTTGTGTGACGTATCTACAGGTCATCCTCGCCCAATCATTCTAATGTCTTGGAGGTGCAAGGTATTTGATGCAGTACATGGATTGGTACATCCATTGATCAGAATGACTGTCCAAATGGTAGCCAAAAGATTTGTGTAGAATAGCCTTTGAAAACTGATCAGCAATTGAGTGAAGACATGCACTCATTGTCAGACATCCAAAGTCCAGCAACACATGAAAAGCCCACTACAATAATTTGAGCCGACATTGTAGGCCCCCTGCTAATGCCACATGGTCCCTGTTTTCTTCTCACAATAGTGGATCAGGCCGACACCTGCACCAGATCCTTCATTTCCACCTGGATAGCACATTTCAGTTGGCCAGCACACAACATGTCTGAAAGGGGTGCCCAATTCACATCAAGCCTGTGGTCAACAATGGCCATCCGCTTGGAACCAAGTTACACCACACAATTGCATACCACCCACAATCCAACAGACTAGTATAAGTGCTCTTCAGGCATTTGAAATCGGCCCTTATGGTGCGTCTGCAGGGACCTAACTGGGTTGACGTATTGCCGTGGGTACTCTTGGGCATATGAATCACACTCAAGGATGAAATAGGTGCCTCATTGGCAGAGATGGTCTACGATGCTGTAACCCTATATTTTGATTCCGTCCATGTGCCTATCTCTCTTACATGCCCCTAATGTTGTAGTCTGCATCACCATCCAGGCACATACCACTCTCTGCATTTAAAAAAAAACTTAAGCCTGATGTCTCCCCTACATGTATCTCCCTTCACATTGCACATATGTCCTCTGGTGTTTGCTATTCCTGCCCTGGGAAACAGGTGCTGGCTGTTCATCCTTATCTCTGCCTCCCATTATCTTTTAGACCTCTGTTAAGTCTCCTCGCATTTTTCTATGCTCCAAAGAGAAAAGTCCCAGCTCTGCTAACCTTGTCTCAATAGACTTGTTTTCCAATCCAGAGTAACATCCTGGTAAATCTCCTCTGCACCCTCTCCAAAGCTTCCACATCCTTCCTATAATAAGGTGACCAGAACTGAAAACAATACTCTAAGCGTGGTCTTATCAAAGATTTATAGAGTTGTAACGTGACCTTTCTACACCTGAATTAAATCCCCATGAATGAATCCCAGCATCCCACATTCCTTTTAACTATCCTATTAACCTGTGCAGCAACCTTGAGGTTGGATAATCTATATATGGATTTGCACACCAAGGTCCCTCTGTTCATCCACACTCTTAAGTAACTGACCATTAACCCTGAACTTAGCCTTCTGGTTTGTCCTTCTAAAATGCATCACCTCACACTTATCCAAATTCAACTCCATCTGCCATTTCTCCACCCAACTCTACATCCTGTCTTTATCCTTTTGTACCCTTTGACAACCTTCAGCCTCATCCACAACTCCTCCATCCTTCATATCATCATCTCCCCTCTCATCTCCTTAAATAACCTGTGATATCTCCTAACAGGCCTTGGGGATCCATCATCTTAAGTCTCCTCACCTCTTTCCTGATCTCAAAATGCCCTAAATTATTCACATTCTCCACACTATTTTAAAAAAAAATGTATATTTTTAAAAATTTTTCATACTGTGAACCTTATCAACCAAAATATGTACAAATGTTTCTCATTAAATATACACAGTGCCATTTTTTCCCTTTTTCCCCATTCCCTCCCTCCTCTCTTCCCATCCCCCTCCAAAACCCATAAATATTCAACATCTACAATACAATAAAACCATAAAACAATATCTTCACACAAAGGAAAATAAACAAGAAAAATGCATCATCTATTTGTTACACACTGAATCTAGCTGTTTTGTCTTCTTCTCATTTGAGGGGATGGAGGTCCAAGGCAAGCTCTCTCTGTTGAGTTCCATGTATGGTTCCCAAATTTGTTCAAACAATGTGACTTTATGTTTTTTAATTATGTGGTTTTTTTTCCAATGGAATACATTTATTTATTTCCATGTACCAGTGCAGTATTCTCATGCTCTCTTCCATTTTCCAAGTTGACATTATACATTTTTTTGCTACTGCTAAGGCTATCATAATGAATCTTTTTTACACTTTATCCAATTTGAGGCCTAATTCCTTACTTTTTATGTTACTTAAAAGAAAGATCTCTGGATTTTTTGGTATGTTATTTTTGGTGATTTTATTTAATATCTGATTTAGTTCTTCCCAAAACAGCAAAAACATCTATCTGATAATGTTGAACCCCATTCTTTTAATTTTTGAGGAGTGATATATAACCTGTGTAACCAATTATACTGTATCATGCATAACCTTGTGTTTACTATATTCTTCATAGTTCCAGAACATAACTTTTCCCATGCTTCATTTTTTATCTTTATGTTCAAATCCTTTTCCCAGTTTTGTTTAGATTTAGAATTTATTTCATCATTTTCCTTATCTTGCAGCTTAATGTAACATTCATTATAATTTTTTTAAATTATCATTGTGTCTGTAATCACATATTCAAAGCTGCTTCCTTCAGGTAATCTCAAGCTGTTTCCCAATTTATCCTTTAAATAAGCTTTCAGTTGATGATATGCAAATATTGTACCATGAGTTATTCCATATTTGTACTTCAACTGTTCAAATGTTAATACATTATTTCCCAAAAAACAATTTTCTATTCTTTTGATTCTTTTTTTCTCCCATTCTCTCAAGGAAAGGTTAACTATTGTGAAAGGGATTAGTGGATTTTGAGTCAATAATAATTTTGGTATTTGGTAACTCATTTTTTTTTCCTTTCTAATTGGATCTTCTTCCATGTATTAAGTAAATGATGCAATACTGGTGAGCTTTTATATTGCACCAACTTTTCATCACACTTATAAAGTATATGTTCTGGTACCTTCTCCCCTATTTTATCTATTTTTATCTTAGTCAAGTTTGTTTTTCCCCTTGTCTGGTAAAAATCTGATAAATACCTATAATAATTTCTAAAGTTTTGTAACTGCAAACCACCTTGGTTATACCTCTCTGTTAATTTATCCAATGCTACCCTCGGTTTCCTCCCTTTCCCACAAGAATTTCCTTATTATTCTCTTTAGAATTTTTTGGTTAAGGGAATTGGTAACGTTTGAAATAAGTATTGTACACTTGGGAACACGTACATTTTAATGCAGTTTACCCTCCCTATCAAAGTTAGCAGTAATTATTTCCAGAGTTCTAAGTCTTCCTGAAGTTTCTTTATTAGTGGCTGATAATTTAGTTTGTACAAGTGGCTTAAGTGATTATCTAACCTGATACCTAGGTATTGGATTGCTTGTGCTTGCCATTTAAATGGTGATTCTTTTCTAAAGTCTGTATAATCTGCATTACTCATTGGCATCACTTCACTTTTATTTGAATTGATCTTGTACCCCGATATTTCTCCATATTCCTTCAATTTCTTATGTAATTATTTTACTGATACCTCTGGTTCTGTTAGGTATACTATGATGTCATCTGCAAATAAACTGATTTTATACTCCTTCTCCTTTATTTTTATCCCTTTTATTTTATTTTCTATTCCTATCAGTTCTGCCAAAAGTTCTATTTCTAAGGGGAAGAATGAGGGGGATAATGGACATCCCTGTCTAGTTGACCTACTTAACTTAAATTGATTTGATACATATCCATTTACCTCTATCTTCACCAACAGTCCATTATACAATGCTTTAATCCAATTTATATATTTTTCTGGTAGATTGAACTTCAGTAATACTTTAAATAAGTAGTTCCACTCTACTCTGACAAAGGCTTTTTCTGCGTCTAAAGCAACTGGCACTGTAGTGTTTTTTTATTTCCTTGAACTGCATGAATTAGATTAATAAGTTTACAGATGTTATCCGCTGTTTGTCTTTTCTTAATAAATCCAGTTTGATCTTGTTTTACTATTTTTGGTACACAATTGGTCAATCTGTTTGCTAATAATTTCACAATTATTTTATAATCTGAGTTAAGTAGAGATATTGGTCAATATGATGCTGGTGTTAATGGATCCTTCCCCGTCTTTGGTATTACTGTAATTATTGCTGTCTTACATGATTCTCCTAAATAGAATAATACCTAGTGTCGCTGAAAATGTTCTCCCAGAATCACAGTGCGGCTTTCGCGCAAACAGAGGCACTATTGACATGGTCTTTGCCCTCAGACAGCTCCAAGAAAAGTGCAGAGAACAAAACAAAGGACTCTACATCACCTTTGTTGACCTCACCAAAGCCTTCGACACCGTGAGCAGGAAAGGGCTTTGGCAAATACTAGAGCGCATCGGATGCCCCCCAAAGTTCCTCAACATGGTTATCCAACTGCACGAAAACCAACAAGGTCGGGTCAGATACAGCAATGAGCTCTCTGAACCCTTCTCCATTAACAATGGCGTGAAGCAAGGCTGTGTTCTCGCACCAACCCTCTTTTCAATCTTCTTCAGCATGATGCTGAACCAAGCCATGAAAGACCTCAACAATGAAGACGCTGTTTACATCCCATACCGCACGGATGGCAGTCTCTTCAATCTGAGGCGCCTGCAAGCTCACACCAAGACACAAGAGCAACTTGTCCGTGAACTACTCTTTGCAGACGATGCCGCTTTAGTTGCCCATTCAGAGCCAGCTCTTCAGCGCTTGACGTCCTGTTTTGCGGAAACTGCCAAAATGTTTGGCCTGGAAGTCAGCCTGAAGAAAACGGAGGTCCTCCATCAGCCAGCTCCTCACCATGACTACCAGCCACCCCCACATCTCCATCCGGCACACAAAACTCAAAACGGTCAACCAGTTTACCTATCTCGGCTGCACCATTTCATCAGATGCAAGGATCGACAACAGACTCACCAAGGCAAATAGCGCCTTTGGAAGACTACACAAAAGAGTCTGGAAAAACAACCAACTGAAAAACCTCACAAAGATAAGCGTATACAGAGCCGTTGTCATACCCACACTCCTGTTCGGCTCCGAATCATGGGTCCTCTACCGGCATCACCTACGGCTCCTAGAACGCTTCCACCAGCGTTGTCTCCGCTCCATCCTCAACATTCATTGGAGCGACTTCATCCCTAACATCGAAGTACTCAAGATGGCAGAGGCCGACAGCATCGAGTCCACGCTGCTGAAGATCCAGCTGCGCTGGGTGGGTCATGTCTCCAGAATGGAGGACCATCGCCTTCCCAAGATCGTGTTATATGGCGAGCTCTCCACTGGCCACCGTGACAGAGGTGCACCAAAGAAGAGGTACAAGGACTGCCTAAAGAAATCTCTTGGTGCCTGCCACATTGACCACCGCCAGTGGGCTGATATCACCTCAAACCGTGCATCTTGGCGCCTCACAGTTAGGCGGGCAGCAACCTCCTTCGAAGAAGACCGCACAGCCCGCCTCACTGACAAAAGGCAAAGGAGGAAAAACCCAACACCCAACCCCAACCAACCAATTTTCCCCTGCAACTGCTGCAACCGTGTCTGCCTGTCCCGCATCGGACTTGTCAGCCACAATCGAGCCTGCAGCTGACGTAGACATTTACCCTTCCATAAATCTTCATCCGCGAAGCCAAGCCAAAGAAAGACAGACATGAATCTGGCAAGTTTTGTGTTTCTTCCACCTAGTTCATTACTTCCAGGAGAGGAAGAATTAATAACTCTTTAAATGTTTTATAAAATTCTATTGGAAATCCATCTGCTCCTGGTATTTTATTGTTCAGCAGCTATTTTAATATTTCCTGTACTTCCTCTATTTCAAATGGTTTTATTAGTTTGTTTTGTTCCTCTTCTTGCAATTTTCGCAGTTCAATTTTAGCTAAAAATTCTTCTATTTTATCATCTTTCTCCTCGTTCTCAGTTTGGTATAATTGTTCATAAAATTCCTTAAAGTTTTCATTAATCTCTGTTGGGTTATATGTAATTTATTTGTCCTTTTTCCTTGATGCTAATACAGTTCTTTTAGTTTGTTCTGTTTTAAGTTGCCAGGCTAATATTTTATCTGTTTTTTTCTCCCAGTTCGTAACACTTATGCTTTGTTTTCATTATGTTCTCCACCTTATACGTTTGTAATGTTTCGTATTTTATTTTTTTGTCCCCCAATTCTCTCTTTTTCATCATATCATCCCTTTTTACTAGTTCCTTTTCTGTACTTACTATCTCCCATTCCAACTGCTCTATTTCCCAATTGTAATCCTTTTTCATCTTAGTCCCGCATCGGACTTGTCAGCCACAAACGAGCCTGCAGCTGACGTGGACGTTTTACCCCCTCCATAAATCTTCGTCCGCGAAGCCAAGCCAAAGAAAAGACATAACTTATTATCTGTCCTCTAATGAAGGCTTTAATTGCGTCCCATTATATAAATTTGTCTTTCACTGATTCTGTGTTTATTTCAAAATATATTTTAATTTGGCATTCAATTAATTCTCTAAATTCCTGCCTTTTAAGTAGCATGGAGTTTAACCTCCATCTATATGTTCTTGGTGGGATGTCCTCCAGTTCTATTGCTAATAAAAGGAGTGAAAAATCTGATAGTAGTCTAGCTTTATACTCAGTTTTCCCAACTCTCCCTTGAATATGGACCAACAACAAAAACATATCAATCCTTGAGTATGTTTTATGCCTACTCGAATAATATGAATATTCCTTCTCTCTTGGGTGTTGCCTCCTCCATATATCAATAAGTTTCATTTCCTGCATTGATTTAATGATAAATTTGGCTACTTTATTCTTTTTGCTTGTCTTTTGTCAAGTTTTATCCAACATTGGATCCAAATTAAGGTTAAAATCCCCTCCTATCAATATATTTCCTTGTGTGTCTTCAATCTTCAAAAAAATATCCTGCATAAACTTTTGATCCTCCTCGTTAGGTGCTTATGTATTGAGCAAATTCCAAAATTCTGAGTATATCTGACACTTTATCATTACATACCTCCCTGCTGGATCTATTATTTCTTCCTTTATTTTGATTGGTACATTTTTGTTAAATAATATGACTACACCTCTAGCTTTTAAATTATATGATGCTGCCGCTACGTATCCTACCCACTCTCTCTTTAATTTGTTATGTTCCATGTCAGTTAGGTGCTTTTTTTGCACAAATGCTATATCTATTTTTTTTCATTCTTCAATAAATTTAGTAGCCTCTTCCTTTTAATTTGGTTATTGTAGAGCTCATCGAAAGAACCAAGGATTTGTTGATCCAAACCAAGGCTTTTATTAGCAAAAGACAAGAGCTCTTCACAGGTGGCTGACCTGGCTAAGGACACAACCCTTTAAGGCCCAGACAGTAGGCGTGGCAAAGCTCTCACCCAATCGCTGTAAGCACAATCATTACACTCTAGATATTGTAACTATATACATTGGTGATAGGTCTGTACTATCACAGTTATGTATTCCATTAATGTTTATAGTCATATAGTTCAACAAGGCCATCTTATACCTTGCTTACACCCCTTTTCCACCTCCTTGCCATTCCATCCCCCTTTTTCCCATTTTCATCTTAGTTTTCCCTTATTAACTCAATGTACAACAACACATTTAAAACATAAAATACCCCAACAATTCCTACACCCAATAATACCTTAACCCCAAATGCTCCCCCCCTCTCTGAGTTGCCCCTTATCCTTGCCGGGGAACCACAACTCCCCTTTCCATTTGGATTGCGATCTTGCTTGCAAGGGTCAACTGATTTTGCAGTGACAGTTACTCCCTCTCCCCCCCAGCACCCCCCAGAAAATACTTGTTTTTAAACACATAACAAAGCTCTTTTTTTCCCCCTTACTTCCTTACTTCCCTTCTCTTTTCCCTCTTTATATCTTTATATATACATTGTTTTTACATCTTTATATATAATTTATCTCCATTCTTCATTCTTGTTACATCTCTTCATCTCTTCTTCTGTCCTGCAAACATTCTGTGAATTCTTGTGCTTCCTCCAGATCAGAGAACAGTCTGTTTTGCTCCCCGGGTATAAATATTTTAAGCATGGTTGGATGTCTTAACATGAATTTATAACCTATTTTCCATAAAATTGTTTTCGCTGTATTAAACTCCTTCTTCCTCTTTAAGAGTTCAAATATTATGCATGGGTAAAAAAAATATATTTTTTGACCCTTGTATTCCAATGGCATATTATCTTCTCTAACTTTATTCCTTGCCCGCTCCAGTATATTTTCTCTTGTTGTATATCTCAAAAATTTTACTAAAATGGATCTTGGTTTTTGATGTGTCTGCAAGTGCTCTGTGTGCCCTTTCTATTTTCATTTCTTTTCTGTCATTCCCAGGACCTTCAGGGTCCATCCTTTTATACATTCTTTCATGTCTGTGCCTTCTTCACCCTCCTTCAGGCCCACTATTTTTATGTTGTTTCGCCTACTATAATTTTCCAACATATCAATTTTCTGTGATAACAACTCTTGTGTCTCTTTCATTTTTTTGTCACTTTCTTCCAATTTTTCACTTAGGTCATTTACTTCCATTTCTATAGCCGTTTCCCGCTCTTCCACATTCTCTACTCTTTTCCCTATTTCTGTCATGACCAGTTCTAAACTTTCCATTTTATCTTCAGCTCTTTTCATTTTCCTTTTAATTGCACTAAATTCGAATGATAACCATTCTTTTAATGATCTCATTTGTTCTTCAAAAAAGGCTTTATCTATATTCTGTCCATCACTTTTACCTTCTATTTCTCTGTGAGGATCTTTGTCTTCTTCTTCCTCTTCTTCTGTGTCTGTACCTGTGTTTGTGTCTTCTTCTTCTCTTCTTTGTGTCTTCTGTTTTTCCTGATGAGCTGCTTATATATCTTTGTAGGTCCTCCTCTTGCTGTTGGTCCTCCCCTCCTGGGCTGCTCATCTGTCAGGCCTCTTGTCGGTCACCCCTCTGTCTTTCTCCCTCATCTGCTTCCTCGCTCTCTCTCCTCTCCCACCTTCCTTATCCTCCAGCTGAGCGCCCTGTTATCAGGCAGATAACAGCTGTTCGCGCTGTGGCTGCCCGCTCCTCTGCTGAGCCCCTCTCCCATTGGTTTCTTCTTTTTCCTTTGATTGCATACTGCAGATGCGCAGTTGTGCACTTTTGTTAGGCTCCGAGGGCCATTTTAGAAGTCCACCAGTCAGTAGGTCATGACTCCGCAGGGCAGACACCAACCTCTGGGACTGGGTGCTCTTCGCCACCAAAGCTCCCTGTTTTTTCATGCAGGTAACGCCTTCTTCTTTCTTCTCTGGTTACTTTTTTTTTTGGTTGTTTTTTCTTTCTCCTTCTTGGGTGCCATCTTCTTTCTCTGTAACTTTATCTTCTATTTTATTTTTGTTGTGCCTTTGTCTTTTCCTAATGCTTTTCCTTTATTTTTCTGGAGAGGGCTGGCTTTCCCGACCAGCCACTACTCCATCACATGACTCCTCCCCCTTCACATTACTCTTCAGATCCATTCCAAGCTGCGCTTCTCATGAAACCTTGCCACATTTTTTTGTGTTGGGACCAGCTGTATGATATCTGGGGCTCATGTTTCAATAATCAATGACTTCTCAGTAGGCCTTGCCCACATATTGCAGATGCAGAGGGACCTATTCATGGACAGCTGGTTAGAAGCAGTTTGATGTGATCTATTAAGGTTAATTCTTCTCACGCAAAGTGCCGGAGGAATTAAAGAATTGTTATCTGCAAATATTTACATGCTCAGTTGCTGGAGAGAAAGATCCTGATGGATGTTATGGCTTTAGGTGAAATAGTGCTGTAACATTGAGGGCAGGTAGAAAATGCAGACCTGTTGGTTTTATTAGTTGTCAAATCTATCAAGGATTTTCAATAATATAAAATGTCCCTGATGTCAAAAATCACAAATGACCATTACAATTACTTTACAATTGTCGTATCGATCTTGTGAATTCAAATGGTGACAACTCATAACTAAGTGAGCAATAATTACATCAATAATATGTTAGAAGCAGCATGTTTTGACAAAGTGATAGAGCACAAGACTATGTTAAGGCTAAAATATTGAATGTTTCCAAGTTCCAAAAGGAATTAAACAATCTATAGTTTAGTTAAAATGAAAAGATGTGTGATTCATTTGAGATACTAAGGTTAGCACTGAACAGTTTGCCGAAATTACTTGATTCTCTTCTGTTAAGACTCTGATAATGCTCCAAGATTTGCAATTGTGCTAATGTATTCCCTGCTTGAGGAGACAACCATCTTTCTCACCATGTCTTAGAATTAATAAGCTGAATGTTTTCTTTCAATCTTTCCTTCTGATGTATAAATATTCCTTTGTGGCAGTACATATCCTCATGGCGAACGCGCCCCGCTTGTATAGCCATGTGGCGGGGCAGCCATGGGGAAATGACATCGTCAGAGGTTTCTCTCTGACTCCAGCATCCCTTCCAGTATGCACCCTGGGCAGCGATTATGACGTCACAGTGTACCAGGTGACTGAGCTCATGCTGCCCATAAAAATAGTCGTTAACGACCCTTAATGTGGTGGCTGTGTTTCTTCCACTGCTCTCATCGCCACAGTGGTGACCCCGACGAGCCCAGATGTTTTTCTGGACTCAAAACACCATGGATTCAGCAGAGGTTAATGCTTCTCCATCAAGCTTCCCCCATTTTGGACCCACAGACCAAGAATGTGGTTCAGGCAGGCGGAAGCACAATTTCAACTACGCAACATCTCCTCAAATGCCACGATGTTCTATCATGTCATGAGCACTCTGGACTAAGATATGGCAGTGAGGGTGGACAACACCATCCACCACTCCCCAGCTACAGGCAAGTACACTACCCTCAAAGACCTGCTGCTTGGAACTTTTGGGCTAACTCCCCAGCAATGGGCTTCCAGGCTCCTTCACCTAGATGGGCTTGGGGACCATAGTCCATCAGCGTTGATGGATGAAATACTGGCCCTGGCGGAAGAGCACAAGCCTCGTTTTCTCTTCCTCCAGATATTGCTAGAACAGATGCCGGAGGACATCCAGCTGCTCCTCACAGATGAAGACTTCTCGAACCCAAGGAGAGCAGCAGCCCATGCTGATGCCCTCTGGCACACAAGGAGAGAGAACAAGGCAGCCCTCAACTGGGTGACACGACCAGGAGCCAGCTGGCCGCAAGCTGCTCCTAAGACCAAGCCAGAGGAGGGCCAGTTGACCTGGTGTTTCTACCACCAGAACTGGGGAGCATAAGCCCATTAGTGCCGCCAGCCCTGCGGGTTTCAGGGAAATGACCAGGCCAGCGCCATTGATGGCTGTGACTGCTGGCCACACAAACAGCCTCCTTCATGTGACGGACAGATCCACCGGCTGCCGATTCCTGGTGGACACAGGGGCTGAGCTCAGCATTCTTTCCTCCCACAGCATTAGAGACTCGCACCTGATCTCAAGGTCCAACATTGCAGGCGGCCAATGGCTCTACCATCAGGACCGACGGCACCTGCAGGGCACAAATCCAGATCGGGAAGGACAAGTTCCACTGGAGGATCGTCCTAGCCTCCATGGGCACCATGCTGTTAGGGGCTGACTTCCTCAGAGCTCACAGCCTACTGGTTGACATGAAGGGCAAAAGGCTGGTCAACACCCAAACATTCCACTCCACCCAACTGGAGACAACAGAAGCCCGCAGGCCTGAAATTGCCGCCGTAGCCACCACCAGGGATGAGATCGATGAGATCCTCCACAAATTCCCCACCATCTTAGAGCCACGGTTCAACGCCGCCCTGCCCCAGCATGGGGTCTTCCATCACATTGCCACACGGGGTCCCCCACTGCACGCTAGACCTAGACGGCTGCCACCCAAGTTGCTCCAGCAGACAAAGGAGGAGTTCTCCAGGCTCCAGGAACTGGCAATCATCCAGCGCTCAGACACTGCCTGGGCATCACCGCACCATATGGTCCCGAAATTGTCCAGGGGCTGGAGACCATGTGGGGACTACCATCAGTTGAACGATGCAACCACCCCTGACAGGTACCTGGTGCCCCATATACAAGACTTCTCCACCAGCCTCCACAGTGCACAGGTCTTCTCCAAAGTGGACCTCTTGCGGGAATACAATCAGATCCTGGTGCATCCAGGTGACGTGGATAAGACAGCCATTATCACCCCCTTCAGTTCCTGTGTATGCCCTTCGGTCTAAAGAACATGGCCCAAACATTCCAGCGCTTCATGGATGTGTCTGGAAAAGACCTGGACTTTGTGTTCATTTACCTGGACAACATGCTCATTGCCAGTCGCAACCGTGATTAACACAAAGCCCACCTCCGCACACTCATTGCCCGGCTGGCAGACTTCGGCCTCACGGTCAACATGGCCAAATGCATGTTTGGCAAGGAGTCCCTCCTGTTCTTGGGGCCCACCATGTCAGCAGCTGGGGCCACGCCGGCATCAAAGAAGGTAGCGGCTCTTCAACGATTCCCCAAATCCTCCACCCGGAAAGGCCTCCAAGAGTTTGCTTTTACCATCATTTCATCCCCGGAGCCATGCACACCATGCACCCATTGTTTGTGCTCATGGACACCAAAGAAAATACTTTATCATGGTCAGAGGAGGCAGCAGGGACATGTGACAAAGTAGCCTCTAGCCAGCCCCACGCTGCTGGTGCGCCCATGGCCAGAGGCGCACATGACACTCTCCGTGGATGCCTCAGCTATGGCAGTTGGGGGATTCTGGAACAGTGGCTCGATGGACAATGATGCCTGCTGGCCTTTTCCAGCATGCAGCTACACCCGCCGGATCTCAAATACAGCGCCTTCGACTGGGAGCTACTGGCGTTGTATTTGGCCATCCACCATTTCCGTTACTTCCTCGAGGGTAGGCTGTTCACAGCCTTCATGGATCACAAGCCCCTCACTCAAGCACTGGCAATGGCCAAGGATCCGTGGTCTGCCAGACAGCCGCGCCACCTTTCGTACGTGTCTGAGTTCACGACCAATATCTGACACAGGGCCGGCAAGGACAATGTGGTGGCAGATGCGCTCTTCCGTCCAGCCATCAACACTCTTGCGCCTGGCCTGGATTACAAGCAACTGGCTCAGGCACAGAGGAACGATGCGGAGACACAGGCCTTGTGGACCACGATCTTAGGCCTCAAACTCAAGGATGTCCAGGTGGCCAGCAGAACGGATACATTGCTCTGCAACGTCTCAACAGGCATGGCGCGCCCGGTTGTCCCTCTGCAGTGGAGGGCGAAAGTCTTCAATCTGATCCACGACCTCGCTCACCCAGTGGTAAAGACAACCGTACAGATGGTTACAGATTGGTTTGTGTGGCACGGGCTGAAGAAGGAGGTAGCGGAACTGGCCAGGAACTGCACCAAGTGCCAGACTTCCAAGATCCAGCAACACATGCGAGCCCTCATTCAGAACTTCGGCCCAGCAGTTCGCAGATTCCAACACATCCACGTTGATGTCTTTGGCCCCTGCCGGTGTCCAAGGAGGCTCATTACCTCCTCACAGTGGTGGATCAGGGCACAAGGTGGCAGGAGGCCATCCCGATTAAGGAGACATGAGCCAGGATTCTGGTCAGCCAATGGATCACCTTTATCGGAGTCGCGGCGCACATCAGCAATGACAGAGGGGTGCAGTTCACGTCTGCCCTGTGGACTCAGTTGGCGAAGCTCCTAGGGTTCAAGCTCCACCACACCACAGCATACCAGCCACAGTCCAACAGGTTGGTGGAGAGGTTTTACAAGCTCCTGAAGGCCTCGCTTATGGTCAGGCTCTCTGGACCAGACTGGGCAGACAAACTACTCCAGGTCCTCCTCGGGATTAGGACCGCACCCAAGAAGGACCTGCAGACTTCAGCAGCAGAGATGCTCTATGGCACACCACTTTCCCTGCTGGGTGAGTTTTTCGGCCCAGATCCTGACTCACCGACAAAAACCTGCTGGCCGACCTACACAGGTGACTGGCCTCCCTAGCTCCCCCACCCGTGGCACGCCACTGCACTCGGCCATTCCATCTCCTCAAAGAGCTCAACTCATCCCAGTTCATTTTCATGTGGAGGGGACCACAAGGAGCACTGCTACAGTGACCATACGAGAGGTCATACAAAGTCTTGCACCGGTCCGGTGGAACCTTCACCCTGGAGGTTGGGGGGAGAGAGGAACTTTTTACGGTGGACCATCTGAAGGCGGCCCATCTGGACTTATCACAGCCGGTGCAGACAGCTGCGCCCAAGCGTCGGGGCCAGCCACCAAAGTGACAGGATGTATAGCCGGTTCTGGTGGGGGGGGGTTGTGTGCCGGCGCACATCCTCATGGCGAACTGGCCCCACTTGTATCACCACGTGACGGGGCAGCCATGGGGAAATGGCATCGTCAGTGGTTTCTCTCTGACTCCAGCATCCCTTCCAGTATGCATCCTGGGCAGCGATTATGATGTCACAATGTACCAGGTGACTGAGCTCATGCTCCCCTTAAAGGGGTGTGCTGAATTTGGATAAAAACAGTTCACACCTTAATATATAAATGTTCTTTCACTTCAATTCTTTGGTGGCACGTCCTCAATATATGAGTCTGTTTTTCACTCTACTGAATAAAATGCGGCTCTCAATCAAGAGAAAAAAAATCTGCTGAAATACCCATCTGGTTCTTCACTCAGCCTTTACTATTTGTGAGATTTCACTTTACAAGAAGTTTTCTGACAATGCTTACCTTCTGTAATTCAAAGTGAACGTGTGTCTGCTAATATAAGCTCATGCAGAAGTCAAGGCCAGAATGTCATGTTTGAATTCATCTGGGACATCACTTGGCATCAGCATCATTAGTTTTTAAAACTATCATTGATCAACAGGCTTAAATAAAATTTTAATTTTACTTGAGCAAAATATTGCTTGTCATATCTTCCCTGTTTTTTTCTTCTGGACCTCAATACATGCAAAACAGCTGTTACGTCTCTAAAATCCTCAACTTCTGATGAAAGAATACAAATTTGAATCATTACCTCTGCATTTTTGCTGGATGAGTTGCTGAGCATTTGAAAGATCATGTCATCATTATCTCATAGTGTGCAGGAAAACTAACATAAGAACCAGCAAGCACAATTCATGCCCATCATTCTATCCCAGCTGGACGCATTGAAAGGTGAAAAGAGATGCATTTGTGAAAATACCTGGGCTCTTTTTCCACGTCTCAACCTTTTCACAGCTTCGAATTTTCACTGTATCATTACGAGATCACCACATGATGATACCTTTCCAATGGAGCTTATCCAACTGTAGCACTTACCACTCTTTCGCCCAGCCACAGAAAGCTTGCCCTCTTCAAATATTTATCAAGTAATGTACACTGAAGGGACAACACAAATGATGGTCTTTGGATATATCCAAAAATTCATTGATTTGGTGTCTAACTTTGCTGAGAAATGACCAACATTAAAATATATGAACAGCACAAAATACTATATCATAAATATTCAAGGAAGTTTAATAGAATTTTCTGATTGATGACCATTGCTTTAAAACAGTACTCGAAAATAACAAAAAGAAAAGTTGTATTTACTGCAGATGTTAGAATAAAGATGGTGGAGACTCAAGGCCCCTGGGAAATTTAAGGCATGACCCTACTCAATCTCTTCCCACCTTCCTTCAGTTCAATGAGGAAAGAAGATTCATTATGCTCTTCGGACCACTGAATGACAGTAGACCACCAGACTTCGAGATAGTGAGAGCCTATCCTTATTTATTGACAACGATGGATTGGGTTTTGTTCCTTCATCTCCAATTTATACTTAGTAAACTCAGTGAAAGTAAAACTAACAGTTTGGGTATGATTTTAATAATTGTTAAATTACATAAAAGAACACTGGGAATGAGTGCTTTCAATATTTGTCCTCTTACAGACTCTCACATGAAAATAAACCAACAACATTAATACCAATACCTGTGGCAGGATATTTAACATTTGGAAACTGATGATCCTTGATCAGATCTTACTTGATCAATGTGCACATCAGGTGTTCCATTCTTCACTATACTATAGGGATTTAAAGCTGTCTGTTATTTTGTAACCTTTTGTAATTGTAGTATTTGGATATTGCCAAGTTTGAAAGTGATTAACAATTTCAGATCAGGAATCAAGAACTAAGAGGACTCCTACCAAGTCAATGAATGGGTTTGGTGACTTAACCAATATCTAGATTGGATATACAATTATTGGGATAGCCAGAAAATGATTGGGGATGGTCAACATGACTTTGTGCGTGGTAGGTTGTGTTTAACCAATCTTATAGAGTTTTTCGAGGAGGTTACCAGAAAAGTTGACAAAGAAAAGGCTGTGGATGTTGTCTAAATGGTCATTAGTAAGGCCTTCGATAAGGTCTCACATGGGAGGCTACTCAGGAAGGTTCAGACGTTAGGTATTCATGGTGAAGTAGTGAACTGATTTTGATAATGGCTGGACGGGAGAAGCTGGAGAGCAGAGGTGGATAATTGCTTCACACACTGGAGGCCTGTGACTAGTGGTGTGATCATTGTTGTTTGTGTTTTATATCAGTGATCTGGATGCTAATGTGGTAAATTGAAGCAGCAAGTTTGCAGATGACATTAAGATTAGAGGCATTGTGGACAATGAGAATACTTTGAAAGCTTGCAGAGGGATCTGGACCAGATGGAATGGCAGATGAAATTTAATGAAGGCAAGTGTGAGATACTGCATTTTGGAAGGACAAACCAAGAAAGGACATACACGGTAAATGGTAGGGCACTAAGGAGTGCAGTAGAACAGAGGGATCGGGGAATACAATTAGATAATTCCCTGATAGTGCAGTCACATGTGGATATATTTGTAAAGCAAAATTTTGGCCTTCATAAATCAAAGTATCGATTACAGGAGTTGGGATGTTATGGTAAAATTGTATAAGACATTGGTGAGGGCAAATTTGGAGTAATATGTGCTGTTTTAGTCACCTATCTACAGGAAATTTATTAATAAGATAGAAAGAGTGCAGATAAGATTTACTAGGATGTTGCCCAGACTTCAGGTGTTGAGTTACTGGGAAAGGTTAAACAGGTTAGGAGTTTATTTCCTACAGCATAGAAGAATGAGGGGAAATTTGATAGAGGTATTTAAAATTATAAGGGGGATAGACAGAGTAAATGTAGGTTGGCTTTTTCCTTTGAAGATAGGTGAGATACAAGCTAGAGGACTTGGGTTAAGAGTGAAAGGGGAAAAGTTTAGGGAGAACATGAGGGGTAACTTCTTCACACAGAGAGTGGTGAGAATGTGAAATGAACTGACAGCTGAAGCAGAATGCAGGCTAAATTTTAAAATTTAAGAAGAATTTGGACAGGTACATGGATGGAACAGGTATGGAGGGCTATTGATTGGGTGCAGGTCAGTGGGACTGGGCAAAAAATAATGGTTTAGCACAGACTAGAAAGGCCAAAGAGGCCGGTTACTGTGCTGTAATGTTCTATGGTTAAGTTTGGTAATCATCTTTCCAGTGAAGTTGAAACTTAGAATATTATATGTTCGTGAGGGTATAAAATTAGGTTGCTTCACACCACAAAGAAAATACTTCAAGGGAAATAAAACATCACATAATAGAGTCCAAATGTGATATACCCAACATAATGAAATTATTTTAAAAATCTGAATGTGAACATCATTTTGGAGGAAGAATATTTAAAAAAAAATGTAAGGATTGAAATTAATGAATGCAAATAAAAGCAAATGAGAACTTATAATCAGGTGACATTCTTTTCATTGATATTTAAACTTGATTTTGATGAGAACAAAATGTAGAAGAAAATCATTCAGAATTAAGTAATTTATCAACAGAACTGATCAAATATCAATTAGGTCTCACACTGTTCATTTTTCCATCCAGTATTATAGGTGAAAGATATGGAGCCTGTCTTCTATAAAATAAAAAAAGTGGTGAGTTATCTTGCCTGTTCAGTTTGGTCGTATATATTTAAAATCCAGATGTCCAAGTCCTCCCAGCCCATAGTCCCATAGTCCCATGTCAGTTTTTCCAATAGTACCTTGTTATTCCTTAGGAACTGTCTAATATGATTACTTAATAATTTAAAGAAATGTTTAGGTAACCAAATAAGCAACGATTGAAAAAGATATTGTAGTCTTGGCATTATTTTCATTTTGACACAATTAACCCTTCTCATTAAAGTAATCAGTAAATCTCTCCATTTCTGCTGGTCTCTTTCTATCTCCTCCAAAGGAGGAAAATAATTTAGTTTATACAAATTCTGTAGATTGTCAGTTGCTACTCCACCATATTTTATTCCATGTCTTCCATTTAAATATACTTCTTTTTTTATACATTTTGCATTCTAAATGTGTCAATGGCATTATCTCACTTTTGTCTCTATTTATTTTATAGCTAGACACCCTTCCATATTTTTCTCATCTTCCTTGTAATTTTTCCAAAGATTTAACTGGGTCTCATAGGTACAATAACACATCATTTGCCAATAGACAAATTTTGTGTTCTTCTTGTTCAACTTTGAAACCCTTTATATCTGGATCCCCTCTTATTATTTCTGCTAGTGGTTCAATCACGAGTATAAAAAGTGCTGGGGATGGGGCATCCCTGTCGACTCGATCTACTCAAGGGAAACACTGCTGACATTTGGCTGTTGGTTATAATTTTAGCCTGTGGTTTATGATATTAAGTTTTTAACCAGTTTATAAATGTTCTGCCTGTGCCAAAATTTTCCATTGTTTTAAAATTAGAAAGGACAATTTCAAACAGTCAAATGCTTTTTCCATGACTAGGAAGACTGTAATATGTGGATTCCATTTGAATTTTGCCTTCCAAGACTATTTGACGAATGTCTTCCTTTAACCAATCCTACCTGGTCTGTATGTATCAGTTTTGGTAGATATTGTCTGAAGATTTACTTTCATTATTTACAGTGAACCTTCTCAGTATAATCAATCATCTTTGACTGCAACGGAAGCAATACCTTTGTCCTTGGTAAGAAAGATGTAAAGTTTTGCTAATATATTATAATCAGCATTTAAAAGCAAAATTCATATATATGACGAAGTTTTTAATGGATTCCTATTTTTTTGGTAGTACTGTAATATATAGCATTTGAGAATGATTCTGGGAGGGTCTGTGTCTCTATTGCTTGATCCGGATCATCCATTAGAGGGCATTAGTAACTCTTTGAATTGTCTGTAAAACTGTAAATCTTTAGATCTGGGTGGAATGTATCATGAGTTGCAGAGGGAAATAAGAAACTCATTATTGAAGGCCAATAAGCTTATCTTTGGTTGCCAAGATATACCAATGCTAAACGTTGCTTGGATTAAAAAAAAATGGAACCCAATATAAAAGCTAAAATTCATCCTCCTGCATTGATTTATTTGCCTGTAGGGTACCCAGGGCTTTTCCAATTTCTTCTCTTGTAAAGGGGGTGTCTAATTCAATCTTTTCTCTCTCTTCTCTCTTCTAGTTTTGGAATTTCAACATTTGACGCAAATACTTCCATTTTATTCTCGATTCCTAGTAATTCTGATTTGTATATCATTAATTTCCTTTTGTTTATATGTTAGAGTATCTGCCTGTTTTAACTCTCCAAGATAAGACTTTACGTTTGCCTTACTCGTATTACTTTTGTTTAGTTTTAATATAGCTTTTTCTGTTCTATATGTTTGTAATGTATTATATCTTAGCTTTTTATTTTATTTTCCAGCAGTCTGTATTCTTCTCGTAGTCCTGTTCTTTGATTTTTTTTTCTAATTCTGTAATATCTTTCTCCAAACTGTTTATTTCTGCCATTTATCCTTTCTTAAGATTTTTTGTAATGGATATAATTTGTCCCCTCAGGTCTGCTTTGAACATGTCCCATATCAAAAAGCTATTATTAGTAGATGGCTGATTTGTTTCACAAAATATTTCTATCTGTCTCTTAATAAACTGGCAGAAGCCTGTTCTTTTGAGTAACATGGCATTGAGATGCCATTTGTATTCATTTTCTTGCTTTTCCATTATTGCAATAGTTAATGTTAGTGGTGAGTGGTCTGCTAAAAAACTTCGCTGGGTGTTCTGTTTTTATCACTCTGTGGCAGTGGACATTTCTGACAGCAGTCAAACTGGCTCCACGTGTTACAGTCATGGCAACGGTGCAGTCGCATCAAGACGACGTCACTGGGGTTGTCTTCTTCGCCTGCCGGGTCAAGTCCACATGTGAGCGGGGCAACATTGTGACTTGGCTCCTGGAATGAGGGCAGGACTTACCCGTAGCCTTATAAGGTGCAGCTCTGAAAGTTTCAATAAAACAACAGGAGTGCAAACAAGCCCACCAACTAATGGCCTTGTTGTTCCCTACTCCGTTTAGCTACCAATGGGTCCAGATGCCTCTATACACAACAGTATGGACGCTGCAGCAGCCAGTGCAGTCGCCCTCAAACTCCCGATTTTCTGGATGCTATACCCATGCACTTGGTTTGGACAGGGAGAGGCACAGTTCCAGATAAAGCAGATTACCTCAGACTCCACCAAATACTTCCATGTCGTCAACTCCCCGGACCAAGAAACCATGGCCAGAGTGGACAACCTCATACAGAACCCAATGGAGGAAGGTAAATATTCCACATTAAAAATGCATGTCAGTAGCACCTACAGGCTATTTAGATGCCAGAGAAAAGCCAGGCTCATGTACTTGCACAGCCTGGGGAAAGAATGACATCTGCCCTCATGGATGAAATGCTCACACTGGCAGAGGGCCACAAGCCCTGCCTTATGTTTGAAAAGGCATTCTTAGAACTGAAGCCAGATGACTTCCATCTGAGCCTAGCAGGTGTGGATTTCAGCGACTCCCTCAAGCGAAGGCGGACATCCTGTGATGCACCAAGAGGGAGAACAAAGCTGCCATGAATCAGCTGACACACCCCCCAGACAGAGCAGCAGCCCAAAACCCAAACAAGCAGGGATCACCCACGCTCTCATAAGCCAGCAGAGGCGCGGTGGTGTTTCTACCACCAGTGCTGGGGAGTAGAAGCCCATAAATGCAAGCAGCCCTGTGCATTTCTGGGAAACAGCCAGGGCAGCCACCGCTAATGGTTTCAGTGGCTAGCCACGCAAACAGCCTACGACACATTACAGACAAGACCACGGGCTATCCATTCCTGGTCAATATGAAGGCAGAGCTCAGCATCATTCCACCAACCACACTAGAGACCTGAACATGACCACCCGGGCCCACCCAGAGGGCGGCCAACAACACCACCATAAGAACCTTAAGCACATGGCAAGTGCCGATACGCCTTGGCGATGAGACATCCCGCTGGGATTTAACACTGGTCACAGTGCAGAAGCCGCTCCTTGGCACAGACTTCTTCCGAGCTAACAGCCTCTTCATGGACCTCAAATTGAAATGCTTGGTGCACTCCCAAACGTTACAGATGATCCAGCTTGATGCCACCAGTGTGCAGAACCAGCAAGTGGCCACAGTCACCACACCCACTGACAAGTACAGCCACATTTTGACCAAATTTCCTTCCATCCTCAGACCCCAGTTCATGTCCACAATGCCGAGACACAGTGTATAGGACCCCATTTGGACACACGTTCCCCCCCCCCCCCACCCACGTGAAGGCCAGACACCTTCCCCTTCCCCCAGACAAGCAGGACTTCAAACATATGGAGGAGCTGGGGATCATCCACAGGTCAGATAGCCCATGGGCCTCCCCTCTGCATATGGTACCCAAGGCCACAGGGGAATGGTGACCTTGTGGGGACGACCAGCACCTCGACAATTTAACTACCACAGACTGCTACACAATTCCCCATATATAGGATTTCATGGTGAACCTATACAGTGCGGCCATTTTCTCAAAGATCGACTTGGTACAAGGCTACCACCAAATCCCCGGTCAATTTTTACAACTGCTTTATACCGCAGCAGCACAAATCATGCACCCCCTCTTTGCCATGATGACCTCCAAACAGAAGGACTTGGCCTGGAGCGAGAAGGCAGCCATGGCTTTTGAAAGGACCAAGGAAGCCCTAGCCCACGCCACTTCGCTGGTCCACCCCAGAACGGGCATTCCCATCACCCTGACAGTTGACACATTGACAATAGCAACAGGGGATGCACTCAAACAGCTGATCAACAGACATTAGATGCCATTGGCTTTCTTCAGCTGCCATTTGCACTGCTCCCCCCCAATAAAATACAGTGCTTTTGACCAGGAACTCCTTGCCCTTTACCTCGCAGTCAGGCATTTCTACTACTTCCTTGAGGGCAGGCAATTCACTGCCTTCACAATCCACAAACCCCTTACCCACACCTTTGCAAAAGTTTCCAACCCCTGGTTGGCACACCAGCAATGCTACTTGGCATTGAATTCACCACCAACATTCAACACCTCACTGGCAAGGAGAATGCAATTGCTAATGCCTTTTGAAGGCCGATTATTCAATTCTTAGAACCAGGCCTGGACTATTTCAAGCTTGTGTGGGTGCAATAAGACAATGTGGAATCCAGGCTTTTTGCCCATCCATCACCAACTCCCGTTTCAAAGATGTTCCCCGACCATATAGCAACCACACCCTGCTCTCCATTGGCCAGCTCCGACCAGTCATTCTGGGTCAATGGAGATGACAGGTCTTTCACTCCATCCACGATGTCTCGCACCTGTTCATCAGGACCATAGCACACATGGTCGCTGCATAGTTTGTATGGCATGGCTTAAGAAATCAGGTCACTGAGTGGGCCCGCACTTGCACACATTGCAGGCTTTCAAAGGCCACAGGCTCACAAAAGCTCCCGTCCAGTATTTCGAACCACCCATCTGATGATTCAACCACATCCACGTCGATATCGTCGGTCCCCTGTCTGTTTCATGAGAAGCCCGGTATCTCCTCACATTGGTCCACTGAGGCACAAGATGGCCAGAATCTAACCCCTCAAAGACATGTCCACAGACTCCTGTGCCAGGGCAATGCTCATACACTGGATGTCCCAGTTCAGGACACCAAACCATAATACTACGGACAGGGGGGCACAATTCACCTCAGCCTTGTGGTCACAGCTCACCTCCCTCCTCGGCATGAAACTCCACTACACCTCTGCCTACCACCCACAGTCCAACAGCCTGGTAGAACATTTCCACCGCCACCTAAAGTCGGCACTCATGGCCCGCCTGAAAGGTCCCAATTGGGTGGACGAGCTCCTTTAGATGCACTTTAGCATACAGACAGCACCCAAGGAGGACCTCCAAGCCTCCTCAGCCGAGATGTTTATACAGGGCCCCTTTGACCCTCTCTGGAGAATTCTTCCCTGCCACCAAGAGCACAAACACTGCAAAACCTGAGGGACATGTTGGGCTCCCTCGCACCATAGCCACCCTCCCACCATGGACACCACCCCACCACGGTGCCTGCCGACTTAAAGACAACTGACTATGTGTTCATTCATGGAGGTGCTCACTGTGCCCCCCCTTCCCCCACAACCCTACAAAGGCCCCAACAAGATGAACCACAGGAGCAGCAACATGTTCACATTAGATATTGGGGACAAGAAGGAACTGTTCTCAGCCGACTGCCTGAAGTCTGTGCATCTCAATTGCAGCCATCCAAGCGTAGGGGAAGGTACACTATCACCAGTTCTTGGGGGGAGGGGAAGCAGTTGTGTGGCGGTGCCCATCTCTGATGGCAGGTGAACCGGCTCCGCACGTTACAGTCACGGTAGCAGAGTTGCCATGTCAAGATGGCACTGCTGGCTGTGGTGGGTCTGCATACATGTGGGAAAACATGGTGTCGTGGTTTCTGGCATGAGGGCAGGACTTACTCATAGCCTTAGAAGGTGCAGAACTCGAAGTTTCAATAAACAGTGCAAACAAGCCCACCGACTACTGGTCTCGTTCTTTCCAGCTCCATTTAGCTGGCGCTACAACTCTACTTTTCAGCTGGGCAGACATTAAAAATAAATCAAGCCTTGTATGTGAATTGTGTACCCTTGAGTAAAAGGAATAATCTCTCTCTGTGGAATTTAATTGCCTCCATATATCAATAAGATTTAGATCATATATGAAATTGTATCTTTTGCCACTTTCACCTTTACTTTTCTTGCAGATTTATCTAATATTGGCTCCAAGCAAAAGTTAAAATCTCCTCCAACCAATATATTGTGTCTTCCCTCTGCTGTTTTTAAGAAGATATAAGGGCATCTTATTTTTACTATTTACTTTGCTTTCAACATTTTCTTTTTCATTTCTGCTCTTAAGTTCCAACATTCACATTGATTCTTGCAAGTATTATTATCCAGAGATACAGCTCATATTTCATTTTTTTCAGTTCTTAATGTCTCAAGGTCTTCATTTTCCCCCAGAAACTCAATGTTCTCCTCAATCAATTTTGTATCATGTTTTCTGCAACGTCCATCTAATCACCACAATATGAAAATCCTATTCCTATCTGTGCCTGTGCTCACCCACTTTATTGACACACTATGCTTTTGCACTTAAACATTATGAGCACCTTTCCAGAACTTCTTGTATGCTCTCTTAATCTGCCCCACTACAATATTGGACTGTTTCTTATTTAAACAAGACAACGGAGGTTTCATCATAAAAGGCTCTCAAGTCGCCTGTTTAATTCTCCACTCCAAGTTCAAGACAAGACACTTTTGTGTTTTGAGATGTACACGAGTAAATGAAGAGGCTAAATTAGTTGCCTTCACCTTTGGTGCATAATTGCCCTGGACATTTTTGTTGCTTCTGACCCACCTCAAAAAATTTAAAAAAAAATCAGAAATATCAGTAGCAAATCCCATATAAACAGATGCATTATAAACAAGAATTGCCTGATCATTCTTTTTGGTAAAAATGCCTCATAATATTTTTCAAACTTCCATCAGTGACACTAGAGATAAAATCATTTTGTTCAGATACGTTTAGTCAATGCTGGTTTTTAAAAACAAAACTGAAAATATTAGCAGTTTGTGGACCCACTCACATCTTGATTTATCATGATATACAAGCTCTTAAGTTTTAACTGAAATCAAATGCAATTCTAATGTTGAATTGCTGAGATAGCATCAAATAAATTGTGCACCCTAATCAGTTTAAATAAAGTTTAGAATGTACTTTACAAGCTTTTCAATTTTAACATTCACTCTCACCCCTGAACTCAAATATGTGCATTTTTGTTCCAGCCACATTGGAAGATGAGAGTCATTCTGCCAAACCACACAAAACAACCTAAAATACAATATCTACCTGTCGAATGTGATGGAGCACCACAAAGCAACACGACTCCTTGTCCCTCTCGGACGGACACATTATTTCTCAATTTCCCTTTGAAATTTTCAAGATCTGCACAAGAGAAAAGTGGAAGAGCAATTTTGAAAGATCACTTTGACATAAATATCATTTGAATTGATAAACTTCAGAAGTGAATGACAAAAGTAAAATTACAGATGTGCTACTTCATTCATTAAAGAATAAATTATGGTTCACGTTTACAGGACAGAATAATATTTTTTGCGATTACAAATTTTGGAATAAACTATAGATACAAATTTAACATTACATGCACCTAATTTTACTGGATTTTGTTGGTACCTCAGCACAGATCAGCATAGGTCAGATTTCAGATTAATTGTCAGAGCACATGAATGTCATAACATACAAACCTGAGATTCTTTTTCCTGTGGGCGAGGCAGAATTACCACTTCTTGGTAGTGCACAAAAACTGCACACAACATACAAATATAAATATATAAAGAACTGTAAACAGATACAAATGCAATACAGAGAGGATGAAAATAAAATCAGTAAAGTGTACAAGTAAAGTACTTAAATGAATCCCTGATTGAGTTTGTTGTTGACGAGTCTGATGGTGGAGGGTAGCAGCTCTTTCTGAACCAGATAGTGCGAAGTCTTGTGGAACCTATACCTCTTTGGAGTTGGATCAGGTTGCTGCTGCTCGGAGGGCAACAGAGTTGATGTTTTCCCAAGGCAACCATAGGAGGAGGGGAGAAGAGAGACTGCTAGACCAGTAAGTATTTAAATTATTGATTTAGCTTCGCGGGCCTAGTTGGATCGGGCTGCTGCTGCTCGGAGGGCAACAGAGTCAGTGTTTCCCAAGGCGACCATTGGAGGAGGGGTGAGGAGAGACTTCTAGAGCAGTAAGTAAATTGTCTGAGGGCCAATAAAATAAAAGGTGTGAAAGGTGAAGGAGCGGCCAGTGAGGAGCCTCTCTGCACCTGAGTGGGGCAGTGAAGGAGTGGAGACTTGAGACTTTGGCTCAAGAGACTTAGGCACAGAGAGGCTGAGGCACAGGTAAAGGGGTAAGTCTCTTTTTTTTCTTTTTTAATTTAACTCAATCGTAGCCAGTCATTTTAGACATGGCAGGTGAGCTCAGTCCCATGCCATGCTCCTCTTGTTCTATGTGGGAACTTAGGGTGACTAACAGTGTCCCTGGGAACTACGTGTGCAGAAAGTGTGTTCAGCTGCAGCTCCTGACTGACCGCATGACGGCACTGGAGCTGCGCATGGACTCGTTCTGCACCTTTAGCGAGTTGGTCACACCACAGCTTCATAGAGTTGAAGGAGATAGGGACTGGGTGACCAAAGGTAAGAGTAAGAACAGGAAGGTAGTGCAGGAGTCTCCTGTGGTCATCTCCCTAAAAAACAGATATTCCGCTTTGGATGTTGTTGGGGGAGATGGCCCATCAGGAGAAGGCAGCAGTAGCCAGGGTCAGGACACTGTGAGTGGCTCTGCTGTGCAAGAGGGCCAAAAAAAGAGTGAAAGGACAATAGTCATAGGGATTCAATAGTAAGGGGAATAGACAGGAGCTTCTGTGGCAGTAAATGGGACTCCCGGTTGGCGTGTTGCTTCCCGGGTGCAAGGGTCAGGGATATTACGGAGCGGCTGCAGGGCATTCTGGATGGGGAAGGTGAACAGCCAACTGTCGTGGTCCATGTTGGTACCAACATAGGAAAAAAGTGAGATGAGGTCCTACAAGCAAAATTCAGGGAGCTTGTAAGGAAGTTAAGGAGTAGGACCTCTAGGGAAATAATCTTTGGATTATTGCCAGTGCCACGAGCTCGTCAGAGTAGGAATTGCGGGATAGATAGAATCAATATGTGGCTTGAACAGTGGTGTAGGAGGGAAGGGTTCAGATTCTTGGGACATTGGAATCGGTTCTGGGGCAGATGGGATCAGTTCAAACAGGATGGTCTCCATCTGGGCAGGGCCGGGATCAATGCCCTCGGGAGAGTGTTTGGTAGTGCTGTTGGGGAAGGTTTAAACTAATGTGGCAGGGGGATGGGATCAGGAGTAGAGAGACGGAGGGGTTTAGCATGAGGGAAGTCAAAGATAGGAGGGTGAAAAGCAAAAGAGGCAGGCAGGTAACTTCAGGGCAAAAATGTAAAAGGGCCACTTTACAGCATAATGGTGATAGAGTTAAGGCTCTGGTAAAAACACGCTTGAAGGCCTTGTGTCTTAATGCAAGGAGTATTTGTAATAAGGTGGATGATTTGAATGTATAGATAGCTGTAAATGACTATGATATAGTTGGGATCACAGAGACATGGCTTCAAGGGGACCAAGGCTGGGAGCTTCACATTCATGGATTTTCAATATTCAGGAGGGACAAACAGAAAGAAAAAGGAGGTGGGGTAGCATTGTTGGTTAGAGAGGAGTTAAATGCAATAGAAAGGAAGGCTGTTAGCTTGAATAATGTGGAATCAATGTGGGTAGAGCTGCAAAATGCAAGGGGGCAGAAGACGTTAGTGGGAGTTGAATATAGACCACCTAACAGTCGTAGAGAGGTTGGGGATAGCATTAAACAGGAAATTGGAAATGCGTGCAACAAAGGCAAGGCAGTTATAATGGGTGACTTTAATCTCCATATAGACTGGACGAATCAAATTGGTAAGGGTACTGATGAGGATGATTTCTTAGAAGGTATACGGGATAATTTTTTAACCCAGTATGTTGAAGAACCAACGAGCGAACAGGCTAGACTAGGTTCTGAGTAATGAGGAAGGGTTAGTTAACAATCTTGTTGTGTGAAGCCCTTTGGGCAAGAGTGACCACAATATAGTGGAATTTTACATTAGGATGGAAAGTGACAGGATTAATTCTGTAACTCAGGTTCTGAACTTAAAGAAGGGTGACTTTGAGGGTATGAGACGCAAATTGATTAAGTTAGATTGGCAAATGTTACAAAGGATTAACTGTAGAAAGGCAATGGCAAGCATTTAAGGATCACCTGGATGAAATACAGCGTTTGTTCATCCCGGTTTGGAAAAAAAAAACTCAAGGAGGGTAGTACATCCTTGGATAACAAAGGAAATCAGGGAGAGTATCAAGTGTAAAGAGGAAGCATATAGACTAGCCAAGAAAGACAGAATACCAGAGGATTGGGAGAAATTCAGAGTTCTACAGAGGAAGACAAAGGGATTAATCAAGAAAGGCAAAAGAGATTATGAGAGAAAGTTGGCAGGGAACATAAAAAAATACTGCAAAAGTTTTTATAGATATGTAAAGAGAAAGAGACTAGTAAAGAAAAATGTGGGTCCCTTGCAGTCAGAAACAGGTGAATTGGTCATGGGGAACAAGGACATGGCAGACCAATTAAATAACTACTTTAGTTCGGTCTTCACTAGAGAAAACATGAATAATCTTCAGGAAATAATAGGGGACCATGGGGCTAATGTGACGGAAGGACTGGCGAAAATAAGTGTAAGTTATGAGGTTGTGTTGGATAAATTGAAGGGATTAAAGGCAGACAAGTCCCCAGGGCCAGATGGTCAGCATCACAGAGTGCTAAAGGAAGTACCCCATGAAATTGTGGATGCATTGTTGATAATTTTTCAAAATTCTTTAGATTCTGGAGTAGTTCCTGAGGACTGGAGGGTGGCTAATGTAACTCCACTTTTTAATATGGGAGGGAGAGAGAAATCAGAGAATTATAGACCGGTTGGCTTGACATCGGTAGTGGGGAAAATGTTAGAGTCAGTTATTAAAGATGTAATTGTGGCACATCTGGAAAGTCGTGAATTCATTGGTCAGAGCCAGTATGGTTTTATGAAGGGAAAATCGTGTCTGACTAATCTTATTGAATTTTTTGAGGATGTAACTAGTAGAGTGGATAGGGGAGAACCAGTGGATGTGGTTTACCTGGATTTTCAGAAGGCTTTTAATAAGGTCCCACACAGGAGATTACTATACAAACTTAAGGCACACGGTATAGGGGATATGGTATTGAGGTGGATAGAGAATTGGTTGACAGATAGGAAGCAAAGAGTAGGAACAAACGGGTACTTTTCAGAATGGCAGTCAGTTACTAGTGGGGTACCACAAGGATCAGTGCTGGGACCCCAGTTATTTACGATATATATTAATGATTTAGATGAGGAAATAGAAAACAGCATGTCCAAGTTTGCAGACGACACAAAGCTGGGTGGGATTGTAGGCTGTGTAGAGGCTGTTAAGAGTGTGCAGGGTGACTTGGACAGATTGGATGAGTGGGCAAATGCATGGCAGATGCCATATAATGTGGATAAGTGTGTGGTTATCTACTTTGGAGGAAAGAATGGGAGGGCTGAGTACTATCTTAATGATATCCAATTAGGAAAAGGGGAGATGCAAAGAGACCTGGGTGTTGCTGTGCATCAGTCATTAAAAGTGGGCAGGCAGGTGCAGCAAGCAGTAAAAAAGGCGAATGGTATATTGGCGTTCATATCAAGAGGATTCAAGTTCAGGAGCAGAGAGGTATTGATGGAGTTGTATAGGGCCTTGGTAAGACCTCACCTGGAGTATTGTGTTCAGTTTTGGTCTCTTTATCTGAGGAAGGACATTATTGCCGTGGAGAGAGTGCAGAAAAGGTTTACCCGAATGATACCAGGAATGACAGGACTTGCATATGAAGAAAGGATAGAACGACTGGGTTTGTACTCGCTGGAGTTTAGACGATTAAGAGGAGATTTAATAGAAATGCTCAAAATTCTTAAGGGATTTGACAGGCTAGATGCAGGAAGATTGTTCCCAATGTTGAGCAAGTCTAGAACCAGGGCTCACAGTTTAAGGAAAAAGGGGAAGTCCTTTAGGACTGAGATGAGGAAGAATTTTTTCGCTCAGTGGGTGGTGAATTTATGGAATTCTCTGCTACAGGAAGTGATTGAGGGTGGTTCTATAGCTATATTTAAGAGAGAGTTAGATTTAGTACTTGTGACTAGAAGGATCAGGGGATATGGAGAGAGAGCTGGAACAGGGTACTGAGTGGATGATCAGCCATGATCAAAATGAATGGCGGTGTAGGCTGGAAGTGCCAAATGGCCTACTCCTACACCTATTTTCTATGATTCTATGTTTCCTGATGGCAGTAGCAAAAACAGCATGTGCAGGGTGGTGTGGATCCTTGATGATTGCTGCTGCCCTCTGATGGCAGTGTTCCCTGTAGATTTTCCTGATAGTTGGGAAGAGTTTGTCTGTGATGTCCTGGGCTGTGTCCACTACCTTTTGGAGGACTTGACACTCAGGGATATTCGCATGCAGCCCGTCAGTACACTTTCTACCAAACATCTGTCAAAATTAGCCAGGGTTTCTGGTGTCATGCGAAACCTCCATAAACTCATTAGGAAGTTAAGGTGCTCATGTACTTTCTTCACAATGCCATTAGTCCAGGAAAGATCCTCCAAGATAGTGACTCCCAAGAACTTATGTGCTCACCCTCTCCAACTCTGATCCTCTAATGATCACTGGATCATATATCTCTGATTTTTCCCATTCTGAAGTCAAGAATCAGCTCCTTGGCTTTGGTGACATTGAGTGCAAGGTTGTTGTTGGTGCACCATTCAGCCAAGTTTTCAGTCTTCCTCCTGTGTGCTGACTCACCCCTTCCTTTACACAATCCACAACTGTGGAATTGTCGGCAAATTTGTAGATGGCGTTATTGTTGCACTGTGCCACATTTTCTAAGGTGTAAAATGAGTAGACCAGGGGCAAAGGACACAGCCCTGCAGTGCTCCGGTACTGATGGATATTGTGCAGGAGATATTCTTACCAATCCTCAGTTATTGTAGTCTGGAAATGAGGAAATCCATGATCTAATTGCACAGTGATGTGTTGAGTCCCAGCTTTTGGAGTTTGCTAGGTTTTGAGGGGTTGATGGTGTTAAATGTTGAACTGTAGTTGATAAAGAGCATCCTGATGTATGCAACCTTGCTGTCCAGGTATTCCAGGACTTTATGTAGAGCCAGTGAGATAGCATCCATCTTAGATATGTTGCTACTATTGGCAAACTGGAACATATCCATGTGGCCACTCAGATAGGAGATGATACGCTTCAACACCAGCCTTTCAAAACAGTTAATCACAGTTGATATAAGTGCTACTGGTTGATAGTTGTTAAGGCAGGTTGCTATGTTATCTTTGGGCACCAGTATGATTGGTGCCTGTTTGAGACAGGTGGGTACCATGCCCTGCCAGAGTGAGATGTTAAAGATATCCATGAATACCTTGTTAAGTTTGTCAGCAAATATTTTTAATACTATACTCAGCCAGGTACTCCATCAGATGTCAGAAAGTTGGATAATACCTCATAACACAGATATGCCAATTTTACTAGCTGCACTGCCAGCAGTTTCTTACCCAGCTCCATCAAGGAATAAAATGAGAATTGTTGTGCTGCATGGGTAGAGGGTCAGAAGAACATAGATTACACTTTGTGAAATGCCTCATTTTCTTAATGACTTGAATGTGCTTCAAGTGTTGTTAGTTGATTTTGTTTCAATATTTTAATTCTTGTGATATTGTACAAGTTTATTTCTTTCAATCTTTTGTCAATGCTTGACAAGCATTGGCTTAGTTTGTTCTGTTTTACTGTGATAGCTGGTTTGCATTATTGGAGGCCCCTCTGCTGCTCAGGAACTTATCAGTCAGGACCAGTGAGATCAGTCTTCTGGATATAAACAAAAAATATCCTTAGGATAATGTATGTTGCAAGACCATAAAGGGAAAATCTGAGCTTCAAACATTTGTTTGATTTTAAATGCAAAAAACTCAAAGTTAAATGAGGGTTCTTCTATGACCTCCAAGAATGCATTCTATTCCATTGAGATAATTTAATGATGAACTCTTGAGCTTCATTAACCCAATGGGATTGATGGTGGGATTGCCTCAATTGATCTTTTGGGTAGAACCTGAACATGGACGACCTGTGTTTCTCAGTCATATTCTATTGCTCTTTTTTGATGCCCTCTTCAGGTATTTATGGGCAAAAACACTTTTTGGCTTGGTTCTTATGACACGAAGAAATAGAAATTACAAAAGTATCATCCAGGATTATACAGAATGAGCTGTTTAGTTTATACAAATGGACATATTCTGATTAATAAGGAAGTTGAATTTTGTGCATCCTCCTTCCACATTATCCCATTATCAAAAATGCAACCCTGGCTTCATGCCTGAATCTGCACGAGCAGTCTTTAAAATTTATCATGCCTGAACTGGAAGATACAATACCCAATGCACAGAATGTTGTAAACCAAAGTGTTTTAAATTTATTAACTCAAACGATAAAAATACTGGAAATATGATACTCAACTTGTCAACTTAGCTTAATTATTATGATACACAAAATGACAGGTAATCAAGTTAATGCCTGAATGGAGGACCATATATTACATTCATGAATACAGGAGATAATACACCAGAAGCAATTATGAATTCAATGGCAATGAATCTATTTAAATTAGAAAAAAAAGCCAAATGTACTTCATGCCCGATTATACAACATTGCAATTTTCTTCTAACTCTCTGCGTAATCCAAAACGGCAGTTCAAACAAATGATTCGATAAAAAATGTTGTTGATCACCGTTATAGGACTAGATTTTAAGAAAGTGGAAAGGTATGATATTAATAATCAGCAAATGCTTGTGAGAGATAATAGATTTTAGGAAATAAAGTTAGCATGAATAACATAAAGAATAATAGACTAGACTAGAGGAAGTTAAGTAAGTGCTGAATAGGGATGAATTCCAATAAGAGTGTGAGGAAGGGTTATGCAAGTACAATAGAAGAAAGGTCTTATAGTGATAGAAAGAATTAGCAGGTTCTGCATATAGAATTAGTAAGTCCTGGGGGTTGAGAAGTGTGAATAAGGACAAAGGCAGATTCATGAATAATGGACAATGACATGATGGGACCCAGACAAGATACCCCATGGTCTTTCAGGTTTACAGAAACTGCACGTAGGCAGACAGAATTACCAAATGCCAAACCAATCCAGGAGGCAGAAGAATGTTAAGGGGCCGGGGGGTATCTCTACACTGAAATGAACTGTATAAAAGTTGGGTGAGCCCCAGTATGTGTGTGTATTCCCAGGGTAAGGGGAAGCACCCAACTTTGCACTGTTGTACAATAAATGTTCTTTGTTCTCAATTTTTGCCTCGAGCGAAATCTGTGAAGGTACTTCTGTTTCTCACAAATGGGGGTTCGACCGGGATCCCACTCCCTCCACTGACAGAGGGCCCGACGACGGGGGTAGGTGCACCCCGGCTGATTCAGCTGGACTCCCGGACGAAGGGTGACTGGTCAGTGGACGAAGCGAGTGATATCCGAGAGGAGGCATTGAGAACAAAAGACAGGAGGACATTAAGGAAGCGCGCTAGGAATAGCTACTGGATCCCAGTAAGAGGAATTTATTTACCTGCTAGTATGGGAGGAGTAAGTAGCAAAGGAAACAGTCCTGGAGAAGGACGGGAAGATCAGATACCTAAACATAGTCCGTTAGGATTAATGTTATCTGATTGGGGTGCGGAGAGAACCCGTGGGAAAGATAAACAGACCATGGTCAGGTATTGCTATCAGGAATGGGTGAAGAATCCGATAAGAGGGAGTTCGGTATATTGGCTAAAGTTCGGATCTGATGAGGACTGGATGTGTCAGGCATTGAACATCTGGCTCTACCAAAATCAAGGAGGTAATACCGAGAGCAGAGAATATGCAGCCTGTTGGCACAGTGGATTGTTTGATCAAATAATTTTGAGTGAAAAGGATTGTAAGAACAAGAAGGATGAGGAACTTTCTGCTCCTGAAATACAAGGATGGGATGTGTTACATTCCCTTCCTCCACCTTATGCTTCCCCTGTGCCGGCTCCAATATACCTCCCCATTTCACCTACACTTTACCCTTTTTCACCTTCCCCTCTTCCTCCACAGTTAAAGTAAGAAAAAGAAAGTAGAGGTGGTATGATGACCCGCTCACAGAGTACAAGATTACCACCTCAATTGACACGAGAGGGAGGAGACTTTGATTATGTGGGTCATTCAGAGCATCATAGAGGAGGGGATAAGCCAGAAATTAACTGGATGAGACCTTTATGAGAGGTTCCCTTGGGAGGGGATGTGGGGGGGTCTCAGGTTCGTAAATGTGTCTCTGATCAGTACGGAGGTGCGCAATTTTAAGAAGGAAATGACCTCTCTGATTAAAGACCCTCAGGAATGTGCAGAACAATTAGATCAATTTTTGGGACCTAATATATATACCTGGGATGAATTAATGTCTATTTTTAAGACTCTGTTTACTTTGGATGAGCGTGGAATGATTCGCCAGGCAGGCATTAGAGTCTGGGATAGGGAACACCAAGGGGGACCAGAGGCGATACCTGGAGAAGCTAAATTTCCCCTGGCGAACCCAAATTGGGATAAGTCTACTAATGATGGTTGCACGCGAATGGATGAGTACAGGGTTAATCTAATAAAAGGAATGAAGGAGTCTGTTCCAAAAGGACAGAACTTTAAGAAGGCATTTGAGGTTCCCCAAGGTCCCGAGGAGACACCACCGCATTTCTGAATAGATTGCGTGTGGCCATACAGCAATATGGGGGGTTGCATATAGGATCCCCAGCAGGTGAACAGTTGGTATTGACGGGCTTTGTTACTAATTCAGCCCCAGATATCAGGAAGAAATTACATAGACAGAGAATTGGTATGAACAGGGAATAACACAGCTTTTACAGATCGCACAAAGGGCACGGTTCCTATACTAAAGAATGTAAGGATACAAATGGGAGAAAAGATAATAACAGAGGATATTTTACTAGTTCCCCAGGCTGGAGTTTGCCTGTTGGGACGAGATTTTCAAGACCAATTGGCTATCGTTACCAGACCACAGGGATCAGGTATTGGAGGATCGGTAACTAAAAAATTCCAGAGTATGGGCAAAAAGAGGCAATAGAGGAGGGTTAGATGTTCCTCCCCTGCAAGTTACTTTAAAAGACCCTGACCAAGTAATTAGACGAAAACAGTACCCAATTCCTATGGCTGGATGAAAGGGGCTGCAGCCAGTAATTGACCAGTTGGTGAAAGATGGTATACTCGAACCTTGTATGTTACCTTTTAATACTCCAATTTTACCTGTCCAAAAACCATATGGTACCTATCGATTAGTGCAGGATTTAAGGGAGTTAAACAAAATCATTCTCACTCATTATCCGGTCGTACCTAACCCCTATATGATAATGGGTAAAATTGATCCCCATAGTAAGTAGTTTAGTGTAATTGACCTCAAAGATGCCTTCTGGACCTGTCCGTTGGCAATAGACAGTAGGGACATGTTTGTATTTGAGTGGGAGAATCCTTTTACAGGACGGAAAAATCAATACCGGTGGATGGTCCTGTCACATTTGTGGCCCGAAATGTGAAGTTAATGAAACATTAAACACAAGTTTTATCAGGTAAACTTCTCAGTGTCTTTTTATTTTCCCGTTTCCTTTGTTCTCTTGCTTGTGTTCTTAACTCTCTCTCATACCACGTGACTTCCGGTACATCTCATACATATTCATTATCATGACAGGTCCTTCCCCAGGGTTTTACAGAATCCCCAAATTTGTTTGGCCAAGTTTTAGAACAGGTACTAGATGGGGCCCCTCGGAGAGAGAATTGTCAATTAATATAATATGTTGATGATTTATTAATCACGGGAAAAGCGTATGATGTGGTTAAACAATACACTGTTGAATTTCTGAATTTCCTAGGGAATAAGGGTCTTAGAGTGAGCGAATCAAAGTTCCAATTTGTTCAATCTGAAGTTAAATACTTAGGTCATCTGGTTAGTCAAGGGATTAGGAAGATAAATCCAGAGAGAACACGCGGTATTCTGCAGATCCCGCCTCCAAAGAGTGCTTGAGAACTTAGAAAATTCCTTGGTTTAGTAGGATTCTGTAGAATTTGGTTGAGAACTATTCTAGCCTGGTCAAATTTCTTTATGATAAACTTGTGACTCTAGGGCAGGGGTGTCAAACTCAAATTCACGGAGGGCCAAAATTAAAAACTTGGACTAAGTCGAGGGCTGAACTAAATATTTATTGAAAATTTTCAACAACATCTGCATGTTTTCTCTTCTTTCAACATATGTAATGTTAAACTTTAGGATATAACTTTAGGAGGATAATGTTACAGGTCAGGAGTAGGTAGCTCAAGTTCACCCTTTGCTTGACCTGAGGGAAACATATTTGGTCCCTGTGGAGATGTAGTCAGCATTCACAGGCTGTGTCCATTTTGGCCTGCATCAGGACTCAGCATTTCCTGCTCACTCCTCAGGCTCTAGGACTCTATTCACCCTCGACCCACCATCCCTCTAGCTGACCAGTCCTTTACCCAACCTCTACTCACCCCTCACTCCACTCGCTCTGCCTCTACCCACCCCATCCTATACACGCCCCTCAACTGCCTCTCCCCTCAACCTGTTCCTCCCTCTACCCATCTCTCACCCTCTAATCACCCCTCCCCTACTCGCACTGCCCCTCCCCTTTTACCTCTTCCCTATCCACCCCTCCTTCTACTCATCCCTCCCTCTAACTGCCCCTTGCATCACCATAACTTCCCCTGCCCATTACTCCTCACCTACACCCTCTGCCCACCCCTGCTTACCCACCCACTCAGGCCCAGCGCGCTGCCGATCAGCCTTTGCGGACAGCCACCATCTCTCTCTTCACGTGCAGGGCCGAACCAGCCATCCCTGGGGTCCGCGCGGGTGCAAGCGCTGAAGGCCGTGGCGACCGGGAGAAGTGCACTTGCATTGTGGAAGGGCCGTCCGGTGCCAGTCGCGCAGGGCTCGCGCTGCCCGGGGGCCGTGCTCAGCCTGCCATGCCCGTCACGCCGACAGGAAATCACAGGTGCTCGCCCATCCGCCGCACCGCTCGACAGGTGGGAGAAGAGGCTGGTTGTGCGGGGAGCCTTCCAACCAGCTTGCCGGCTGATGACATCGACAGACTTCGCGTGTTACAATTTCTCGTGTTACAATGGGGAAGGATGTGCAATGAAGGGGGAGGATGGTGGGGGTGACATTATCAAAAAACAGCATCGGCTCTCGCTGCAGGGCGGACCACCTCTAATACATTTTTGAAATGATCTTGCGGGCCAGAGTTTGACATGTGTGCTCTAGGGGGTGAAACTGTTCTCTGGACGGAGGAGGAGATTAAAGATTTTACCTTGGTGAAACAGCATCCTATTAGTGCCCCAATTTTGGCTTTACCCGACCTAAATAAGCCATTTGATCTATATACCAATGCGAAAGACGGTGTGGCCATGGGAGTATTAACACAAGAGAGGGCAGGCTTTAGACAACCTGTTGCCTTTCTGTCAAAAATTTTAGATCCTGTTTGTCGTAGTTGGCCAGAATGTGTGCAAGCAATTGCAGCCACTGCTATTTTAGTCGAAGAAGGACGAAAGAGTACGTTTGGTGCCCGATGTTAGTTCATACCCCTCAAACAGTCCGCACCATTCTCTTATAACGTGCCGGAAGGTGGCTTACTGATTTAGAATTTTAAAGTATGAAGCGATTCTCATGGATAGGGATGATTTGACACTGATTGTGAACAAAGAACTGAATCCAGCTGCCTTCTTGGTTTCTCCAGATTCTGATACTGTCCCCAATGATTTAGAGCATGTGTGTTTAGAAGTGATAGATTTGCAGACAAATATTAGAGATGATTTAAGTGATGAACCTTTACGGGAGGGTGAAAGATGGTTTATTGTTGGATCTTCCCGCTGCATTGATGGCATTCGTTATAGCGGGTATAGTATAGTGGATGGGAATGAAGGAGTTGTGATTGAAGTCAGTCGTCTTCCCGGTCATTGGTCGGCACAATCCTGTGAATTATATGCCCTCTGCAGAGCTCTCGAGGGTTTAGAGGGAAAGGTGGGCGCAATCTATACCGACTCAAAGTATGCTTTTGGTGTAGTGCACACCTTTGGAAAGATTTGTAAAGAGCAAGGCTTTACAGAATTATTGGAAGGAAATTTTTTCCATTATATCTACCGTTTTGAATATTGATTTACAACCACATCCCATTACTGCAATTTTTGGATTACCTATGATAGATTTGACTTATTTATCTCTTCCTGCGGATCGTATGATTGCTTTTCTTATACTAATGGCTAGAAGATCTATACTATTGAATTGGAAAGAGGTTAATCCTCCCACTGTTTTCCAATGGTTTACCCAAACTATACTATGTTTAAATTTAGAGAAAATTAGAAACTCTGTCTATGAATCCCCTTCTAAGTTTGAGTTAACCTGGCGACCATTTATTCAATATTTTCATTTGTGGTGAGTTGATCTGGCTCTGTTTTCTTTTTATGATTATGTATGATAATTGGGCTGTTAGATGAGATCAGAGTGATCGACGTGGTTTAGCTATATCGATAGGTATTTTTTTTTTAAAGTTTTTAATTCAGATTTGTTTTTTCTTCCTTTTTGGGGTTTTTTCTTTTTCTCTCTTTTTTTTATATATTTTTATTAATTATATCATTTTTTTTAGAGATAGTTCATACTCTAAACTGATCTAAAATTTTTTAATGATATATTTTTATTCTGCAATATTATTGTTTAATATCTCTGTATTAATTCGTTATTTACTATGTATTTTTCATATATCTTTGAACTGTATGTGTTTATAAATTATAATAATAATAAAAAGATTGGGAAAAAAATAAAGAGCAGGGAATGATAACTGGGAAAGGACAAAAGTTGATCCATGAAAACTTAATTGTTCAATCCTTAGATGCTCTTATGTTACCTGAGGAGATAGCTGTAGTTCATGTACGGGGCCATCAACGTATTGACAGTCCTGAAGCACAGGGGAACAGACGGGCAGATGAAGCTGCCAAACAGGCTGCACTCACAGAAAAAATAGACATGCAGCTGTTACTCCCCACCCCACATGAGGTTCAAAAGACTCCCATCTTTTCACGGGAAGAGAAGGTTTATATGAAAGACCAGGGAATGCGTGAAACTGCTGATGGGTTGTGGTGGACGGCAGAGGGACGCCAAGTACTGAACAAAGCCTTGGCTCGTCAGATTATTGATCAGCTCCACCAGCAGACACATTGGGGAACACAGGCACTTGTTGATGCTTTTGTACGGTCCTTTAATTGCTCGGGAATATACACCATAGCCAAGCAAAGTACTCGGGGGTGCCCAATCTGTCAGCGAGTGAATAAGAAAGTCTTGCGCCAGGTAATGCCTGGCGGTCGCGATATAGCCATACGCCCGTTTCAACGACTACAGATTGACTTCACGGAATTACCTAAGATAGGGGTTTATAAATACCTCCTGGTAATGGTGGATCATTTTACTCGATGGGTTGAGGCTTTCCCGACCCCTAATGATCATGCTAGCACCAGATATTACTAGAGTCTGTTATTCTGCGTTATGGCATTATTCAAACCATTGACTCAGATCGAGGTACACATTTTACCTCTCAGATACTCCAGGGGGTGTGTAAAATTCTGGGAATAGATTGGCAGTTACCCAGAGTTCAGGCCGTGTTGAACGGATGAATCAGACCCTGAAAGATCAACTTACTTGACTTCATGAGGAAACTGGCCTCTCCTGGATTAAATGCTTACCTTTAGCTTTAATTAGGACTCGCACAGCTCCTCGTAAGGACCTTGCTGTCTCACCATATGAAATGATGTTTGGTCTTCCTTACATGGGATTCCACACTGATACCCCTATCCCTGAGGCTAATGACCAGTACATATCTAAATATTTACAGGGACTTTCTACTTCTCTGTATGACTTACGACAGAAGGGTTTATTAGCTCAAAACCCACCCCTGGACTATCCTATTCATTCTGTTAAACCTGGTGATTGGGTATATGTAAAAGCGTGGCAAGACCATAAACTAAAACCGATATGGGATGGCCCTTATTGTGTACTTCTGATTACAGACACTGCAGTGCAAACAAAAGAGGAGGGATGGACACACATACAACACATTAAACAAGCTAAACCGCAAACTAAAGATGTTGGTGGAGCGCCCTCCACCTGGCGTGCAGTCTCGCATCCTTCTGGTCTGAGAGTTATGCTATGCCGGGAAAAAGTGCTGTAATGTTATTTTTATTATTTGCTGTATTGTTTTTCTGCTGGTTCCCAATTTTTGGGAAACCACCCAATTGTACACAATGTATTAAGTCCTCCTGGAATAGGGGCAGCAGAAGTGATAATTACTTTGAAGAATGGACAAGTTTACCTTTAGAATGCAGACAGGGCACAGGTATAGAGTCTATTCATAGCGGGGTACCTTATTTAGTATGGTTTAGTTTAGGATCCCAGCATGGACTAGGGAAACAGACCTGCCCTAGGGGAGTGGATTGGGTTGGCGTCCTGGCCTCTACAGATATTAAAGAGATGAGTGCTCTGGGCTATACCTGGAGTAGGGATGAAGGGGATATATATGCTAATACTTGCAGACAAGCTGCTACTCACAGGTTAGGTAACAATAAATGCTCCCCCCAACTTGGCATCTTGTAAATCATCCTTTGGGTCACGAATGCATTCAGAAGGCTAAAGGGAAGGCTAAAGGCAAGGCTAAAGGCAATCACTACAAGGGCGATTCGAGTTGTAAATGGCTCAGGCTGCTCCAGAATACCACAGCTGTTTGGCATTTAAACCGTTTAACCAAACTCCAGGTAGTTTTGAAGATTCTCACCAAACAGACAGCGATGGCCTTGGATTTATTGGCTGAAGAACAACGACAGATACGAGCTATAGCTTATCAAAACCGCCTGGCTCTCGATTACTTGTTAGCTGCTGAGGGCAGCATTTGTGGAAGATCGATTGATGACAATGGTCACAATGGTCAGGCGGTTGAACTTTTTACTGGTGACTGGAGGTAGATACTCACAGCCCTTATAGCAGTTGGACTCATTACTTTAGCCATCATGAAACTTCCCTGCCTAATGACTTGTGTGCAGTGTTTAATTCAACGGACCTTTCGTCAGATCCCTACAACCCAAAGGATGTATGTTTCCCATACTCCATCTGATGATGCTGAGGTTACAGTTCGTTTACTGACTCGCTGGGAAAAAGACCAAGTTTCCAGTTGAGAATTTACTAAATGTAGCTAAAGAAAAAGTGGGGATTGTGAGAGATAATAGATTAGAAGTAAAGTTAGTATGAATAAAATAAAGAATAATAGACTAGACTAGAGGAAGTTAAGTAAGTGCTGAATACAGATGAATTCCGAGAGTGTGAGGAAGGGTTACGCAAGTACAATAGAAGAAAAGTCTTATAGTTAGCAGGTTCTGCATATAGAATTAGGAAGTCCTGGGGGTTGAGAGGTGTGAATAAGGACAAAGGCAGATACATGAATAAGGACAATGACATGATGGGACCCAAACAGGATACCCCATGGTCTTTCAGGTTTACAGAAACTGCATGTAGGCAGACAGAATTACCAAATGCCAAACCAATCCAGGAGGCAGAAGAATGTTAAGGGGGGGGGGGGGGTATCTCTACACTGAAATGAACTGTATAAAAGTTGGGTGAGCTCCGGTATGTGTGTATATTCCCATGGTAAGCACCCAACTTTGCACTGTTGTACAATAAATGTTCTTTGATCTCAATTTTTGTCTTGAGCGAAATCTGTGAAGGTACTTCTGTTTCTCACATGCTCTAGTTCAGACGATTATGCTGACCTAACTTTCTCTTTATTTCAGATTTTCCTTGATTCATCCTTCACTTTTCCTGCATTACCCCACTTGCAACTAAAAACTCACCATTTCTTTTGGCATTTGAGAAAGATTTTTTTTGGCTATGGCATGGAAAGTCCAAAGGGAACTGCCAGCAATTTGTTTGTCACCAGGAAACAGCTCACAGACTAACAGGAACTCACGTATGCTTCTCTGTTTCTATTCTAACCAGAAATAAAAAACAGAAAATTCTGAAAATAAGAAGTAAATCAGGCTGAGTTCCTGCTTCACAAGGACCTTGGTTTCTCTCACCTTTTGATTATTTGCAGCAGCTTCTATTTTTATTTCAGATTTTAATCTTCTGTAATTGTTTGTTTTACAACATTACCAAATCTGATTTGGGTGTAGTGACTCCATTGACTTGAATGGGGATTCCAAACCCTGCAAACTTTGAATTTCTTTTTTATTTCATTTAATATTTTGTTTTAGTTTATTCATGGTATTTTCTTGACTTTTGTTTTACTTTGGATAGTCTGAATCTTGTTTATGTTCTCTTGAGCATGAGAATTTTTTTAAAAACTGTGAAATAAGAACATCATCACATCTTTAATGGAAGGCACACTGCCTCCAACACCACCCAAAACAGCTTTGGGTTCATTTTAAACATTGTTCGGGCATTCTTGGTCTGGAGCCTCAAACACTGCCTGAGGCTTACTTGCAACTGAGGCATCATTCAGAGTTTTATAATCTGAAGGATAAGCTTTATTAGACTACTGCATCTGGCTCAGTTAAGTGTTGGTGGCTTGGAACTGCAACCTAAATCTAATTTTATTTTGCTCATTTATGCTTTTTACACTATCCTTTCATTCTGAGACATTTGCTCCTTTTTAATGGAATGCCAACAGTGTAAGGAAACCCAGTAAAATTCCCAGAATGCCGGTAGTGTAAAAGGCAAATCCAGCATTCCAGGACGAGTTTAGGTAAGGATGTGTATATGTACCACAAGCTTTTAAAAAATAATAATACAGCTGTCCCACTCTCTTTTGGCAGCTTGCTGTCCTGCTCTGTCCTGGCAACCCACTGGCTGCTCTTTCCCAGCGGCCCACAGTCCTGCTCCCTATTGCTGTTGGCCGCTCTTAAAGAAGGGTGAGTGCAATCAGGATCCAGCACCAACCCAGCATGGTATCATTCCCAGTTCATCACTGATGTGACACTAGGTCTGGAACACTACAGAAAGAGGATATGAATGGTCAGTTGCTGAATCTATTTAAGAAAGTCACTGACAGACCTTCAGATATTAAGGGAGAGGAGATTAGTGTTAGGGAGTGGCATTGTGATAAAAGACACACTGACCCCACCGCCCGCTCTCAGCTGAACCCAGGTGTCTCTAGCCACCTTGTGCTGTGAGCAAGCTGGTCTGTGGATTTGTCCTCAGTTTGAGAAGTATGAAGCCCACCACCCCACCCCGACATCCTGCCACCAGCCCCCAATGATAGATAGCAGTGATTAGTAAGGGATTACTTAAGGTGGTATGCGAGTAGAAAGAGAAAGTTTGAAATCCACTGCTATAGATCAATACTTCCAGTAGATTTTCTCACACTCCTTTATACATTTTGCACGAATGGCTTATTAAATTGTGCGTGACTTTTCCCACACTCTTTTAGACATTGTGCATGTTTATATTTTATTCCCATTATGATTTTCACATGCTCTTCTATTAACTGTTGTGTGTTAATAAAAGTAACGTTTCATTGCAGTCCCTTATGTCCAGAATTGTCTCTCACAAAATGGACACTTTCTCAACACAACAACAACCAGTGCGGGGAACGACAGCATTACGGTCGGTGTTCCTCACTATTATCACTCTAATTTCAACCTGCCATACAAGACCGGGGGAATACTTGTGAGCCACTTTTGGGGAAAAAAAGTGGCTGTAACATACCGTCAAATACAATATGTTTTACGTGACACTGAACACTGATGCTGTTGTGTTACACGTCCTGCCCCTTTGCTCGTGGAATGCTGGCTTGCTGTGCAAAAGAGACATCGCCTCGGAAAAATGGCGGCTTTGTTCATTTCACTGTAAATGACCAAAGCCGGCTTAATGGCAGGTCTTCCTTATGGAAATATCATGGAATTTCTGTGCATAAAAAATATAACTGACTCCAATGTGAAATTGGTCTTCCTTTCATAGCTCACTCTGGGTTAACTTAAGTAATCAAAATTCACCAAATTATGCCCCATTTCACACATGAGCCAATCATTCTTCTGTTATGTTATTGTTCATTTGCATTTTGTCCTCATCACCCTGCAGGTTCATTTCAAAAGTGTTAGCTGTTTAATACCTCATCATTAATTACCCTTTTTTTTAAAGATATACAGCACATTAACAAGCCTGTTCAGCCCATGAATCTGTGTCACCATAATTACACCCAATTAACCTACACCCCCAGTACGTTTTGAGTGATGGGAGGAAACCTGAGCCCCCAGGGAAAACCCACACAGACACAGGAAGAATGTACAAACTCCTTGCAGATAGCATGGGATTTAAAACCAGGTCCCGATTGCTGGTGCTATAAAGGCTTTGTGCTAACTGCTACACCAACCTTGCTGCCCCTATGCCAACTGTGGCTTCTGTTCTTATAAACCCATTCAGCCTTACAATTATCCACACACACCTCAAGAGCTCTGTTTCATGATCTCTTTCATTTCAACATTACTCCACTTCCAGTGACTAGCCATGTTTTCATGTTGGTCTCAGTAACTAGAATTCCCTTCTTCAAATAAATAACCATGTTAATAATGTCAAATAATGACTAAATAGATGAGAGCAATTATGTAATAAAATTTTAGTGGCAACATTTTGATCACTGCATTTGTGAAGAAAGCATTGGTCATCGGCAAATAATACTATATGAATATTAAACTGCAGTATAATGGCATATAAACATTTCATTATAATTCCAGAAAAATCCCTTAGTTAATGGATGGCATGGTTAGCAGACCAGGTAGCACCATGTGATTCTCATGCCAGAAAGTCAGATTTGAATATGGCACCATCTGTAATGAGTTTGTATGTTCTCCCTGTGACCTTGGTGGATTTTCTCCAGATGCTCCAGTTTTGACCCACCCTCTAAAACATGTGGGGTTGGTGGGTAAATTAGGTGCAATTGGGTAGAATGTGTTTCATTTGCTGTTAAGAACCTTTTACTGTGCTGTATTTTAAAGTTAGAATTTTTTTTTAACTGAAGTGGTCCTTCAATTATCAGAGGCAATAATATCGATATGTTCAAGATTCAATTTATTGTCATTGTAATAAAATGGTGTCATATCACATGAAATTGCTTTTGCCTGCAAAAGAGAGTCTCCAAGAGTCACTGAGTGTGCACAGATGTGCATCCACAGCCTACGCAGCCACACAGAGGCCAGTCGAACCCGAGGTCCAGATCTGAACCTCCAATACAGTCAGGAACCCTTCAGCGCTGCGGCACCCCCTTGCATCCCGGTTCTGATACCTGGTACCCCTCCAGCCAGTTTCCAGCCAGTCTCCAGTAGTCTGCAGCCTGGCGTGAGTCTCCCAACAGCAGTCTCTAGCATCCCACAGCCTCCATGGGTTCCTTGCTTTGAGTCGCTAGTAGTGTAAGGTAAAAACATCATGAGATGGGACCGGAGAAGGAGTCATCCAGTACTAAGGAGTAACAGAATGCAGATGTGACCTTGTACACTCAAGATAAGCTTGGCACTAACAAGAATGATGTGCAGCAGACTAACAGAGAAGGGTAGCAACAGTTTATTCATTGGACAATGTCATGGTATGATAATTTACTAAGTGCGTGTCCTGGGGTATAAAAAAAAAACACCACTTGCTGATATCGGGAGAATGCGCCTTCTCCAACTAACACTGTTAGTTGCAAGTGTTACAATCCGGTAATAAAGAACAAAGAACCTTGATTTCGACTCAGTCTGGTGTCTGACTCACTCATTCTTGAACAAAGCAGACCTAACAATTTGGTGACCCCAACGTGATGGGTGAGTGGACACTAGACGATGGTTTCTGTTTTTCTTGACAATCATCTCAGCCGGCTGACAAAAAGGTCCAGAGAAGCCTGTTTTAACAAAATTCTCTCATTTAAATCTCTATGATTGTCAGTAAGAACTGGAGATCGGACAAATTAGACGATCATAATTGAAGGTCGTCACCTGCCAGGATTGTAACACATAAGTGTTTACAGACAAAACTATAAAAGTCCTTAAGGTGTTTGAGTGACATTTGATAAGTGCTTCGCCGACAAACTACTAGAGTTTAAAAAGTCTTTATTGTGTCGTTGCAAAGTCCAATAGTGTGAGAAGGTGGTCTATGAACAATTGGGGACCTGAGTTTTCTGCCCTAAACTGGTTATTAAGAGGAGAAATCTCCCACGTGAAGGTTGGGCTTTGAAAGAAAACGAAGGTTCAGGCTTATTGGTCTCAATTGTATAAAGACTGGCTTATAAATGTCCGGTAGGTATGATAATGTCTGTACACTTGAAAACTTAAGAATTTATTTCCCAAATTCGCCGTGGTGGAATACCACAGTGGACATTAGAGATCTCGAGACGACAAAAAGAGTACTCAGAGATGCCTGCCTAGTGAACAAGGGCGACGACCAAAGACTGCAGAAGCTGTGTCCGGATCAGGTAGGAGATATCAATGAAAAAGTTGACAGAATCTTAAGAGACACACGGTTTATTTGGAATATCGTTGACAAGTTAAATAAAGGTATTCCCAGTATCACCAAGGAGATAAAGTTACGTAAATTCATAGATTGGTACAGGGAAACTGGACAAAAATATAGCCCAAAAATTTGGTTTCCTAGTTGTAATTTAACTTTCAGACCTCTTTGGGAAAACAGAGAGTGGAAGACGAGCAATCAGAGTATACAGGACAGTCTGAGGTCCACCGGAGGACCAGACTAAGAGACTGTTTCACTAAAAAATTTTATGTCATCCGGCCTGCAAAGAGACATTTTTAAAAGCGATTTTCGTTAACATAGATCCCCTAAACGGACAAGAACCTAAATTAAAAGAGGCATTAGGAAGCGACCCCGCAGCAATGGCTGCACAGTTGTCTGCTAAGACCTTTGACCAAGTTATTAGGGAAATTAATCAGGAATTAGAGAAGCAAAATGCCAGTAAAGAGGCATTGGAGAAACAAAAGATTCTCTGAAAATGTGTAGATCGCTGGAGGAAGATGGGGTGGTTACCCGGGAGCGCTGAGATGTTCCTGACAGGTGAGGGAAACAAAATTCTAAAGCGTAGGGTCTTAGATAAGCTGGAAGAAACAAAACACAGAAGGGAAAGGAAAAGTGCCTGTTTCCAGTTTCCAGCCATGAAGTGTCCGGGTTTGCTCTCTCCATCCCTCCTTTCCCCCTCCCCCTCTCTCTTCTCTCCCCCTCTCTCTCTTCTCCCCCCCCCCCTCCTCTCTCACCCACTCCCACTCCCAATCCCAATCTGTGGTGGTGCTGCCCTGAAATCCCCAGGTGGGGCAGGGCAGAGAAATACAATTTGGTTTTAATTTTGTGCCCACAATTCCAGCTCCGCATCAAATGGGATCCTGTTTTATCCTCTCTCCCTCCCTCTTTCCCGCACCCCCACCATTGTGGGATCAGGGCAGACATTGTGGGCTGACGTATAGCTCACTCGAGGTGGGAGGGAAGGAAGGAGTGGTGGTTCCCAATGGTGGGAGACCCAATCTGATCCAGACCAGTGATCACAGGATGAGAACCTTTTAAAGGTGTAACCATGAAACGAAAGTGTTAATCTGAAGACTTTTCTCCCAGTGGGGCCAGTGCAAGGCATTTTCTCTCTTTATCTCTCATGCTCTGTGTATCTGCCTCTCTATCTCTTTCTCTCGCTATGCTCTCTCTCTCGCTCTCTCTCATAGTCTCTGGATGTATGTGATGTCATGTATGTACTCTGACAATAAATCTCTCCGACATGATCTGGTTTTACGGAGACTTGTCAGGGCAGTCATGCTTCCCTGGGCTCTAAGCCTAATTAAGGTCACAGGCCATTCCCTACAAAACACAAAGGAAGGGAAAGGAAACATGACGGCTGACAGAGCAGCCAAACAGTTTACTGGATATCAAGAACCTATACAGGGGATGATTCTGAGGTCCCATGGCAAAAAAGAGGAATTAGAGAGAAGAGAAAATAGTAGTAAGTTGAGTGACCAAAAAGAGAAGGAGGGAGAGGGACCCCCACCAAATATTGAACATCTGATAGAAATACAGGAAAAAGCTAGCCCAAGTGAGAAAGAGGAATGGATGAAACGCGGTGCTACACGACAGGAGATCATCTATGACAATCGGACAGTACATGTCTGGCGCTCCCCAATAGGTACGATAGTTGCCCCCTGCCAATTACTTCCGCTATTATTTGAAGAAGCACATGGGCCGACTCACATTAGCGCCACCAAAACTTATAATACGCTTAAACAACATTGGTGGAATCCCCACTTACGCGAGCACATTGACAATTTTAGAGCTGAATGTACTATCTGCAATGGGCATAACCAAAGGATCACCTTACCCAACCCGCTTTTACGATTTCCAGTACCGACAGCCCCATGGAAAGAGATCTATATTGACTATACGGATATGGGTACTGACCTTAGAACAAAGGAAGGATACCGATATCTGTTAGTGGCGGTAGATAGGTTCTCACGGTGGGTGGAAGCTGTCCCAACGAAGAGGGAGGATACGGATAGTGTAATAGGCTGGCTGACGCGAGAGTTGATACCCCGCTTCGGGGTCCCCAGCAGAATATGCTCTGATAATGGGTCCCACTTTAAGAATGAGCTGATCCGACAGGTTGAAGAATACTTAGGGATCAAACACCGTTTCAGTAGTGTCTATAGGCCTGAGAGCCAGGGGCTAGTAGAAAGGGCAAACAGGACGATAAAAATCCAAATTAGGAAAGGTTTTGGGTGGGACCAGGTTGAATTGGGTCGAGGCATTGCCATTAGGACTGATGTCTATGCGACAAGAGAAGGCCAAAGATACCTTCCTGTCACCACACGGGATTCTAACGGGTCGACCCATGCCCGGTCCAAAGACTGATCCAGCCTGGGTAAAGAATTGGGAAGAAAGGGAAGTGGAACTGGACCATTATATGCAGATGCTGGGTAATATGGTTGCTTTAGTTTCACAACAGGTGGCGAATGCAAATAAGGAGAACCCGGACACTGAAGGAGTTCCAGTGAAGGAGGGAGACCTGGTGTATATCCGTAAACCAGGGAAGGTACATTGGACTGAAATTAGATGGACTGGACCATACACTGTTACCGCCATGACAGATAGGTCGGTAAGAATTGACAAACCAGGGGATAATAATTGGCATCATTTTGCCTTTTGCTCCAAGGCAAAACAACAAGTAGCGAGTATTGGAAAATATGATGAGACTCATGTGGACAATGCCGAGGGCCGTATGGGCATTCCTGCTGATGGGTTGCCAAACAAGCCAACAGAGTAGTTCGGATCCATGCGGGGCCAAAGTTATTCTGAAGATAGATAAAGACAAGGATAGCACCTTCCAGTTCGATCTATGCTGCATTTCTATCTCTAATAACACAGGGCCAGATGGGGCACTCACTAAGGGGCTGACAAAACTTAAGGCATTGGCGAAGGAATTAAAAGCCCAATCTGGAGTCTCTAACTCTGTTTTGTCCTGGTTACATGGAGTGTTTGGGAAATGGGGCACAATGTTGGGACAACTTTTCCTAGGATTGTTCATTTCTGTATCCATTTTTATCACTTGTGGCTGTTGTATTCCATGCATTCGAACGCTGGTCACGAGGACCATTGAGAGAGCCTTTGCCAACCGCGATGATCTGCCTCCGAAATATCAAGCTCTACAAACTACAGAGCGGGACTATCTCACTTCAAAGGAGGCGTCAAAAAACGCTGAGATCGATCCGGAGTCTGATGAAGAATGCAAAGGGGAGGAGATGTTATAAAATAGACTGTAGCATGAATGTTTACTATTATCTTAACTAATTACAAATGCTTAGAAGGGAAAGCCAGTTAGTTGCTTGGGGGAAAATGGGGAGAAAACTTGTAAACGGGCAATGGGATCGGGGAAACGGATGGGGGGGTATACGCTAAAGAGGGTTGGGGGGAGCCCTCGCCCACCAGCCGAAAAAACCCCGTGAACAGAACCCATATAGACCTTGGCAATAATAGGCGAACTAATGTAACGTGGTGGTAGCGTAGTCAGGGCAAGATTGTCCTCTAAAGAGGACAAAGGAGGGATTGTAAGGTAAAAACATCATGAGATGGGACCGGAGAAGGAGTCACCCAGTACTAAGGAGTAACAGAATGCAGATGTGACCTTGTACACTCAAGATAAGCTTGGCACTAACAAGAATGATGTGCAGCAGACTAACAGAGAAGGGTAGCAACAGCTTATTCATTGGACAATGTAATGGTATGATAATTTACTAAGTGCATGTCCTGGGGTATAAAAAAAACACCACTTGCTGATATCGTTAGAATGCGCCTTCTCCAACTAACACTGTTAGTTGTAAGTGTTACAATCCAGTAATAAAGAACCTTGATTTCGACTCAGTCTGGTGTCTGACTCACTCATTCTTGAACAAAGCAGACCTAACAGCAGCTAGCCATATGCGTGGGTCTTTCAGCCTCACTGGTCCGCCACTGTGGTCACTGTCCCGTGGGTCATCACTGCTGCTTCTCCTTCCCAGATGGGAGATGATCTCCCCGTTTTCTGGTGCTGTGCACTAAGGGCCAGCTGCAGGAGAAGTCCTGTGGAGATCTGACCATCCTCAAGACCCAGGACACAGATTATACCTCAGACTCTTCTGGAGTCTGCAACCCCTCATGGATGCTACCTATCAGAGTTGCTGTCATCTTGTTTTTACCAAACAAGCCTGTATGCCCACTCATCTGACTGCAGCATTGCCTCATTTCAGTCTGAATTTGAATCATGTACATGTATATAGAAAAAATTATTGCACTGTGTCAACAGATCCTGATCTTCTAAAGCTCATAGCAGAATCAATCTGAAGATTTTCTTATTTGTTAATTATTTGTAAAGAAACACAGCTCATCAACAGCTAAACTGTTCTCTAGGTGTGCTGGGAGCTGTTTGCATTATCAATTTAGAAGCAAGTTTTAAATAATTTGCAGTCAGATTTAACCATTGATTTCAAGTTGAGAAATTTCATTTATCTCAAATTGTAAATGTAATTAAACTGGCAACACTGAATTTTTCCAACTTTTAAAAAATGACTTTATTTCTTCTTCGACCTGTATACACTATATTGTGTAACACTCTAAAACATTTTACTGGTATATTCTGGATATTTTGTAATAAATTGAGAGTCAGTAAACCGCAATTGAAAAGAGTAAATAATTGAAAGAATCAGGAAAGATATTTTCTGAGTTAACTGAACAGGTATGCAATCCTACTAATGAGAAGATCACATAACATCGCAATGTCAATTTCAATTTGTACATCATCTCAAACATTACAGTACATTCCAAGGCCACTTCATGAATATGAAGCAAATCTGATCCCAAAACAAGGAAAATATCGGGGCAGATAACTAACATTTTGATTGAAGGTGGCTAAAGGCTTTTAAGGAGTGCCCCAGAAATAAAATCCATGAAAGGAGAGGATAAAAAAGGATGCTGCAGAGTTTAGAGCTTTGGCAAAGGTGAACAATGATTCCAATGATGGAATTAGAGAAGAGAAAATATCTGACATATATCAAAAGAGCAGAAGAAATAGTGGGAGAATGCTATCTCGTCTATCAAGTTGGCTCTGCCATTCAATAAGATCATGGTTAATCTAGCCATGTTCCCACAATTTTTAATGCCTCTGTTCTTCTAAAATATATCAATCTGTATATCAAAAACATTCAATGAAGCAGCCTTCATTGCTTCCTTTGGCATAGAATTCCACAAATTCAGTATTCAGCACTATTTGGGAGAAGCAGATGCTCCTTATCGCAGACTTAAAACTGTTCTGTATCTTGACACTTTCCAGTGGATACAATCTCACTTCTTCTATTTTCATAATTTTTAACATCATTTTACATGCCTCCATAAGATTCGTCCTCCTAAACTCTAAAGTACAGTCCCAGGCGACTCAATCTCCCCTTCATTTCCAGAATCAACCTGGTGAATTTCCTCTGCACTGTTTCCACAGCAGAATATCCTTTCTCAAGTACCACCAGAACTGCTTACAGTACTCTAGGTCTGGCCTCACTAGAATAGTTGCAGCATAACATCCTGATCTTAAATTCAATTCCTCTTGTAATGAAGGCGACCATCTCATTTGCCATCTTGAGTAAACTAATTTCTGGTACACATGCAGCCCTTGATCACTTCACAATATCATGCTGTAATTTTCATTGTTTAAATGATAGTCCAATCAATCTGTATATGAAAAACATTTGCAATTAAAAATCTTTCCATAAAGATGGAAAAAAATGACAAAAACGAGGAAGGTTTTGGTTAGACAAGAACTTTCGTGAGACTAGATTAGATTTAGATCTTTCTAAATTTGATAAGAGTTTTAAAGATGAGCTTTGGTTTAGATAATTATTCGCTTAAAAACACAGAGAAGCCAATTCCAGCCATTGAAACTTGTGCTTCCCAATTAACCCCAAAGGTTTTGGAGGGTGGGAAAAAAATGGAGCACCCAGGGAAAACCCACATCCAGGGAGAACATACTAATTTCTGAAAAGAACTGGACTCAAACCTGGATCAGTGGCACTATAGTTGAGTTGTGCTAATTACTGCACTAACCATTAAGTGGAATGAGTGGTGGGAGATTGGCCAATAAAGCCATTCTATCTACCACAGGGATCACTCATCCCCTCTCACATACCCCTGGTACTTTCCATTCCAACCATACAAAGTGCAACACTTCCTCTTGCATCTCCTCTCTTACCACAAACTTAGGTCAAACATAGCTCTTCCATGAGAGGCACACTTACTCTAACCTCATCTACTAATGTGGAGTTATCATGATGCATCAGTGAAGGCAAACACAGACTTGGGGACCATTTTGCAGAGACCAATGCTCTGTTTGAAATGGTTATCCTGAGCCTCTGATTGCATAATGTTTCAACTCCCCCACACATACCCAGGGTCATCTCAGATGGGCCTTCACCACTTACAGAATGAAGTCCAATGTAAACCTGATAAACCACACCTGATATTGGGCTTGGAAAATCTACAGCCCAATGCATAAAAGTAGAATTATTTTAATTTCAGGTAGTTCCCATCCTTTTATTCTGTACCCCTTCTGCTCCTCCCTATCCCCTTTCTTCATCACACTTTTCAGCTACCCCATACCCAGCACCCTATCCATTCCCATTCCCACTCCTTTAGCTTCTATACCCCATTGGATTCTTCCTCTATCTTCCCTCCTTCAGTTCCATCTGGTCTCATTTTATTCTACCATTCTTACCTTCTCTTATCAGATTGCAGAACTGGAAACCTTTGTCTTCTAATCACCCACTCCACCCTGTATGACTCATCTCCCTCCACCTGACCCCTTTGTTTTTCTTGGCACTCTCCCTTCCTTTGTTTGGCATCTGCCAATCTATTCACCTCAACCTCATTCAACAATCCCATTACATCACCTCTATCCCATCAGTCCTCTTCAAATGGGTTTCTCCTACATCTCTCCAGTCTCTTCCTGATGATGGTTGACCTTCTGAGTTCCTCCAGCAGAGTGCATTGAGCATCATAAATATAGCTAGTTATTTTTCCAGTCAATTCATTTCAGATGGGTTTGATGAGATAAAAATACAAATTAGGTGCAAAATTGCAAAATTAAGGAACACATTCTCACAGTTTAATTTGTTTCAGTGAGATCTTGCAATCAGTGAAAAAGAAAGACAAATAAGAGAAACAATGTGAGTATTTTAAATTTTAAATTTAGATGTACAGCACAGGAACAAATTCTTCTGGTCTATGAGCTGCCCAATTACACCCAATTAAGCTACAACCCCAGTACATTTTAAAGGATGGGAGGAAACCCCAGTACATTTTAAAGGATGGGAGGATGCGGGGAGAACGAACAAACTTCTTACAGATGGTGGCAGATTTGAACTTAGGTGGCTGGTGCTGTAACAACATTACGCTAACCGGGCCGCCCTTTGTACAGACAATAAATTAAAATTGCCTGATCTGGGCTCGGCTGCAAGGTAACATTTTCATTAACACACTGCAAACCTCATTAAAATGCATTAATAATTTAAGGTTTCGTGTCACTTCACAGTAAAACCTACAATGCAGATATTATCTTGAATGGTTTTGGGCTTGACAGGAAGCTCAATAAAATCGCTTCAATTCATAAGAATATTGAAAGGTGCCTTTCTCCACACACCATGGGCACAACACAGTGTCTTTAAATTTATTCTGTTCAGTGGTGAACTCATTTAATTTTGTCTTGTATCCTCTTGAATGTCAACTGCTAAATTGGTTCATGGATCATTCACGTGACTGTTCTTATCATACATCATGGAAGTATTATTGATAGCTCTGAGCACAAAAAAAAAGAGGCTTACATTTGTCTTTGTACCATCATAAAACTGGCAAATTGGAGTCCAAAGAATAAGTTAGTAAATTTGATAATCTCTGAACAATTTATTCTGGAAAGGTAATTGGATATAATGTCAAACGTAAGAGTTGTTTTCAAAATTTGGACTTGAATCAGTCCTCCACCTCACAGGGGATGGAGCAAGAAAGCAAATTACCTTGCAACTTGAACAGATACAGCACGATATGAAGACATTTAATTTCATTGATACATGTTATCTGCTACATGGTCAAAATAAATATCTTGAATATATTGTTTTATTTTCAAAAAAAAACAGCTGAAACAGCATAAAACTTTGCACACACGAAAAGCATATGGAATTGCCTTTTGGTAATGACCCTGCTGAGCTTGTATTGTCTCTGAGCAGTTACGGAACTTTTTCAAAGGTGAGGGTGAGCAACCAAAGGTCATTGCACACATTGGCATCAATGACTGTAGACAACACTTTCCAAGTTCAGGTAATTTTCAATTCCAAAACATGTCATCTTCTAAGAAAAGTAAGGTTTGATATTCCGAATTACAATCTTACAATAAAAAAAACTCATAGTTGCAGCTTTATGTAGCCTTTAATCAGCTGAAATAACTATTTTGCTTAACTTTGCATCAAGATTTTTATAACGATGTATGGACAAAGCATTCGGCTATATTTAAAGATATAATGATATAAAATGATAATAAGTGATGATTAATAGATGATTATAACAAAAGACAAAATCATGGGTCCTCTACCGGCACCACCTACGGCTCCTAGAACGCTTCCACCAGCGTTGTCTCCGCTCCATCCTCAACATCCATTGGAGCGCTTACATCCCTAACGTCGAAGTACTCGAGATGGCAGAGGTCGACAGCATCGAGTCCACGCTGCTGAAGATCCAGCTGCGCTGGATGGGTCACGTCTCCAGAATGGAGGACCATCGCCTTCCCAAGATCGTGTTATATGGCGAGCTCTCCACTGGCCACCGTGACAGAGGTGCACCAAAGAAAAGGTACAAGGACTGCCTAAAGAAATCTCTTGGTGCCTGCCACATTGACCACCGCCAGTGGGCTGATAACGCCTCAAACCGTGCATCTTGGCGCCTCACAGTTTGGCGGGCAGCAACCTCCTTTGAAGAAGACCGCAGAGCCCACCTCACTGACAAAAGGCAAAGGAGGAAAAACCCAACACCCAACCCCAACCAACCAATTTTCCCCTGCAACCGCTGCAATCGTGTCTGCCTGTCCCGCATCGGACTTGTCAGCCACAAACGAGCCTGCAGCTGACGTGGACTTTTTACCCCCTCCATAAATCTTCGTCCGCGAAGCCAAGCCAAAGAAAGAAAGATAACAAAAGACGATTAAGATGAATTCAAAGAAAAGTATTTCGATGCTTACACCTCCCCATGATTCTTCGAAGAATGAATGCAAGCTCCCCGTTCCCCTGGATATTACAGCATATGATGTCATGGTGACTATGGTAGCACTACAAACACCAATCTTTTTTTAAAGGGATAGTCATAAAATTAACAAAAATCAAAAACACAATGTTTTAACCTTTACAATGACATCAGTCAGAAAAGGGATGTGGTCCCCTGGAATTAATTTTGTGAGTTAGGAAAGAGACAACTAAAAAGCAGGACTACAAGGATAATATTCTCTGGATTACTCCTCATATATTGTGCTAGAGAGGTTAAGAATGGAAAGAGAGCCCACATGAATGTGAGAAGAGGAGCAGATGCAGGGAACAGGGATTTTGGTTTTTGGATCATTGAAATCTTCTCTGGAGCAGAGGTGATCTGCAGAAGAGGATCAGGTTACACCTGAACTGGAGGTGGACTGATATCCTGAAAAGGAAACTTGCTAGTCTTGCTCAGCAGGCTTTAGATTGGTAAGAGGATGTGGCCTAGAACAGATGAGAAGTTGGGGGCTAATTCTGATCTAAAAGAGAGCATGTTTAATAGATAGGGCAGACACTTTCATAGTAAAGAGAAAAAAGAAAGTCTGGTGGTTTAAATTACGTTTATTTCAATGCAAGAGGTTTAACAGGTTAGGCAAATAAACTCAGGGTATGGATATAATAACTATTACAAAATCATGGCGGAGAGAATGCAAAACTGACAACTGAATGTTCCAGGGTCCAAATGACGCAGGAGTGATAGATGTACATGTAAGAGAGGAGAGGGGTTGGCTTTTTGATGAGGGAAGTGCTCAGAGAAGATATTCTTGGGGGATTCATCCAATGATGCAGAATGAGTAGAACCAAGAAAAAAAGTGAATGATCACTTTGATGGGGTTTTATTATCTTTCCCACTGCAGTAAACAAACCATCCATGGAGGAGAAGAACCATCATCCTGGTGCCCAAAAGAGTGACAATCACTGGATTAAATGACAACCATCCAGTGGTACTGACCTCTACAATCATTAAGTGCTTTGAGCGACAAGTAATGGAATGCATCAAATGCTTCTCGTCCAACCTGGTCAACAAATGATGCAATAGCCTTGACGGTCCAATTTGTCCTGATGCCCCCAAAAAATGATGCCTCATACGCCAGGCTGTTCATTGACTTGAGCTCACAGTTCAACACAATATTACCTCAGAGGCAGGTGGATAAACCATCCTCTCTGCAACTAGATTCTGGACTTCTTGGCTGAAAAACCAGTCAGTCTGTGTTGACAGCAAAATCTCAAGTCCCAACACGCTGAGCTCTGGCACAGTTTAGGTCCATGTTTTCAGACTACTACTGTTCATGCTGCTGAATCATGACTACCAGATACAGTTCAAACAGAATCATCAAAATTCAAAAATCCTTAATTGTCGTGTAATAATATAGCTCATGTAATATTCAAAACTGCTTTCTGCCTACCGTAAGGCAGACAAAGCATCGCCATTAATGTTGCCTGCTGCCCCTTATAGTAAGAGAGAAAGAGAAGCAAATGAGAGTCCATTCAGGGTAACTGAGTGTCCGTAGATTTGCCTCTAGTGCTATCACAGCCTCTGCAACTGCACTGACCCCTGTTTGATTCATTAGCAAACTGAGCACCAGATCTAAACCTCCAACATGATAAGAAAGCCTTCAGGGTGCGAGCCTTTTGGGATCCCTTCTTGCCCTCATCATACTCTCAAATACTGACTCCCATCAGCCAGTCTCCAGCAGCCCGCACCCCCTGCGGGTCTTCTAACCGCAAGTCAACTACAGCCTCAGTGAGTCGCTTAGCTGCTGATCTCCTTATTGGTCCACTGCCATGGTCACCTTCCTGTAGGTTCTTTCAGTCCAGAACTTCCAAAATGTCTGCCTTCATGCACAAACGTGGCTTCCCTTCCACCACTATCAACTCAGCCCTCACCCACATCTCCTTCATTTCTCCCTCATCTGCCCTGGTCCCCTCAGCTCTCAGACACAACAAACATTGAATCCCTCTCATCCTCAGCTCCCACCCCACCAACTCCGCATACAACACATTATCTCCTGGAATTTCCAGTACTTACTACAGGATCCCACCACAGACACATTTTTCCATCTCCACCTCTTTTGGCTTTAGGCTGGGACCAGTCCCTCCGCGATTCCCTTGTGCACTCATCCCTCTCCACCCATCACACCCCTGGCACCTCCCCAGTGCCCACAGGAGGCACAATACATCCCCACACCTCCTTCGTCATGACAGTCCAGGGCCCCAAATAGACCTTTCAAGTGAAGAAACACTTCATTTGTACATCCAGAGGACTGATTTACTACATCCAATGCTCCATTTGTGGCATTCTCTTCATCGGAGAGACCAGTTGCAGACTGGGAAATCGGCTCACTCAGCCACTCCACTCTGTTTGCAACAAGAGCGACCTCTCAGTGGCCAACCATTTCAATTCTGGTTCATACTCCCGTGCTCACATGTCTGTTCATGGCCTTATATACTGTCCCACCCTGACCACTGCAGATTGGGGAACTATACATTATTTTTTTGTCTCTGGGCACTCTCCAACCAGATGGCATTAACATTGACTTTACTGCTTTTCATTAAACCTGCTCGCCTTTTCTTTCCCTGTCTTTCCAGTGCTTCCATCCTCCCAGCCATCCCCCTCCCCTTCATTGCTGCTGTCCCTCCCTCCTTTCAGCATCTATCATCTCCTGCCTTTGCCATACTCTCCCCCTCTTCCCCCACTCAGTTGTTTGGATACCTGTCAGCATTTTCTTATATTTTGATGAAGGGCTCAAGCCTGAAATGTCTTTACCTTTGTTACATAAAAGGCACCGTTTCCCCTGCTGAGCTTGTGTTTTTACTTCAACCATGACGTCTATAGAATTTTTGTGATTTACTTTCCTGTAGGTGATACGCTCTATCAATAACTCCAAAGTCAGTGAATGAGAAACGATAGGCTTTAATACACTTTAGATTGTAGCTGGCCTGATTACACATTCTTGAGTGAAGGACATGGGGAGGGAGGTTGAACTTTATGGCTAGGTGACAAGAGGATGAGTTACTAGGGAGCGAGTCAGCTACCTATACACAGTCGTACATACATATGACCACATTCACCCTCTCTTTTAAAACAAAACCCTGCTGGGTTAAAATTCTAGAGGCTCCAAAGGTACCCGGAGGAATTGGAAGAGCCTGCCATCCACTTCAAATGTGGTGTACTAACAGTCTCCTGGGCAAAGGGGGAGCTGGTAGTATGCCGACTCCTGTTGGTAGTATGGTGGAGAACACCCAATATTGGGCGAACTTATTAACCATGTCGGTGATCCGGGGTCCAGCTGCATGCAGTGGTTGATTATCTGCCTGTAGTCGATCATCAAACGGGGTTTACTCCTGCCCCTGACCACCACACTTGAGCTCCCCATGGGCTGCAACTGTGGGCTATGACCCCCTCCACCAGGAGTCGCTGCATCTCGGACTTTATACATGCCCTGTCCTCAGCGCTAAAGCACTTGCTCTTTTTCACAACAGGCTTATAGTCAGGGGTCAGGTTCTCAAATAATGATGGAGGGGGTACACAGAAGATGGAAAGGCTGCAGGCAGGGGCTGGCTGCTGGTGGGTGGGGGGGTCCTTTAAGCTGAGGATTATATACTGCTATTGTCGGTTGTGGTCCTCCGAACTCCATAGTCATACTCCTGAACTGGCTTTGGAAGTTGTGGCCCATAAGAATCAGCGCAGAGAACTGTGGCATCATAAGTTATCATAATATTACCCCCCCCACCCTCCCACGGTTAACGATGCAATACAATACCCGTGGATCTCAGCAGATTGGTCCTTTGTGGCCATCGAGATCATGCCGCTCATTGGTCTGACAGAGAAAGAAAGAGAGAGAGAGAGAGAAAGTTTGTGGATGAAGCTCTCAGTGCTCTCACTGTCAAAGAGGCAGTTAGTTCTTTTCCCATTTACCTCAATCTCCATCATCGAATGGACGATCGAGTGAGGGCTGCCTTGATTTTGTACGATGGATACCAGAACTGGATCGTTATCACTGTCGGGGGGGGGGGGGGGGGCCCGGTCAGTAAGATGGCAGCCTCCATGTTGACCACACGGCCGTACTGAGTGAGGAAGAGGAGGAGGAAGAAGGTGGAAGTGACATTGTCCAGGAAGACAGAATTGATGTCTGGTAGGATGGTGACTCTTGGGTCGCGCACGCGGTCAAGACATTCGGGACTGGAAGTGACATCAGGATTGATAGCCCACCCCCGGGGGTGCATGCAGCGCTGCTCAATTGGAAGGATTTGGACTTAACAAATTCGCTGATAATGTCCTCTCTTCCTGCATCCTGAGCAGGTGGCCTCTTTGCCAGGCAGTTCGGGTGCTCAATCACGGTGGCAGAGTCGGGATCTTCTTGCACGGAGGCAGTCTGTTATGCCAAATCCTAAAATGGCAGTGCCCATGGCTCGTATATGGAGGACCTATTTTTATCGGCAGTGATTGACTCAGCATTGCGTTGGGCTGAATCTAGGGTCTTAGCAAGCTGGAGGGCTCTCTTCAGAGGCAGCCTGTCCTCCTCAAGTAGTCACTGACAGATGTAGTCAGTCCTCACCACAGACACACAGGCATCCCAAATCAACTCCTCCACACACTGGCCTGCAGGCACCAGGGTTGAGATATTTCCCCTGCAGTCTTTCCGCAGGTCATGCAGGGCTCAAAAGAACTCATACATGGACTCACCAGGCTTCTTCGAGGCCAGGAGGTATTGTGAGTAAACTTCATTCATCTGGAGTCGGTAGAGGTAGCAGAGTTCAGTCATTGCAGCTTCTTGTCGCCTGGTATGGTCAGTGACCAACTCTTGCTCATAGGACCTTGAGCATCTTCTCATCTGAGTCCACAAGGTCCACTATGATTTCCAGAAAGTTTGTGAAGCACTCGATCCACTGTTTGTACCATTCAGCAGTTCCAGGCATCTGTGGATAAATGTCTAGCCTGTCGGGTATCAGCAGTTGGTTCATCCCATGTGGAAATTAAAGTGTATTAAATTGATATGCTCTATCAATGACTCCAAAGTCAGTGAGTGAAAAACGATAGGCTTTAATACATTTTAGATTGTAGCTGGCCTGATTCCATGTACTTAAATTAAGGATAGGGGAAGAGAGGTCAACCTTTATGGCTGTGTCATAAGGGGAGGAGTTACTATGGAGCGAGTCATCAGTGGGCGGACTAGCTACCCATAAACAGTCATACATACATTTCACCACAGTAGGGTCATCTCATCTGCTACAAGTGATTTGCTGTTGCTACTGGGCTGTTTTAAAAAAAATGAGGCCACCTGCTGCCATGCCCAGAGCTGGTGCCTGCCAATAATAGCCTATTTAGCTGTTGGAACTCCAAATGGCAACCCAGCAGAACATAGAGAAGACCCCCAAGATATATTTCTATGACTGGGCCCTGGCCTGCTGCTGTGATTCCCCCTCTCAGCTTGATTGACTTCAGAGCTCCTACTTCAAGGCATGTGGTATTGTCCAAATCTAGTATCATGTTCCAATCAGCTGCTTCCTTGGCTCCCTTGATGTCTGGCAGCCGAAAATGGGCACCACCAATTTTGATATGAACCTCTGAGGACATTCAAGCAAGACACATTGCTGTCCCCATTCTACAGAAATTAAACGCATCAGTGGTTCTGGCAGGGCGGCCAGGCCATAGGACCCCACAGGGAAGCAGCAGAAGGGAGTATCCTAATCCTCCCAGGTCAGCTACAGCAGTGGTATAGCCATAGGAAGGGTTCAGAAGGATATAGAACTAATGCAGTCAAATGTGACTAGCTCAGAAAGCAAAATTGGTCAGCATGAATGAGTTAAAGTCATTTTCTACAGTTCCGACTCTTGGCTGATTCTTCCATGAATGATCCATCTTTTGTTTCATGCTCTGAATGTGTATAGTGGATCTAAACTAATTGAAATGGAAGTTTAGATAAAAATGTGGCAACACCTTTTACACAGAGGAATTTATTCTAATTGCTCTCTGATACAACACTAATTTGTGTGACCATAGCTGTTCAGAGGAGCAATGGTCAGGGTTCACTTGTCAAAAAAAAGATACAATCAAATTATTAACAGTATAGTTCTGGCAAAGCAGTCTTCATTCTGTAATTACATCATCCATGGCTAAATGCACAGCACCAAGTTTTACTGCCATATTAACTCTAGTTCTCACAAAGAAAATAGGGATGTTATTAACACATCATTGAAACTGAAGACCTGGATTATAAAGGTGGATTAAATATTATGCTTTTGTTGTGCAACACTTTAGAGCCCACTAAGAATTCTACATTCTGAGCACTTCAGGGAATAAGATGGGTGTGGAACTGATTAAACAGAATTGCACCTGGGTTTACCATGTAAAATAATGACAGCACTTTGCTTGAATTAAGAACATTGCTGAATAATTTTGGTGTCTAAATGTTAAAAGACGTTCAACAAACTATGAAGACTATTCTTTCTGATGGAGGGCAAAGTTAACATAAGTAATCTCATTAGGAGAACCAGAATTTAAATTTAGACATAAAATATGGGAACAGGCCATTTCAAACCAGGAGTCTGCGCTGCCCAATTTACACCCAATTAACCTACACTCCTGGGAAGAAACTGAAGCCCCTGAGAAAAACCCACACAGAAGAACGTACAAACTCCTTACAGACAGCTCAAGATTTGAACCCTGGTCCCAATCGCTGGCCCTGTAAAGGCATTGTACTAACCGCCTTTAAATTATTTTTTAAAAAAAGCAAGATTAAAGCTAGAAACAAAATCATGCAGAATTTCTTACACATAATGAAGTCAGCCTGAAGAAAACTGAAGTCCTCCATCAGCCAGCTCCCGACCATGACTACCAGCCCCCCCACATCTCCATCGGGCACACAAAACTCAAAACGGTCAACCAGTTTACCTATCTCAGCTGCACCATTTCATTGGATGCAAGGATCAACAACGAGATAGACAACAGACTCGCCATGGCAAATAGTGCCTTTGGAAGACTACACAAAAGAGTCTGGAAAAACAACCAACTGAAAAACCTCACAAAGATTAGCATATACAGAGCTGTTGTCATATCCACACTCCTGTTCGGCTGCGAATCATGGGTCCTCTACCGGCATCACCTACGGCTCCTAGAACGCATCCACCAGCATTGTCTCCGCTCCATCCTCAACATTCATTGGAGCGACTTCATCTCCAACATCAAAGTACGCGAGATGGCACAGGCCGACAGCATTGAATCCACGCTGCTGAAGATCCAACTGCGCTGGGTAGGTCACGTCTCCAGAATGGAGGACCATCGCCTTCCCAAGATTGTGTTATATGGCGAGCTCTCCACTGGCCACCAAGACAGAGGTGCACCAAAGAAGAGGTACAAGGACTGCCTAAAGAAATCTCTTGGTGCCTGCCACATTGACCACCGCCAATGGGCTGATATCACCTCAAACCGTGCATCTTGGCGCCTCACAGTTCAGTGGGTAGCAACCTCCTTTGAAGAAGACCGCAGAGCCCACCTCACTGACAAAAGACAAAGGAGGAAAAGCCCAACACCCAACCCCAACCAACCAATTTTCCCTTGCAACCGCTGCAACCGTGTCTGCCTGTCCCACATCGGACTTGTCAGCCACAAACGAGCCTGCAGCTGACGTGGACATTACCCCTCCATAAATCTTCGTCCGCGAAGCCAAGCCAAAGAATGGATTCAGAAATGTTCAATTACCTCCATCCCAAGAGAGTACATAATAAACTTGAACTGGAAACATGGTAGACTGACTGTACCTCATGAATCTTTACTGAATCCACTCTCTAATAAACAATGTAGATTTGGGTATAAAGGAACATGGAGAATTAAAAAAAAAAATAATGGAATGCTATTCCAAAGTTGATCAGTGAAATTAATTTCATATTGCTCAGACAGAGAAAAATCATCAATACAATGGCTGGAAGATTTTCTTCTAGTTTGTAAACTCGTACTTTTTCTCATTCATTCACAACAGATTGGAATTGACTGTGCAGCAGTTGCCCTGATCACCTTGTTACACTGAGATGCAGAAACTAACATGCAAGAATGTCTTACGGTTATAGCAACACCATTGTTTGTCTTGTTGTTCAGCATTTGGAAGCAAAAATCACACAACTGAAACATTGAGAAAATTGTGCTGATACCTTCATCTAATTTTGAAAAAGGTGCATTCAAAATGTTATTGCCTAATCTACATTTCTACATTTTGATCCTAAAATCTATTATTAACTTAATTTATTTTCAATGACTACAAAAGTACAGTTGAGGTTAATAATTTTCTTTGAGTTGATCATTGACCATTTTGACCAGAATAGAAATTCTGACCATTTCTATTTTACCATTATAAAAATCTAAACCTGCATTTATTCAGTCGAATAATATTGACAGTAAGGAGATTGGATACAAGGAATTGAAACCAAAAAAAAAATGGTATTGAAAACATAATTGGTAAACAATTGCTTGCAACCATTTCCAACTTGCCAAGTGCAACCATCTCTTTCAACGCCAGAATAGCTCACTACAAAAAAAAAATTAATTTTGTTACTAAGAAATGAGATTTGGTTACTTATCACTGAAATTGAGGGTCAAATGATTCCACTGGGAATGTAAATCAGATGAAAAGTAGCCTTACATTGGAAAAAGGATTTTGCAGGGGTAAACAGGTAGATTGTTACAGTGGATTGATTTTTATTTGAAATTATTATCTTCTCTGCAATTGCAGTTTTACATTCTTGGTTAAGTGTGGCAAGCATGTTTTGCCAATTCAAATATAATTATTATTTTAGAAGCAAAGTGCAAAGTTAATATGTTTCCTTTCTATATTTAAAACTATGGGAAATATTATGATAATGTCTGAAACCAGAAACTGTTCTATGATTTGTAACAATTCGAGAAAATTAATGGAAATTTACAATATTAGTAGTTGCTGAAGTAAATGCTTGGTGTAACGTATATTTAACAAAATCAGGGTCAATGCATTTGGGTAAACAAGAAATTCTGCACATGCTGGGGTTCAGTGCAGTACACAAAGGTTCTGGAGAATTTCAGCAGATCACACACCATCCATAGGAAACAAAATGCAGTCAACATTTCAGCAATTCACGTAGATGCCTGGCCGTCAGGAAAAAGAATCTCAGGTTTATATGTGATGTCATGTACGTTTGTACTCTGACAATAAATGTGAACTTTGAACCTGGTTGGAGATGGTGAGGCAATGATGTGTAGAATTAAAGTTGTTGGTCACTGGGAGGCCTTTGCAGTTTCAGTGGAGAGAGCAAAGATACTCAGTGAAATGATATTCCTATCTGCTTCTAATCTACCTGATGCAGAGGAGGCTGCATCAGGAGCATCAGATATAGTAAATGGCCACAACAGATTCATATTTGAAGTATTACTTTATTTTGAATGATCCTTTCATGCACTGAAGAGTGTTGAGGGAGGATGTGAAAATGTAGTACATTTTGCCGTCACACGGGTAGGTACCAAGGAGGTGATTGTTGGGAAGGGATGAGTGGACCCAGGAATCACAGAGGGAGTAGTGCTTATAGAAAGCAGAAAGGGGAGTGGAAGATGTGTATGCTGACAGGATCACATTGTAGATGTGGGAAATTGTGGAGAATGATACATTAGATGCGAAAGTTGGTAGGATAGTGGGTAATGACAAGGGGAACACTGTCCTTGTAACATCTCAGGTGTTGGAAGGGCCTAGACAGATTTGCAGGAAAAAGAGAAGTAGGAAAGCGCAGAGTTAATGACAGTAGAGGGGAAGCCATGTTTTCTGAAGGAGGACATATCAGATATCCTGGAATGAAAGGCCTCGTCCTGGGAGCAGATGCAGCAGAGATGGAGGAATTCAGAGAAAGGAATAGAATCCTTCCAGGACACAAACTGGGAAGAGAGACAGTCAAGGTAACTATGGCTTTATAAAAGATGCCTGTAGACAGTTTGTCTTCTGAAATAGAAATCAAGAAAAAAGGGAAACTGTTGCTTTGCCACATTTTCTCAAGAAAGAAAATACAGTTAGGCTTTTATAAAAACCCAGACTGACAAATGTGGGAGCATGTGAAAGAGAAATCATTCTGTACATTACTTACTTTGTTCACCCTGAATGTATTTTAACATAGGTCTGTAGATGTGCAATTTTTTCAGATAAAGCTCAAGACTAATGACAAACGATTAAGATAACAGATTAGCATCGGAAGCCATTGAAAATTACAAGACAAACTTCAAATGCAGGCTCCAATAGCTTCATATTTTGCCCTATGTTTCTACCATGAAATGGAGTCTTGATTTTATATTGATTTTAAATAAATAATTATTAAATGTTTGAAAGCAAGATGAATTAGCTAGATTTGTCTTGACCTATACCTGAGTGGGAGAACAGTTGAAAGCGAAGATGAGCCAAATATCAAATAAGGCATAATTTGATTGTAGAAGTCACGATTTAATCAAAAGTCCAATTTTTTTTTTGAAAAAAGGAGCAGTTTAAGTAATATTTCTGTGTTCTCCAATACATTTCTAATTGTGGAGAGATCCAAATTGTCAGGATAGTAGGTGCACAAACTAAAGTTGACTCAGATGTTAAAATGAGTCAGGAGCAAGTCAAAGAGGATGGAAAATCTGACAGACTTGACTGCATTTTTTTTAATGCATGTCTGACAGCCAGAGGATGAACTCAAGGCATATTGGGTAGATAGAACTGGAATACTATAGACGGAACAGAAAAGTGGCTGGGGATAGGTGCAGGACAACAGCTAAAAGTTCCAGAGTACAGAGGCCAACTAAAGTTGACTCAGAGGCTACAGGCAAAATAGTGGAGGAAGGTAGAAAGTTGGGAGTGCTGCAGTTTTGACTCAGGAAGTCATCACAGCAATACTGAGAGAAAATATTCTTGGGGGATAATCCAGTGAAACTAGATAGGCGGAGAATAGAAATAAGAGGTAAGTACTTTGAATAGTCCGCAGCAGTTAGAGGAGCCAGTGGGAAATCGCAGGCAGCTGTGGGAATAACAATGTCATAAAAAATGGTCACTTCACCTTACCTCAAATTGACTGGGATTCTCCAGTCCAAAGAGTCTGGATGGGGTGGAATTCATTAAATGTGTCCAAGCAATATGTTGACAAAAAGAGGGTGCAACATTGATTGGATCCTCTTAAAATATGAGAGGGGAAATGATGGAGATGCCATTTGGATAGCATTTTGGAACTTGCCACAAAAACACTATTAATTGAAAAATAATTATTGAAAAAGATAGGACTGGTCTTCAAATTCTAATCTTAAATTTGGGCAAGCCTAATTTGAATGCCATTAAACAAGAACATGAAGAGATTAACTGAAAGAGGCTGCAGTTAATGAGGCATTTGGCCTATTAAATATACCCAATGTCTTGGCTCCAAATTATTTTTTTTAAATACTTTATTTAAAAAATTTAAACCACAAAATATTGAATATAAAAATTCAAATAAGAATACATGTAGAATATATGACAACTCCCCCTCCCTTTGCCCTCCCCCCACCAGGCTCCAAATTCTTGTGGCAACAAATTCCACAGATTCACACTCATTGCTGTTTGAAAGGGACTTTCTTTTATTCTGAAGTTTGCCTTCTTGCTCTAGGCTTTCCTACAATTGGAAACAATTTCTCGATGCTCACTCTATCTTTCAGTTTCACAAAGTATAACAAGTTCCAGACCGAACCAAACAACACCTGCAGAACACCACTAGTCACTGACAGCCAGCCAGAAAAGACCTCCTTTATTCTCACTCTATTCCTGCTACCAACACCCATCCCCAACCAACCAATTTTCCCCTGCAACCGCTGCAATCGTGTCTGCCTGTCCCGCATCGGACTTGTCAGCCACAAACGAGTCTGCAGCTGACGTGGACTTTTTACCCCCTCCATAAATCTTCGTCCGCGAAGCCAAGCCAAAGAAGATTCCTGCTACCTGTAAGCCAATCTACTAGGCATACTGGTATCTTGCCTGTAATAACATGTAATACTACCTTGTTTAGCAGACTGTCAAGGCCTTTCTGAAAATCCAAGAAAACAACATCCACTGACCCTCCTTTGTCCATCCTCAAAGAACTCAAACATTTTGTAAGCCAAGTTCTCCCATGAAGGATACTTTGACGACTTCAGCCAAATTTATCTTCTGCTTTCAAGTACTCTGAAACCGTTACCTTCAGAATTTTACCAAGCACTAAAGTGATGTAAACTGGGCTACAATTTACTGGCTTTTGCACTTTACCTTCTTAAAGAGTGGAGTGACAAGAGTGGATATATCAGTTAGGCAATTGGAATCAAGCTAGTCTTTTAAGCAATGCAGAGGATGTAGGAGTTCCATTAAAAGGGATATAAAGAGGTTAATGTGGAGGTATGAGATGGTTCTGGCAGATAAAATTAAGGAGAATCTAAAGAGATTCTGAAGTAATGCAATTGGAGATAGAATACAGCCCTTCTTCTAAAGATAATCAAAGTTGTTAATATGTGGAACCACACAATGTGGAGGAGGTGCTGAACATGTATTTCTCCTGTGTATTTACTGTGGAAAAAGGCTTGGATATTAAGGAACGTTGGTATGTATATTGCCATGCATTGAAAAGAGACCCTGTTACCGAAGGTGCTTGAGATCTTCAAACATACAAAGTTAGTAGATAAATGCCAAGGGCTGATCAAGCAAATTTTCAGGGGATACCCAAGAAGAAATTGTAAGAGCATTGGCAGAGATATTTTCATCATTATTAAATACGAGTGAGACATCGGAAGACTGGAGGATGGCTTATGTGCCATTATTTAAAAAATGCTGCAAGGACAAGCCAGAGAACTACTGGCCAGTGAGCTTAAGATGAGTTTTGGGTAAGTTACTGGAGGGGATTCTAAGAGACTGAAAGAAGAGGACTGGTTAGAGACAATCATGATCTCTTTGTGCATGGAACATGGCTCAAAGGACGGATGGGAAGGCCTTGGCATGTAGAATTAAGGAGAAACCCAAGGTGTTCTATGCGTATGTGAGGAACAGAAGGAAGACGAGAATGAAGATGGGCCCGCTAAAGGACAAGGGAGGCAACATGAGCCTGGAGGCAGAGGAGGTAGGTGGGGGGGGAGGGTCCTAAATGAATACTTTGCTTCAGTATTCACAAGAGAAAAGGACCTTGATCACGATGTGATTGAAATTGAACAGGCCTGTGTGCCGGACAATGTGGAGATAAAGGAAACAAAAGTGTTGGATCTTCTTAAAAATATCAAGATTGTTAAGTTCCAGGGGCTGGACGTGGTAAACCATAGGCTGCTGTGGGAAGTGAGAGAAGAGACGGCTGCGGCAGTAGTTATGACCTTTGAATTCTCTTTGGCTGCACTGGAGGATTGGAGAATGGCAAATGTAGACCCCTTGTTTAAAAAAGGAAACAAGGAGAATTCTGGGAATTATAGATTGGTGAGTCTTATGTCAGTGTTGTGTGAACTAAACGAGAGGATTCCTAATGATAGGATCTATGAGCATTTGAAGAAGTACAATCTACTCAAGAATAGTCAGTATGGCTTTGTAAAGGGAAGGTCATGCCTCATGAGTCTAATTGAGCTTTTTGAGAAGGTAACAAAAACATTGATGAGGGTAGGGTGGTAGATGTGGTTTACATGGATTTTTGCAATGCTTTTGACAAGGTCATGAGTCACAGGATCAGTGGAAAATTAGCAGTTTGTATATAAAAATAATCAGCTTGAAATAAGAAAACAGAGAGTAGCAATGGAAGGAAAGTATTCTGCCTGGAGTCTGTGACAAGTGGAGTGTGCAGGGATCTATTCTGGGACCCCTGCTCTTTCTGATTTTTATAAATGACCTGGATGAAGAGGCAGAAGGATTGATCAGTAAGTTTGCATATGACAAACACCATGAAATATTTGTTGAACAATCATTCAGAAATATAAAATTCCTTAGCCAATATAATTAGATCTTTCACTTCTTCTGGTATTATTGCTTTTTCCACTCTTCCTCCTACTCTCAATATAATATTTACAAGAATAGGATTTAGCTTGTAAACATGACTTATCTTTGTAACATTCAGATTCTTTAATTCTGATATTTCATTATAAAATGCCTATTTTTGACAAAACAAATCATCTCCAATTCAGCAATCACCGATTCATCTCTTTTGAGACTTTAGATTCACTTTTTTGATACGATGTAAAAAGATATATTCTAATCTAAGAATCCATCCATCTGCCCTTTTCAAATGAAACCATGAAGAATAATAGCAAATTAATTACAAAATAGGATAATTATCTTTAAATATTTGAATAGTATTCACATTAGTGTTTTGGATTTCTGGATCCTCCATTCAAAATTATTTTAACTATTCTAGATTTTGAAGCCAAACTTCTTGAGATTGCAAAAGAAATTGGGGACTGACCATCCAAGTGTTTACTCTTTTCAGAAACGATTGAACTTTTGTGAAGCCATGTCAGCTGGATTATCCACTGTTTTAACATATCTTCATTGATAAGCATGCAAAACCTTCTCGATCTCATTAATTCTGTTAGTCACAAAGTACAAGACCTCATGGTTTTGTTATTAATGTATTTAAGCACTGATGTACTATCATTCAAAAACATAGAATCTTCTAACTCCATCTGTAATTCTCTTCTGAATACAATGACCATTTTTTTTGCCATAGTAGTGGCAGTCAATTCCATTCAAAGTATGGTGACTGGCTTTAATGGAGCCACTCTGGCTTTTCCCACAATTTACTCTCTCTTGAATATTTTGCAGTGGTAAATAACTGACAGTATCATAACCACCTTCGCTTGCGTCAGCAAATTGGTGGAACTGAGCAAATGTGGCAATTTCAAAGTCTATTTGTTTAAAACATCTGTTGACTTCAAAATTTTCTAACATTTTAATACTCTCAATCCAATTCATCCAATCTTATGCAATAGAATCTGGTATAGTTTCATCCCATCCAATTTTTCTTCTGCATAATTCTTGCAGAATTTTCTTGGCTATTAATGCTACAAGTGCCAATATTCCCAAAAGATCATATATTGAGCTTACGATCGAAAGAATTCCTCTTCTTGAAAAGGCCATTCTTTCAAAACAATTTTGAATTTGAAAACATCAGATCCCAGGGCATCTATTTGTATGCCTGTCAACTAATTTAATTTCCCGAGAAGATCAAAAATGAAAAAAAATAAAACCTTTTTACAAAAAAAAAGATTGAACACACCATTGCACCCCTAAAATTCTTTCAACAGGTAGAACGTCACAATCCAAATCAAGATGTTTTATCTCCTTTGCTCTTTCTGCCTCAGGAATAACACCCAACACAACTGTTGCTTATCCATTTCATGAGGAAGAAACCTCCTTTATTACTGATCTCTTTTAAATCATGAGAAAGATCTATTGCTTCTTTATCTGAAACCGCTAAAGTAAGACAATCAACAACATAGAAATTATTTCTGATGATGTTTATACTTTGAGAACTAAATTGCTCTTCATTACCTTCACCATATTTCCTAAGAGCCAAATTTGCACAACTCAGTGACGAAGTGGCTCCAAATAAATGAACTGTCATTCTGTATTCAATCGTATCTCTGCTGTAATCGCCATTAGGCCACCATAATAATCGTAGAAAATCAAGATCTTCTGATGGTACTTTCACGATGAAACATTGCTTCAATATCTGCAGCAATTACAATAGGGTCTTTACAAAATCTTACTAAAACACCTATTAGAGTATTGGTTAAGACTGGACCTTAAAAGTTGAGAATTCAATGAAACTCCTTGAAATGATGCTCCACAATCAAATACTATATGTAGTTTCTCCTTTTGTGGATGAAGAACTCCATGATGAGGTAAATACCATTTTCTACCATCTTTACTTTCCAAGATATCTTGTGTTAGCTTTTTGACATAATTCTTGGTTATCATGTCCAACATGAAATTGGTATATTCCAAATGAAAGGAAGAATTTCTCTTGAATTTTCTTTTCAAATTTAGCATACGCTGTTCTCCAATTATCTTACGGCCTGGCATACCAATCTCTCTTTTCTTCAAAGGTAATGACCATCAACATGTTTAAAAGAGTTTAAAACTAAATCCATAAACTGCTTATCCTCCTTTGAAGGTTCTTGAATATCTGTGAAACATTCAGGAAAAATCAATTTTAAACAGTTGTTCTCACAGATCATTAAGTTTGACAACTGGAATTCTGTTGACATTTACATTCAACAACTCCTGATCATTATTCATTTTTCCTCCAAATGGTCTGTTAATTTTATATCCAAGCAACATTCTCACAGCACAAGGTCAATCATTTTGACTCCTTATTACTTCTCTCGGTTCAAGAGCTTTTGGTACATCTTATCCAATTAACATCTCGATTTTGGCATCAATCTTGGGTAAGCAAATGTCATTTAGATAATCCTGATAGGGAATATTCTCCTTATTCACAGGCATAGTCTTCTGAGTATATGCACTTGGAAGATCGTAAATTTCATTGCTGTTCAATTCAGCAATCTGTAAACCTGAAACTATATTAGTTTCAATGTTCTTTTCATCATTCATTGTTTTCAACAAGATCTGTGATCTTTTATTATGAATTTGACAGTACAAAATGAGGCAGATCAAGAAATGCAAAGATCTTCAGTATGAAGCTTTATTTCTTTTTAGCTTCAACCTGTACAGGAACTATCGAGAGAACTTTGTCACCAGCCCTAGTAAGATTGTTTGTCTGAACCAAGAGTCATCCTCTTTGACTGTGTCTTTAGTCTTGCATTCAGATTTTTTAACTTCCTTCTCAACTTTACTTCATTGAATATGCAGTAACTTGGGATGTTTCAAACTGCGTATATCACAACTGAGTCGCTTATTACAAGTTTTGATGATGCTATTTACAAAGGTAGCCAAAACATATTCCATTTTTCTTTAAAAAGATGAATTTCTTATCATGTGACTTTTTCTCCAATCGTGAGCATTTTTCTAAAGCAGGCTTATCTTTGCCATACAACCAGCTTTCATAAACAGTTTGAACTTTGATTTCCTTTGTTTCTTTGTTCTTTCTTGTACTTGTATCTGACACAGCAGTAATAAAGGTACTTCCATTTAGTTTCTGTTGAGACAGATGATTTAGACTGCTTTACATCTTTAAGAACTATTGAAATTTCCTTAATATTTCCAAATACTGGTACACTGCCAACATATACATGCCATCCTTCCAGGAATCACCTTAAGCTCTGCAGCTTTGGTTCTCCAAAATTCCCTCAGTTTATAAGGTAATTTATTTGCAATAATTGACAAATTAGCAAGCAAATTCAGCTCTTGCAAATGTACACTACTTCCCATTGTGTTACTACATCTTCTCGGAAAGAATGCATATGCTTGTAAAGCATTTGTGTCCTCTGATTTTATTGCTGACCAAGAAAGAATCTTGTCCATATGGGTCCTTGCAATTTTATGTTCATTGCCATAATGATGATGCAATAATTCTTTTGCCCTTTTAAAATCTTGGTCTGTGTTCATATATTGGCAACTTCTGACTAACTCCTTCACCTGTCCTCCAGTATACTGCTCCAGGTAATACAGACGATCTTTAGCATATTCAGTATTACTTTTAATGTGATGTTCAAAGGATTTCATGATTGTCAGATATTGTAATGGATCTCCATTAAAAATTAGAATTTCCTTCTTGGGTAAACCGTATGAACCTTGTGGCTGAACTAATACAGCAGAAATTTCAACTGGCTGATTTGTTGTGAATGGAGCAAATGGATCTTAAACTGGTGTCCAAGGTGTAGGACCTTGAGTTCTATGTAATGGCATTGATGGGGATCCTTGGTATGCAAGTGATGGCATTGGTGGAGATCCTTGACTTGTTGCTGGTTCTTCAGCAACACAGAGAGACATCAATTGTTGAGTATGAACGTCTCACATGGTTGAATTTTTTTGAAATATTCTCCTTTCAGGAGGATTCATATATTGTGTGGTTTGAAGAGATTGAATGTTGTTCGCCCTTTTCACAGGATTGGACATTGCCATTTGAGCACCAGCAGTGATACCTGTGACTCCTTCCTCGAATATACTAATTTCTCTTGGCTGCATTACCCATTGATCTGCTGGAAGGTTAGGTGTTATCCCTTTGGGCATTTCACTTTGAGTGATAAATCTTGCAGAAGCCTGAGCCCATGCTTTAACTTTGGTCATATTCATAGCACTTTGTTCTTCAAGTTCTAGTCTTTTCTTTGCTCTTAATTTTTGAATATTTTATTTAATCAACATAGAAAAGATCATAATAACTAACAATGATAGGTAACCATAATACAATGTTAACAAAAATGCTGAAAATCTGTAGAAAAGAAAACTAAAAACTAAAAACAAAACCTAAAAATAACTAATAACTAAAAACCCCTACAGACCCTCCCACCCCCAAACCTAATCTAATCCCATAACTAAAATACATAATATCATAACTGCATATTAATTGATCCAGATTGCATCAGATGACACTCAGGGAACAGAAATAACATAAAAAATATTATTAATTCAGGGAAAACTTCACTGGGCAGGAGAATTTTAAATAAATAAATGGATTGCAATTTTAGCTTCATAATTATAGTGTTTGGGTCTTTGTTTTTCTCTATTCAATAATCTACTTTATTCTTAACTAGCCATTTGTAACTTCATTTGCTGGTTCCTGATTTCAGTTTCTTGCCTTAGTTGCTGAATCTTCATTGCAGCTTTCATATCTTCTAAAACATGTTTTTTTCTTGACCACTGTTGTTGTGCACGGATAGTAGCCAAGTCTGCTTGCATCTTAGCATGCATAGCTGATGCGCTTGAAGCATGTAAAGCTACACTTGCTCAAGATGCCTTTGAAGACTGATGATCTTCCTGTGCTCATAACTTTGGAAATACTATCATCAGGATTCACATCTGAACTTTTAGATACTGCTGATTGAGTCTCTATCTTCTGCATTTCACTTGGTACAGCACCAGTGTTCCACTTCCACTAACCATTAAGTCAGCTAATGAGGTCTGCAGTGCCTTGACAGAGTCCTTTTCTTGTTTTGTAGTTGAAGCCAAGCGTCATCCATCTGCCTTGCTGGCTCAATTCACAACCAAACAGTTCTTTGAGTATCTTGGGTTCTTCACACTACAGCCTGTCATCTCCTGGCTTATCATGGTTCCTTGGAACTGTAAGCAAATGTGTCCCTTGCATGATCTCTTTAAGAGGATTGCTGCTCAGTTGTCTTTGTATGGTTCTGCACACAAGCTTTGTTTATCTCTGGTTGTTTATAACTTTTAAGAACACATTCTTCTTGGTTTCCTGCCAGATTCTGCAAACCAGAGCTATAATCAAGGTCACAGGTATCTTCCAAGGTTTAAGCTCAATTTTAAAACTGCCCAATTTACCTCCATGTTCTTATAGAGGCTTTTGGAATATTCTATTTTTACAGCGAAAATGTCTCTTTGCTTTTAACAAGTTGAGTTCTTTCAGACAAATTTTACAAGCCTTTCTTCCAAATAAAGTTCACAACCAATAATTTTCTTTGAATCAAAATATTGATGACACTTTCCAGGTTCTAGTATTTCCTAAAATATGTCATCCTCAAGGAAATGTGGGAACAATATTCTATCTTATTAATCCAATAAATCAAACTTTGTAAATGCAGCTTTATATAGCTTTAATTAATTGATAAAACAGATAACTATTTTGCATAACTTCGCATTAAGATTTTCATAATGATAAATAAAAAAAGCATTCAGATATATTTTAAAATATAATGATATTCAACTTTAGAGATATTCAAAAGGATTAAGACACAATAAGATGAAATAAGACAAATTCAAAGAAAATTATCTTGAGCTTATGTCTCCTTCATAGGTCATTGAAGAATGAGATGCAAGCTCATTCTGCACAGATGTTAAGACACAGTACATCATAGTCACTATGGTGACACTACAAACAAAGAGATAGGCACAAATTTAACTAAGAATCAAAACACAAGGTTTTAACCTTTACAGGGCAGCACAGCTGGCATAGTAGTTAGCGCAATGCCTTTTTTAGCACAAGTAATTTGGACGAGAACTGGGGTTTGAATCCCATGCTGTCTGTAAGGAGTTTGTATGTTCTCCCCCTGCCTGCATGGGTTTCCTCCTGCTGTTCAAAGTGTACCGGGGGTATAGGTTAATGGGGTGCAAATTGGGCTTGTCAGCCGAAATGTCCTTTTACTTTGCCTTAAGTCTAAATTTAAATTTAAATTTAAAAATAAATCACACTTGACATGAGGCCAAGTGATCTGTAATCAACCTTACTGATGCTTTTCTGCCTGGGTGGAACATATTGCAGAGGGGCATGGAAACATCCCACCATCTTCTGACACTATTTATGGGTATAAAAGGCCTGTGTTGATCTATTTGTATCAAATGAGATTGGGATCATTGTGTTGCGACCAAGCTATTTTTGTGAAATCAGTGATTGCCCTCATATGAAAGGCATCAATGTCTTATCTGGATAGGGCGTCAGCCACCAAATTTACCATTCCTTTGCTGTGCCATATATCTGAGGAAAATTGCAGTATGAAATCCAAGTGTCGTATGTCACAGGGTGAATAGCGATGTTTACTCGTAAACATATTTTACACACAGTATATGCAAGCAGTCAGTGGTCAGTATAAATGGTAAAAATTTGAACTTCCAACTAGAAATGCTAATGTCATACTGGAATATATATCACCAGGAGCTAACACCTGAAAGTCCTGTATTTTGACTGAGCAGGTCACAACTTGGCTAAATAGAATGCTAGTGACTCCAATGTCCCACCTATCTTTTGTTCTAAAACAGCTCCCACTGCACTCTCAGTGGCATCCGTGGTCATAGGAAGGACAGCATTGGGCCTTTGATGCATCAGCAATGTAACTTCCGCAAGGGCAGTCTTCGGTACATTGAACGTCTGAACAGCATCATCGCCCAAATGCAATGGTCTTTTAGAAGCTGCCTTATCTGACCCCTTAAGTAAGTTGGGAAAGGGCAAGAGGGATGCAGCCACCTTAGATAAAAGACAGGGGTATAAATGGACCATTTCTAGAAACCGCCGCAACTCAAATCTCAGATTTCATGTACCTTTGCTTCCTCTGGCAAGACACCATCTTTTGTAACCTTGTGCCCTCAAAATGTAAGCTCAGTGACTCAAAAAATTCATTTGGTTGGATTGATAATAATGCCAAACTCATTGAGTCTCAGAAGATGGTCTTTGTGTTCCTGTTCATTGGCACTTGCCAGGAGGATGTCATCAAAGTAAGAAAACACAAAATCAAAACCAGAGAGGATGTTGATCCATCGATCGCTGAAATGTTTGAGTTGTGTTCCTTAAACCAAGTGGCCTTTTGAGAAACTCGAATGTTTTGAAAGTAGTAAGCACTACCATCTTGGCAATATCTGAAGGCTCCATCGAAATCTGACCTTAAGTACACACCAAGTCTATTTTAACAAATACCTGTTTAATGTGAGAGTTTGATGAGAAATCATATAAATTTCAAAAATCGTATCAATCAGGGATGGTGGTATTATTCAGTGCACAGTAATCACCCCACAGTCGCTAATCTCCCAGAGATTCTTTGGGACCATATGCACTGGTGATGCACTGCCACTATTGGATCAATGAACAATTTCTTGCTTCCCATATGATCAAACTCTGCCTTTGCAATCTTGAACGGTTTGGGTGTAATCTACATGAATGCCCTAGAACCGGGGGGACTACGTGATTCTATATGGTGGGTACTGCATGTTTTATACCTCCATGCTAATCTAAGGGGTAGTCAAGTGAGGGAAACACGAGCAATCATTGAAACAAGCAGGTAGTTGGTTGGAGATGTGAGGAAGGTGATGACCTTTGATGGATGAGAAATGCAACTAACTTGCAATCAAGAAAGGTGGTCCACTATACAGTTATTCTTTAAATCTATGAGCAGGGAAAAATGTGATAGAAAATCTGGTCCCAAAATGGAATTTGCCACCTCTGCGACAATGAAACCGAATGGCACGGCATACAAAACCCAAAATCCTGCATAAGCAATTATTGGCCACTGGTCTGAACATGGGAATCTTTTGCAGAGCATAGAACATGACACGTTAGGGAGTCTGCATTCTTGAGAAGTTGGTGGGACCACAGAGACTTCAGCATCAGAATCCACCAGAAATTGAGTACCTGAGAGATTGTCTTTGAGGAAAAGACAGTGGCTGACGTATCCATGAGCTTCAACTGGTGGATCTCCTCATTTCTCTGGCACCATCCATAGAAGTCACAAGATGAATGGCACGACCAAGCCGCAGCACCAAATGTCTGGTGTCTCCAACAAAAATGTCATCAATCGCCTCTACTATGTCCCCTTCCAGCATGATTCCAATTAGGCTGCAAATGAGGAGAAATGCATTGGGTTGATATAGCTTGGACCTGCTCAGTGAGTCCTGTCACTTGCTGCTCAAGCTCCATTTGGCTCCATTGAATGTTGTGGTAGAGTGTTGCTGTAATTCTACTTGCTTTCTGGGGGAGAACTGCAAAAGTCTCCAGCTGCATGGCAGAGATCATGACCATCATGAGATCAGCATGAATCACCAATTGATAAAGAGTGAACATCTGAAAGACTCCTACCAGGTGTCTTTGAAGTCAGGGAGGCAAAAATGGAGAGATCTCTGGTCCAAGTGTCTCCATCAATAATGCCTTCACCAACCAGCCTGTGCCATTTTCTGAGCATTTGTGATGGCTTTCTGTCACCAATCGCCTTCCCAAGATCGTATTATATGGCGAGCTCTCCACTGGCCACCGTGACAGAGGTGCACCAAAGAAAAGGTACAAGGACTGCCTAAAGAAATCTCTTGGTGCCTGCCACATTGACCACCGCCAGTGGGCTGATAACGCCTCAAACCGTGCATCTTGGCGCCTCACAGTTTGGCGGGCAGCAGCCTCCTTTGAAGAAGACCGCAGAGCCCACCTCACTGACAAAAGGCAAAGGAGGAAAAACCCAACACCCAACCCCAACCAACCAATTTTCCCTTGCAACCGCTGCAATCGTGTCTGCCTGTCCCGCATCGGACTGGTCAGCCACAAACGAGCCTGCTGCTGACGTGGACTTTTTACCCCCTCCATAAATCTTCGTCCGCGAAGCCAAGCCAAAGAGAGATTGTTGTCAACCAGAAGCTCTCCAATGCAAGACTCTTGGAATGGCTGCATTCGCTCTAAAATAGCAACCTTCAGAGAATTACATCGGTTCTCTTCATCTGGATTAATCAGAACATCTTCTACCACATGAATAATGCTCTCTGGGAGGCATGTGAAAAGTAAACCAAATTTCATTTCTGGCTTGTAATATTAAGTGAGGAGAAACATACCTCAAGGATGGAGAAGCAAGCATGAGCATTGTTTATAAAAATGTTGGAAACTTCTGGCTTGACTTCTTCGTCTGCTCATGTAACCATTTTATCTTCTTAGCTATTTATTTTCACCAGGAGACATTGTGAACCAATGGGGTCACCACTTGTAGGAATGTTCTTTGAATTATATCCAAAAATAAAGCAAACACTCACAATTTGTAACATTCATAAAATGGGTGTCTGCCTTCCTTTGTTCTTCTCTCCAATTGTTCTCAGCAGTCCCCCCTCTTCTTCCCAGCTTATCCCTCATGCCTACCTACAGGCACGTTATCACAACTCCTCACCCTGATCACGCATTTGTATTACACATTTGGCTACACATTACCAATGGTGGCTTACTTGCGAATGCGCAGTACCTCCTGCGTAAATCATTACAAGTGAACAACTCGTGGCACAGGTCCCCCAGATGACAAGATTCACAAGCACAAGGCCCTGTTACAATGCAGGATCTTATTGATAGTGCTTTCTGTCAGCTCTCCGTCTAGCCTCATGGAATAAATTGTACAGGGTAAGTCACAGCTTTATTTGCCACTCCAAAATAAGAGGCAGATCACAAATTCTACACCAATATATTGTACCTTATGTCACATTTTCCTATTTCATAGTACAATTTTCAGCACTAAGTTCTGTGAAAAAAAAATCACTCCTCATTTACAGTTCACTTCCATGCTCTAATATACATCAAATGCATTCAAGAAAGAGATGGATGTTTTTTTCTGATGGCAAGAGCAATTAAAAGATATGGTGAAAAAGCTCAATCAATGTTTGTGGTGTTGAAAGGTGGAGCAGTCTTGAATGGCTTGCTTCTGGATATATTTTCCATATTTTTCTTATCTCAACCTTGCATATAAAAATGGTATAAAAAGAAAGACATTGCCTTTTCCAAAGCAATTTTGTATTTATAATGCATTGATCATGAAAGCAAATCTGTGAAAAACACATCAAAATTCGGATGAATGTCTATCTAAATGAAAACACTACAGGAAAGTCATGATTCTAACTGAGCACTCTCACCAATGAAACTCTTCAAATATGGATCATGAAATTACATCTGTTTACCTTCTTTATGTCTGATGTTGAGAAGATTGGAAATCAAAGAACTAAATGTCATCATGTTTCAAAGTTACAGAAACAATTAGAATGTTCCAAGAAGGAGAATATTCTGTCATTAAAAATGAATCATTTAGAAAAACAAAATGAAAATATAACAACGAAAAAACTTGCCATTTACTTGCACAATTCATCAAATGAGAACACGTGGGTAGAAGTCAACTGAACCCTAACCACAAGGACTTGTACTTGTAAATCTCACCACATGCGAAGGATCAGAATGACCCGACAATGAGTTATCCTTAAAAATGATAGCAGCCAGCTGAGTCGCATAACAAAACATTAAAAGCACTTCAAATATTTCTCGAGGTCAGAAACATTCCAACCAAAGCATTACAAAAATAATTATTGCTTATATAATTAAAATTTTAAATAATTTGATATGAAATGCATTTTGCCTCCAAAATCTACAGATCTGCATTACTCTATCATTCAAATTTCAATCACCATCACAAGTAAAGCTATTTTTCAATTTAAAAGGATCTACCATGGTTGTAAATTGCTTTAGCACGATAAGTTAAAGACAAAAGCAAACCAGCAACATGGCTAACTATAGAAAGCTACTTCTCCACTGTTTTGATCAAATGATGGTTTTAATTATGTACACTTAGATATGATTTCACCTGTGATGAGTGGATTTAGGGTGAATAAATTTGAACTGTCCAAAAATTACATTTAATTGAAAATGATAATTATTTTTAAACATCCATTTCAATGGTAAGTTGATGTACCGATGAATACTTTCAAATATTCAAATAGCTTTCTGCAAATAAAATCTTGGGCAGCAGGGTTTGCATCACGGTTAATGCAATGCCATTACAATGCCAGTGACCCAGGTTCAGATCCAGCACTGTCTGTAAGGAATCTGAACGTTCTCCCTGAGACTTCATGGTTTCCTCTGGGTGCTCCGGTTTCCTTCCACCCTCAAAAAATGTTCTGGGTTTGTTGGTTAATTGGTTAATTGGGCAGGCATATGCTCGGGTGCCTGAATGGCCGTGTAAAGGTTAGAACCTCATGTTTTTAGTTCTTAGTTAATTTTGTGCCTGTCTCTTTAAGAGAACTATTGTTTGTAGTGTTACCATAGTGACTATTATGTAATATGCCATAATATCCACCCAGGCTAAACGCTTGCTCTCATTTTCTACAAGATGTGAAGGAAGCGTGAACATGAGAAATTTTTCTTTGAAATGTGTATCTCTTTTAATACCATTGCGTATCTCTTTAAAGTCTGTGTATCTCTTTACAAGCCTTTTATATCTATATATACCCTTTGTATCATTATACAGTAAATGCTTTGTTATTCATCATTATGAAAGCTTTAATGTAAAACTATGCAAAATGTTTATCCTTTCTAGATAAAGTAAAAGCCACAGAGTTTGATATGTTGGATTAAAGAGATCTAAATATGGAATATCACAGCTCATGCTTTGGAAGATGATATTTTGAAATTAGGTAATATTAGAATAAGGAAGGTGTCATCTATTGGCCTGTGTCTGTCCTGTATAATCTCAATTTAATTTAATTTAATTTAATTTTTTACTCTGGTTGAGTATCCCAGTTGTTCAGCATCTTTATTGCCAATATCATTGCCAAAGATCAACTTCACAATCAATAGGAGATCAAATCCTTGCAGAAATCTGGTGAATTTGTGAGGAAGGATTGGAGGTCTATGGTAAGCTTCAATCTCAGCGCCAGAGTGGAAAAAAAAATCATGCCTTTTAAATAACCAAGACACTAAGGAATCTGTTAAATCATTGATTGTCATAAAATAATCTTCATCTATCCAAACTGGAGACACATTGTGGTGGAAAGCTGAAAATGCCGAACATGTTTTTTTCTCTTCTCTTTGACAATGAATTCAAAGTGTTTAAAAATAGTTGACACTGAGATTCGGACACAATCTAATGTTCTCTTTACTTCTTAAAGAAGGATCATGATTTTTTTTGGATTGTTATGAATTGTGCAATTTGGAAAGCCTTCAATCTTGAGTCAACATGCTATTTCTCATAATATTCTTTAAAATTTAAATCGAAGAGCAGGTCTTCAACTCTACTGGTTAGCTCGTCAGACGGTTAACGTGAATTTGTGAGGCATGGCCCAATACTGCAAAAACCATGGCCAATTGCTGCTCAAACGAAATCTCCCTTTGAGTTTTAGTGCGCTTTGGTTGAATGATGACAGCATACTGTCAAACCTGTTTAACCTTTTCCCTGAGTGCAGACTAATCTTCAATTTTCTACTTGATGCCTCACATCAATTTTGAATATTGAGATGACCTCTGGTTCAAATACCTTTGTTCATGAAGTTCCTGAAAATATTAATACAATCATTTTCCTGTCACTCATACATGAGGTTGAGGATTTCAGCATCTAATCTTGTGGATGTTTCATGGTTTAATTTTTATCACAGGGCATGCACTGCTGACCATCACAGAAGTGTTAGGCTTTGAAGTCAATATGAATGATTTATATTTTCTGTTATTTTCACCTTAGTTATTCTATAAGGATCCGAATGGGCATTTATATTTCTTCTCAGCACCAAATGTTCAATATCAAATACCCGGTTGTTCAGTGCAAATATATATTTTTTTACCCCCAAAATATATTTATTGAGGTTCAAAAACAACTTCATACACATTGTGCTCCTATTTTCTTTTTAAACAGAAAAACCAAATACACTCCCAGATCCCCACCTCCTGTCCACCTTTACAACTTTGCTGACAGTATCATCGGTAATATTACTGATTGTACTGGTACAACCACCTCACACTTAGTCTTTTACTCCATAATTCAGAGAAAAAAAACACAAAGAGTTGCCATTTGTGGAAAAAAATTCCAGTGGATTCTTTTAATGTGTAGTTGATTTTCTCCAGTTTGATTAAGAAACTGATATCCATAATCCTTTCTGTAATAAAGGATCACTATCAGACTTCAAGTGCGATAAGATTAGACGCTTAGCTAATAGGGATGTAAATGCTCTTGTGTCTTTCTCCAGGGAATTTAGGGAGTTGTCAAAGATTTCAAATATTGCAGTCAATGAGCAGGGTTGGAAATTGACTTGAAATATTTTGGATAGTGTGCTATCGACTCCACTCCAGAACCCTTGTAATTTGGGGCACTGATAAAACATGTGACCTCAGTGGTGAGCGGAGCCATTGCACCTATTGCTTTTGTCCTTTATTTCAGGATAAATGGTTGGTAGTTTGAATTTTGAAAAGTGAACCCTGTGCAGCACCTTGAACTTAATGAGTCCTAAGCGAGCACAGGAGGAGGTCTCTCTTTGGCTTGGCTTCGCGGACGAAGATTTATGGAGGGGGTAAAAAGTCCACGTCAGCTGCAGGCTCGTTTGTGGCTGACAAGTCCGATGCGGGACAGGCAGACACGATTGCAGCGGTTGCAGGGGAAAATTGGTGGGTTGGGGTTGGGTGTTGGGTTTTTCCTCCTCTGCCAGGAGGAGGTAGAACACATTCTATCAATAGCCTCTTCCCAGTTTCTCCTCAATTTCCAATTCCAATTCTTACTCCCATACTGTCTTCATTTTGAAAAGTGAATGACTTAATCAATAGAATAAAGCTATAACTTTTTAGAAATTGTCCCTCTCACTCTTGGATTAGCTGATATTAGATCTTCCCAGTGTTGTTTGGCAGGTAAATGAGAGAAGTTTGGGAAAGCATTTGAAATAAAATGTTAAATCTGGAAGTAACAAAATAAGTGTGATGCAGGTGATCCATTTGTGTGTGACAGAGAGGTGAAGCTGAAGATGTTGGATACCTTTAGTTTGCCATGTATTACAAAAAGAATCAGAGTAAAGGCGAAATAAGTGATTGCTATTTAAGAGGCCTAAATGGATGCCACTGCCCACTTCAAGTGATGTCTAATTTGGTACCGTATTGAGCAGCATTGGGCTGTTGGTGTAGTTTGAGGGGTTTTTTTTGGCAGCTAAGGATGATCATTTACAAGATAACTCTTCCAGTTTACACCAGGAAAGCTCAAGGGAATGCACCCAGTAATTTAGCTTAAACATAAATGCTGCTCAGTAGTAAAATTGGAAATGAGAAGAGCGAGTCCTCCACTAACCAATTTGCAAATAATGCTTTTCAGTCCCTTGGAGATTTTCCCTTCTACGTAAAGGAGGAAAATTATTTTATCCAGTGAGACGAAAAAACATTTTGAAAAAAATAAGGAATAGTTTGAAACAAGGAAAGGAATCTTGGCAATATATTCAATTTGACTATTATTTATTCTTCTTTTTAGTGACAGGGTAAATTGCTCCATCTCCAAAAGTCTGATTTCATCTGGTCGATAAGAGTTGTATTTTCTTTTATTAGGAGAATGGAGAATGTACATTAGATGTTTACACCTAGGTAACTGAAACCTGATTAACTAAACAGAAAAGGCAGATCTGATTTGTTAAGATGCAGAGCTGTTCTGTGTTTTTAATTTTTAATTTTAATTTTTCCAAGACTCATATAGAACATTATTACATACATCATATAAATTATATTTTAAAAACTACAGTCTCACATAATTGCCCAAATGTTACCCAACCTTCTCCCAAATGCTAACATTTAAAAAAATTGACCCCCCCCCGCCCCGCCAATTGAGCATGCCTTCAATAATTATCCCATATCTTGATCTTCAGGAATTCAATGCTATTAACCTGATTATATTACTTAAACCTTTTCTAGGAAATTAATTATATCCTCAAGCCAGTATAATTCAAATAAGGTTGCCATATTTTAACAGATATGTCATATTTCTTTCAAAGATTATATTTTGTTTTTGGGGGGGGGGGCAACTTTGCATTTCCATATTCCAGAGAGTAATAAGTAGGAGGAGTTGGACTTCCATGTTACAGCTATCTCTCCCCTGGCTACTGCTAGTGAAATCTTCTCTGCTGAAGGGGTAACATTCACTGTTTTGAAGATTCAATTTATAACCTGAAAAAGAACCAAACTCTTCCAGAATGTATAGAACAGAGGGAATGCTTCTCTGCAGGTCTGTTACAAACAGCAGGAAGTCATCACCAGACAGTGAAACCCTCTTTTCAAGTCCATTTCAGGTAATACGTTTAAAGATTGAGGAAGATTGTAACATCATTGATGGTTTGATTACAATGGAAAAATAAGAGGAGAGAGAAGACACCTTGTCAGGTATCATGTTCCAATGCAAAATAGTCAGAGTGAGTTCTGTTTGAGTTAACCGATGTTTGTAGTGCAGTGCAAAGAAAGCAAATCCAGGAGGTGAATTTGTTACAAATCCAAATTCCTTTATTACTGCAAAATGATACTAGCACTCTACCTTATCAAAGGTTTTATCAGCATCTAGCAAAATTACAACTTCTGGAGATTTTGTCGTGTTTAGAGTAAATGATGTTGAAGTGTGTACAAATGTTAAAGGACAAGTGACACTATTTTATAAAGCCATTCTGCACTAATAGCAGATGTTACTTCATTGATCCCAGCAGTGCATTTCTTATTTAATGATACTATGAAATTATTTGACCCCTCATATAACACTTAAGTGACTTGCAGAGTAAGGAACAGGAGGCCTTCACAGACATCTTCAACAGCTCACTGCAACAGTCCAGTATTCCCGCAGGGTTCAAGACAGCCACCTTCATCCCAGTACCAAAGAGGGTGACAATAACAGGCCTCAGTGACTACTGCCCTGTGGCACTGACCTCTACTCTTATGAAATGCTTCAATCATCTGGTGATAGAATGTATCAAAGTACACCTCCCAGAGATGCTGTACCTATTTCAATTTACTTAGTGTTGATGCTATAGCATTGTTGCTCACTCCAGGAGAATAGTGCCTCGTATGCCAGGCTACTGTTCACTGACTTCAACTCGGCATTTTATATGATTATTCCCCAGAGGCTGGTGGAGAAGAAGTTCTTGCTGGGAATTAATAACCCTCTCTGTAACTGGATTTTGGACTTCCTAGCAGAAAGACCGCAGTCTATCCAGGTCGGTAGCAGAAAGTCAAGCCCTGTCCTGCTGAGCACTGGTGCACCTTTGGGCTGTGTGTTTAGCCCGCTCCTGTTCATGCTACTGACCCATGACAACATCACCAGAACCTGCTCCAACAGTATCAACAAGTTTGGAGATGACACAACAATAGTTGGCCTCATCAGCAACAACAATGAGTTGCACTACAGAGTAAAGGTGGAAAACTGAAATAGTACAAGAGTAACAACCTGAGTCTTAACATGGACAAGACAAAGGAGATAACTGTGGACTTCAGGAAGACCACGAATCACCATCCTCCAGTACACATCAACAGCTCTGTAGTAGAGAGTGGAGAGCACCAAGTTGTTTGGGGTTCACTTAACTAGTGACCTATTGTGGATACACAAATCTCACTTGTCAAGAAGGGGCAACAGCAATTGTACTTCCTAAGAAGACTGAAATGGGCAAGAACCAGCTACCATTATGTCAACCTTCTATGGGAGCTCTAACGAGAATGTCCTGGCCTGCTGGGCAACAATGTGGTATGGTTGCTGCAGATAAATAGATCAGAGGTTAATCCACAGGACTATAAGGGTGGCATAGAGGATCATGGAAGTCTCCCTCCCTCCATGGATGCGATCTGCTGGGATCATTGTCTGAAGAGGCCATGCAAAATCATTGATGACACCTTCCACCTTCCACACACCTTCAGCTGCTCCCATCGTGGAAGAGATACAGGAGTTTCAGAACCAGCACCACCAGGCTGAGGAACAGCTTATTCCCACAAACAGTAAGAATGCTGAACAACCAAAGGAAGTACTCACACTAGCCATCCAAGGGTCTCACATATACAAAACAAAATTTATTTATTTACTTATTTGTAAAGATTAAATACTTCTCCTGCATATGCATTGCTTGCCTATGTGTCTGTTATATTTGGTGGTGTGTCTGCAAGTTTTGCACTGAGGATCGGAGGGCACTGTTTTGTTGGGTTGTATTTGTAAAACCACATGACAAAAAACTTGACTTGGCTTTACTTGAGAAGATCGTCTCTTATTGATTTTGAGAGAGGAAATCACTGATGGAGTCTGATATATGTTCACAAAATTTTTCATCTGCCAGAAGAGAATTAAGCATCCAGTGTGTTGGGTTAATAGATGATTGTGTGGTTGAAAGTCTAATAATAAATGGTGCCAATCAGAGATTAGAATACTGGAATAAATGAGAAAAATACACACTGATTGAGAGAACCATCCAATAAGATATAGTTTATCCTAGAATATGAATTGTGAACTTTAGAAAAGATAGAACGTTTTTTGTTGCCTGATTGCAAAATCTCCAAGGGTCAATCAGCCTGTACTGCAGCATAAAATCAGAAAAAGACCTGGCCATGGTGGATCAAAAAGTGCTATGGGGGTTAGATTATTCTTGAACTGGATCTATAACACAACTAAAATTCCCTCCCCCACTAAATTATCATGTGGGTATCTAGGGAGGGAAGCTTATTTAATAGTGTGATAGCAAATGAGATGTCATTGAAACTGAGTGCATAGACATTAACAAGTAGCTGCAAAAGCTTACTAGCCACTATGATTTATCTAACATTTCTGTCTACTGTCATATTAGATCAGTGATTTTCAAACTGCTCCCCTAAACTCACATTCCACCTTAAGCAATTCCCAATGTCATAAATGCTCTGTAATTAGTAAGGGATTGCTTAAGGTAGTATATGAGTGGGGAAAAATTGTTGAGAACCATTGCTCCAGACCCCATTGTTACTGAAATATTTTGCTTGAGAAAAATAATCATTGGCCCATTTCCTTTGGAGTGATGAAACCCTGCACATAATGAGTCAATTGGGGACGATTAAAACAGTGGTTTTCAATTTTTTTTTCCACTCACATATCACCTTAAGTAATCCCTTACTAAATACAGAGCAGTTAACCCAGCAGCAACAGACATTCACCACAACAAGTAGTTACTTAAACAAAAGTTGTTTTTAATTATCTTTAAACATGAAAACAGAATTAGACTTTAACTTATCACTATTGACTTAACTACCCAACTTAACCCCCTTCTAATTCTAAGCGCACATGGAAGTAATGTGTGTGTAAATTTAAGAAAATTCTTAGGTTCATACCTCAATCTTACTTCTCATTCTTCCAAGTTAATTGGTTGCAGCAATTCTTATACTGTGCACAGAATTTAACATGCATAAAGTTCACCAGGTTTTGGTGCTTGAAAGGTAAATGCTGACTGCTCAGGAAGGTTCTTGTAGGTTTGCAGAGAGAGGTGTTTGCCATTCCATGAATTATCAGGGTATTTCAATGCATTATTTAAGGCTGGTCTAAAATCAGTCTACAGAGGACACATGGAAACTGCAGACTAAAACTGACCTCAATTTCACTGTGGGAATGACAAAGAAAACACAAAAGAATCTCAGTGAATAGGCCTCATGATAATTTCTTCAACTGTTTAATTAAGAAATAATTTTTTTGAAAGTCTTGTTCTCATATTTTCTTAATACCAGCCAGGGAATTCTTTAAAGAATTTGTACAACCATTTGCCAAAACTACATGGGATTCTATTTTGAAACGTGTTCACTCATCTTCTCTTTGTGTTAGGCATTCATTAATTCAAAGCAGTACATCAGGCACAATTTTCCAAGGTTCAGTGAGCTGAATTTTATGCTAACATCTCCTCTAAATGCATAACTGAGGAAGGTACTTTATATCTTATGTTTTTAACTTTAATTTCTAGCAAGGGGTATTTTTCATTTCTTGCTAGTTCTTAATATTAACTTGATTCCTTGCCTTTTCATTGCTATTTTTGGAGTGAATGGGCCAATGAATTTAATATTGACTTTTTCACAATCCCATGTAGTGTGTTTTGCTTATTGCTGGAAGGGCCATTTTGCTAGGATGGAAAGATACTGTCCCTCCCACTCATACTCAATGGTCACCAGATGTAATGGCATCTCTGTCTCTAGAAAAGAATAGGTGTTCTAGTATTGCAAAGGATCTTAACTTTCTCTATCTCTGCAGCCCTTTTCTCAATTACTTTCAAAACTTGTAGATTAATTATTGTTGTATTTTTTATGAACCCATAATTATAATTAGTAGTGGTCTCCTTAACTTTGCCAGCAGCCATCATAGGATGGGCTTTGATTCTTAGTTTAGGAATATATTGGGTTTTTTTTCTCTTTTCCCTTTTTTTCATTTAATAACATTGCTTCATATGTACCTTGTTCATTGTTATTTGATACTTGTAACTCAACATTAATTTACTTTATTATGATTATCATATGTATTTTGCATATGTTAAAAACCAATAAAAAGATTGAAAAAAATATTTTTTTGGTTCTATGCATCTTCAAAAAACTGAAAAAAGTAACGTCAAGGATTTACACATCGGTTGTCAAGAAATGTAACAAGAAAAGAAAGTGATTGGCATATTTACTTTCAAGGCAAAATTATCATATTTTCCTTTTTAATCACAAAACAAAGTTATCAAAAACTGAGACAGTGCCTTTATGGTAATGCGTAATAACTGAGAATTTCACTAAAGATCATAAATAATGAGATCATCACATTGCTTTCTTTGGAAAAATTATAATGCAAGTGTCTACAACTTGAAAAATACATCATATTTGAAACATGCTGAGAACATAAGAAAGGTAACAGAAATACAAATCTACTGCAAAACGTATTGCTTAACACATCATATTTGGTGGCAAATGAGAACAATTGCAGATGCTGATGTCCTGCAGTATATACAAAAGTGCTGGAGAAACTCAGCAGGTCATGAATACCTGAAGGGCTCAGGCTCAAAATGTCGACTGCTTTTTACTTTCCATCGATGCCGTGTAACCTGTTGAGTTTCTCCAGCATAAAATTTGGTAGCTCTTTTGGTACAAATTATTTTCAGTTACTTACATATTTAAAACATGTTAATCTCTCCACAAGAATGCCATTTTCTGAGGGTGTCTTATCTAAAATTTCTCAGTCTCAAGGCACATCACCTATTTTTCAATCAAGGCCATATAAAAATTTTGACAAAATCATTGACAATGGGAAATATCGTCAACCCACACAATCATATTCGATGTCTACCCTAAGTTCACTCTTGCCTAATTCTGAACACAAATCACAAGGCACTAATTATCAGCAGGAACATGTGATGAATCATTTAATCCATCCCCTATGAATACAGAGACAAAAGTTATATCCCTTGAATATATTAGCTGCAAATCTGCATAGCTCAGTAACATATCATATATAAACAAAACAATCTAGGAAGCTCTTGCCAAGACAAACTGTGAATGAAAATTATGGTGCAGATATATTTTACTTTCACCCACTCAACCCAAATCACAGTTTGTTTTGCAACACAATTTGAAAGTACATTCTATAGGCTAATCATACCCCAAGTTTCATTTTATACACCTGCCTGGTGAACAACCTAAATGTTTGGGGATAAATGTTGGGCTTCAAATTGTGGTGAAGGATAGATGCTTTGGAGTCATGGGCTCCAATAAGTTGATGTCACTTCAACAATATGTAACCTCTTTGAGCCTCCAGTCCTTTTCGAGAGAAGTGGGTGGGGAAGAAGAAAGATTTCAGGGGTGGCCAGTTAGAGCCATCATGAAATAATAATATCACACAAGCTGAGAAATTGAATTAGAGAAAATTTATTCTTGAGCACTTTTTTTCTGTGCCAATTGCCCCTAATGCATGTCTTTGGAAAGTTTTGCACAATTTCTACATCCTGAAGAAACAGCCTCAGAAATTTGGCATTGCAACAGGAATTGCCCATTCTAATGTAAATTCTTGTAACATCTTTTAAATTAAATGTTATTGAGCACAATTTGTATTATTTGAAACAAAATAAATTATATCAAAATTTCTTGATGATGTCAGGTTCAACAAGGAGCATGTTATATTGAAAATCAAGCCATTTAACATGTCCTGCAGGATAGTTTTCTTCTATTCAACCTCATTTTTTGTCACTTTTGTTTATGTGAAAAATTGTTGTTTTCAGTCCTTGGTACAGAATTAAGCTTCAGTAATTTTTTCTTTGGCTTGGCTTCGCGGACGAAGATTTATGGAGGGGGTAAAAAGTCCACGTCAGCTGCAGGCTCGTTTGTGGCTGACAAGTCCGATGCGGGACAGGCAGACACGATTGCAGCGGTTGCAAGGGAAAATTTGTTGGTTGGGGTTGGGTGTTGGGTTTTTCCTCCTTTGCCTTTTGTCAGTGAGGTGGGCTCTGCGGTCTTCTTCAAAGGAGGTTGCTGCCCGCCAAACTGTGAGGCGCCAAGATGCACGGTTTGAGGCGTTATCAGCCCACTGGCGGTGGTCAATGTGGCAGGCACCAAGAGATTTCTTTAGGCAGTCCTTGTACCTTTTCTTTGGTGCACCTCTGTCACGGTGGCCAGTGGAGAGCTCGCCATATAATACGATCTTGGGAAGGCGATGGTCCTCCATTCTGGAGACGTGACCCATCCAGCGCAGCTGGATCTTCAGCAGCGTGGACTCGATGCTGTCGACCTCTGCCATCTCGAGTACTTCGACGTTAGGGGTGTAAACGCTCCAATGGATGTGGAGGATGGAGCGGAGACAACGCTGGTGAAAGCGTTCTAGGAGCCGTAGGTGGTGCCGGTAGAGGACCCATGATTCGGAGCCGAACAGGAGTGTGGGTATGACAACGGCTCTGTATACGCTTATCTTTGTGAGGTTTTTCAGTTGGTTGTTTTTCCAGACTCTTTTGTGTAGTCTTCCAAAGGCGCTATTTGCCTTGGCGAGTCTGTTGTCTATCTCATTGTCGATCCTTGCATCTGATGAAATGGTGCAGCCGAGATAGGTAAACTGGTTGACCGTTTTGAGTTTTGTGTGCCCGATGGAGATGTGGGGGGGCTGGTAGTCATGGTGGGGAGCTGGCTGATGGAGGACCTCAGTTTTCTTCAGGCTGACTTCCAGGCCAAACATTTTGGCAGTTTCCGCAAAGCAGGACGTCAAGCGCTGAAGAGCTGGCTCTGAATGGGCAACTAAAGCGGCATCATCTGCAAAGAGTAGTTCACGGACAAGTTTCTCTTGTGTCTTGGTGTGAGCTTGCAGGCGCCTCAGATTGAAGAGACTGCCATCCATGCGGTACCGGATGTAAACAGCGTCTTCATTGTTGGGGTCTTTCATGGCTTGGTTCAGCATCATGCTGAAGAAGATTGAAAAGAGGGTTGGTGCGAGAACACAGCCTTGCTTCACGCCATTGTTAATGGAGAAGGGTTCAGAGAGCTCATTGCTGTATCTGACCCGACCTTGTTGGTTTTCGTGCAGTTGGATAATCATGTTGAGGAACTTTGGAGGACATCCGGTGCGCTCTAGTATTTGCCAAAGCCCTTTCCTGCTCACGGTGTCGAAGGCTTTGGTGAGGTCAACAAAGGTGATGTAGAGTCCTTTGTTTTGTTCTCTGCACTTTTCTTGGAGCTGTCTGAGGGCAAAGACCATGTCAGTGGTTCCTCTGTTTGCGCGAAAGCCGCACTGTGATTCTGGGAGAATATTCTATTTAGTAGAATCCTAGCGAAGATTTTGCCTGCAATGGAGAGCAACGTGATTCCCCTGTAGTTTGAGCAGTCTGATTTCTCGCCTTTGTTTTTGTACAGGGTGATGATGGTGGCATCACGAAGATCCTGAGGCAGTTTACCTTGGTCCCAACAAAGCTTGAAAAACTCATGCAGTTTGGCATGCAGAGTTTTGCCGCCAGCCTTCCAGACTTCTGGGGGGATTCCATCCATACCTGCTGCTTTGCCACTTTTCAGTTGTTCGATTGCCTTATATGTCTCATCCAGGGTGGGAACCTCATCCAGCTCTAGCCTTAGGGGCTGTTGAGGGAGCTGGAGCAGGGCGGAATCTTGGACTGAGCGGTTGGCACTGAAAAGAGATTGGAAGTGTTCTGACCATCGGTTGAGGATGGAGATCTTGTCGCTGAGGAGGACTTTGCCGTCTGAGCTGCGCAGCGGGCTTTGGACTTGGGGTGAGGGGCCGTACACAGCCTTTAGAGCCTCGTAGAAACCCCTGAAGTCGCCAATGTCCGCGCTGAGCTGTGTTCGTTTGGCGAGGCTAGTCCACCACTCATTTTGGATCTCCCGGAGTTTGCGCTGAAGATGGCTGCATGCGCGACGGAAGGCTTGTTTCTTCTCTGGACAGGACGGCTTTGTAAGGTGAGCCTGGTGGGCAGCTCGCTTCTTTGCCAGCAGCTCCTGGATTTCCTGGCTGTTTTCGTCAAACCAGTCCTTGTTTTTCCTGGAGGAGAAGCCCAGTACCTCTTCAGTGGATTGCAGTATGGTAGTCTTCAACTGATCCCAGAGGGTTTCAGGGGACGGGTCCGTGAGGCGGGTTGCAACGTCGAGCTTTGCTTTGAGGTTTGCCTGGAAGTTTCCTCTCGCTTCGTCTGACTGCAGGTTTCCAACATTGAACCTCTTTCTGGGGGCTTTATTGTTCCTGGGCTTTGGCTTGAAGTGAAGGTTGAGCTTGCAGCGAACCAGCCGGTGGTCAGTGTGGCATTCCGCGCTAGGCATGACCCTGGTGTGGAGCACATCTTGTTTGTCACTTTCTCGCACCAGGATGTAGTCCAGGAGGTGCCAGTGTTTGGATCGGGGATGCATCCAGGTGGTCTTAAGGCTGTCCCTCTGCTGAAAAAGGGTGTTTGTAATGACAAGTCGCTGTTCTGCGCAGAGCTCCAACAGGAGGCGCCCATTGTCGTTGCACTTGCCGACGCCATGCTTGCCCAGGATTCCTGGCCAGGTTTCTGAGTCTTTGCCGACACGAGCGTTGAAGTCACCCAGGATGACAACCTTGTCGGCTGTAGGGGTACGTTGGATGAGGTTGCGCAGGTCGGTGTAGAACTTGTTCTTTTCTGCTGGTTCCGCCTGGAGGGTTGGAGCATAGACACTGATGAGGGTGATGTGACGCTTGTTTTGCTTCAGTAATTGCAGATGCCTTAACCTGTCAACTGATACTAGGCTGCAGTTGACGAGAGAGGGTCAGGAGCATCCACGGCCACAAAGCACAGTCAACTACTGCTATGCTCAAAGACAAGTACCAAGAAACTCACAACTTTATTTGCTTCTCTCCCTTGAACCAGTGTTTTATTTATGAATCACCACAGTTCCTCTTGTAATGGAAAATATATTTGGGAAATAATTGGTAAAATTAGAGTAGGTTACATACACATACACACACACATTTTTAAACAGATCTTATTTGAAATAGTGAAGTATTCACATTCAGTGAACTTTACAAAAACTATGGGGAATGCTATGCACCTTCCACAAGTAGGTGATAATTGAAATAATGTCATCAAATGAATCGACTGGAGACAGGTTGTCTGTGTTGAACATTTTTTGCAAGGCTTCTGACCTTTCTGCAAGGTCCTCACTCAAAGGTCAATGAGAAATTTTGTTTAACTGAGACAAAGAGATGGGAGCAAAAGACTAACTCCTATTGTTTGCTGGAGAAGGTGGGGGGTTTTGGTTTTGTAAGTGAGAGAGTCACATGGGCTTTATAGCAGTTGGAAGATGAAGAGAAAGAGATACTGAACAGTCACAGCTGAAGCAAGTAGGAAAAGCTTGTTGGAACTGAAACAGAAAGCCCCAAAGTGCCAGATGGCTGGAAGTGCTATCTGTCTGATGTTTCTCTTGGAATAAGTGGAACAGAAAGAAACTCTGTGGCAGCCTGGTGGAAAGAGGCTATCATCTGGAGAACCCTGATGGGGCAAGTTTCATCAGCAAGACATTGAGGTGACTAATGGTGATACCTCAGTTGTGGAAATCCTGGAACAACAAATCTATCTCTGCAAACCTCCAAAGAACCTTTCTGAGTGGTAAACATTTACCTTTTGAGCACTGAAGCCTGGTGAACTTTATACATGTTAAATTCTGTGCACAGTATAAGAGTTGCCTGCAACCAGTGAACTTTGAAGAATAGAAGTGAGATTGAACTGTGAACCAAAGAACTTTTCTTAAATTTACACACTTATTACATACACAGGTGCTTTGAATTAGAAGAGGGTTAAGGTTAGTTAAGTTAATAGAGATAAGTTAAAGTTTGATTCTGTTTTCATGTTTAAAGATAATTAAAAACAACTTTGACATGCCACTCTTAATTCCTGATTTATACTTCTACTGATATCTAAGCTAATTTTCGAAGGCCTGTAAATGACCCCCATTATGGTCCTCATGCCTTTACAATTACTTAATTCTATCCAAACAGATTCTACCACACCTGTTTCAATGTCTTTCCTTTCAAACGCCTGAATTTTATTTCTTACCAACAGAGTTACCCCACCTCCTCTTCCTAACTTTCTGTCTTTTCTATAGGACGTGTACCCTGGAACATTTATTTCCCAATCCTGCCCTTCCCGCAGCCATGTCTCTGTTACTCCGACAATATCATAACCTCCCATTGCCATTTGTGCCTCAAGCTCATCCATTTTATTCCTTACACTCCGTGCATTCATACACAATACCTTGATACCAAATCTCCTTTCTCCCTCCACCTTTGTTCTCGATGCACTTGCCCCTACTCTCCTATTCTTTTTAGTTCCCTTTTTCCTTAGTGTTTCATTGTCTAACGGAAACACCCCTATATTCACTCTCCTATCTGCTTCCCTATCAGTCCTGTTCCCTTCCCCTGCCAAATTAGTTTAAATCAAATCTGACAGCATTTTTAAACCTAACTGCCAGTATATTGGCCCCCATTGCATTCAGGTGTAAACCATCCCTCCTGTAGAGGTCTTGTCTTCCCCAGAAGAGATCCCAATGGTCAATGAACCTGAATCCCTGCACTCTACACCATTCCTCCAGCCACACATTTAACCTCCTGATTTTATTATTTTTTCCCCCACCCATGTACAGCACAGGTAGCAGCCCTGAGATTACAATCCTGGAGGTTCTGCTTCTTAACCTCCTTCCGAGCTCACGGTAGTCCCTCTTCAGGTTCTCCTCCTTCATCTTATCCACGTCATTTGTACCCACGTGTATCAGGACTTCTGGTCATTCACCTTCCCCCCCCAGGATACTCTGAACCCTATCCGAGACGTCTCGCACCCTGGCTCCTGGGAGGCAACACACCATACGGGAACACTTGTCAGGTTCGCAGAATCTTTTGTCTGTTCCCCTGACGATGGAGTCCCCAATGACCAGGGTAGACCTGTAATTCAATTTTCAAAAATTCACAGAGTAAAACCTCTCCAGCCCAAAGTTTCTATAAGAATCATCAAGCGCAAATTACAAAAAAAAAACACACTGATCTCATTTTACCCTCTATACATGTCAATTAACCTACCAATCTGCACATTTTTGGGAGGGGGGGGGAGATGTGGGAGAAAGCCAGATAACATGGAAGAATCCAAAGAAAATGCAATCTCCATGTACATGGCATTGGAAGTCAGGACATGAGACTACTTAGTGCATTGTTGTACCATGCTACACTATTTCCTATCATCCATCCCCTCTGGAAGGAGATTGCTTATTGTCACTGACTTCAACTTTGTTTTGGAAATTTTAAAGCAATAATTTGTATGTCATATGTCACAGAAAATTAAGGCAATGAACTCGGAAAAAAATAAGAAAGTAATAAGAGAACAAAACTAAAATGAAACAGCAGGATTAAATGTCAGATGGAAGGAACAACTGAAACATGTTTGACAAGATGGAATTTAGTCATAGACAGTGATACTGAAATAATTAACAACCAACCCAAAATCTATTCTAAGTACCAATATTTCTCTCATAGTTGTGTACTGATTCCGTATATCCCATGCATTCTATAAAACCATCTTGCTTACAAGATCTTGACCCTCAACTGATAATCCTGGTGACTACGTTACTTCCTTTCTTGTTTCTCATGTCAATTTTTAGTTTTTTGTTCTCTCTCCTTGAGTATTGCTGTGTTCTCTTTCAAATCACTCATTATCATTACATCTCTGCTCAAAAAAAAAACACCTTTGAACCTGTCCTTTTGAATTCATGACTCACCTCCAACCTCTCTTTGATTTCCAGGATTTGAACATATTTTGGCCAAACTGATAATATCAAGCTTCTCAGAATTCAATTTTTGAAACATTCCCCTTTGGTTTTTGTTTGTCCGAATTCAACAATATATCCTGTATGACTATCTCAAAGGTTAAGCATCTCTTCTCCTTCTTCTCAATCTTTTTTTCACCTTTTGACATGATTAATCACGTGTTACCCGAGTCATTCCAAGACTGGTTAATCAATCAGCCTTGTTCTCATTGATAAATATTGGCTCCCAAATATGTAAAACCTTGATTTAAAAAAAAATCTTCTCTTTTATATTGCTAAAATCCTCTCCTGATGTACCACTGACCGAGGTATGTTTTTGTTGAGTTCTTGTCTCTTTGGCATAACATGGCTGCCAAGGCTCTTGCTTTGGAATATATCAAAACATAGAGCCATGGAAGACAGATCTATCCCTATCAATATCCTATCTACTTGGGTTAATCTCACTTTACAGTTACCAGCCTGTATCTGCTGTTCATTCAAGTCCTCTTCAAAGGTAACAAAGCTTTTACCCTCACCATCCTTTCAAACTGTGATTCCAGATCTACTATCATTCTTTGGGGTATATGTTCATCAATTCCTTTCTTATCCTTAACCCAAAATTAAAATCTGTCCCATGGCTATTAACCTTGTAGCTGAGGGAAAGAATGCTTTTAGTTCATTCTCTCCTGGTCTTCCTTCATGTTGCGCACCTCTATTCTATTCGATCTTACCTCAGGTTAATAACCCCAAAACTTGCTCAAAGTTTTCAAACCCTGTCAACATCTTCAGAAATCTCTCTGCACCCTCTCTATAATTTTCATAGTATAACTAGATGGCAGTCACCAGAAATCACACATTACCCTTACTGTGTATTAACCTGCAGTTCCAACAAAAGCAACCTGCCTTCCATACTGTTCATGATTTTTGGGTGTGGGAACTTTCAGGAGTTTTTGGGATGAGGGTCACAGCTACTTGACACAAACAAGAAACGATCTTCAAACTCAGACTAGAATAGCTTGATATATATTCACACCATTGTGTATTTCAGTTAAAAACAAGCACAATAAGGGTAGGGAGACACAGCTTTGGATAACAAAAGAAATAGCAGAAGGCATCAGATTAAAAGCTTATGCATTCAAATTCACAGCAAAACCAGAAATTCAGAAACCTTTAAAAAGCAACAAAGAATTGTGAATCAAGCAAAAAAGAAAACAAAAATGGAGAATGGAAGTAAACTGGCACCAAAACATTCAAACTGATAGTGATAGATTTTATAGACAAAAAGCAGAAAAAGGATAGCTGAAGTGAATATTGAACCCTTGAAAGATGAGAGGGGGAGTTCATAATGGGTAATGCAGATATGACTAAGACCTTGAAGACTATTTGTGTCAGTCTTCACAGTCAAAGACATAGGATGTTAAGAATGCGATGGGAGGTAAGGACCTCAATCGAATCACTATCATTAATAGGGCGAGTAGGTATAAAAGGTGAATAAGTTAGGAACATAGGAAGTAGGAAGAGGAGTAGGCCAAAAATGGCCCATCGAGCCTGCTCCACCATTCAATACGATCATGGCTGATCTAATTTATCACCTAACTCCACCTACCTGCCTTCTCCCCATATCCCCTAATTCCTCTATCATGTAAAAATTTATCTAACTCATGTAAAAATTTATCTAACCGAATTTTAAATATGTTTAATGAAGCAGCTTCAACCACTTCCCTGGTTAGAAAATTCCAAACATTCACTACTCTCTAGGAAAAACTATTTTTCCTCATCTCTGTCCTAAATCTACTCCCCAGAATCTTGAGACAGTGTCCTTTGGTTTTCGTTTCCCCGGCCAGCTCAAAAAACCTTCCTACATCTATCCTATCCATACCCTTCATAATCCTATATGTTTCTATAAGATCTCCTCTCATTCTTCTGAACTCGAGCGAATACAATCCTAGACGATTTAATCTTTCATCATAAGTCAGCCCCTTAATCCCAGGGATCAACCTAGTAAACCTCCTCTGGACCATCTCCAAAGCCAGTATATCCTTCCTCAAATATGGAGACCAGAACTGGACACAGTACTCCAGGTGCGGTCTCACCAGTACCTTGTACAGTTGCAACATTACCTCCCTACTCCTGAATTCAATTCCTCCAGCGATGAAGGCCAACATTCCATTTGCCTTCTTAATAACCTGCTGCACCTGCAATCTAACTTTTTGCGATTCATGCACAAGCACTCCCAAGTCCCTCTGCGCAACAGCATGCTGTAGTTTTTCACCCTTTAAATAATATTCAGCTCTTTTATTTTTCTCGCCAAAGTGGATAACCTCACACTTACTAACATTGTACTCCATCTGCCAGACCACCTTTGTCCACTCATCCATCTTAACTATATCCCTCTGCAGACTCTCCACATCCTCATTACAATTTGCTCTTCCACTCAATTTGGTGTCATCCGCAAACTTGGCTACACCACATTTTGTCCCCTCCTCCAAGTCATCAATGTAAATGATGATCAGTTGTGGGCCTAACACCGACTCCTGCAGCACCCCACTTACCACTCTCTGCCAACCTGAAAAACTCCCATTTATTCCAACTCTTTGCCTCCTGTCAGACAACCAATTTTCAATCCAGGCAAATATACTTCCCCGGACTCCACTTTTCTGTAACTTGTGCGGCACCTTATCAAACGCTTTCTGGAAATCCAAATATACAACATCAACCTGTTCCCCTCTATCCACTGCACCCATTATATCCTCAAAGAATCCTAACAAGTTTGTCAAACAATATGTTCCCTTTCTAAAACCATGCTGCGTCTGCCTGATTGAACCCTTACGTTCCAAAAGTTTCACTATTTCATCTTTAATGACGGCTTCAAGCATTTTCCCAACTACAGACGTCAAGCTAATTGGCCGATAATTTCCAGTCTTCTGCCTACATTCCTTCTTAAAAAGTGGCGTGACATTTGCTGTCTTCCAGTCTGCCGGGACCTGCCCAGAATCCAAGGAATTTTGGTATTTGACCACCAATGCATCAACTATAACTTCTGCCATTTCCTTCAGAACCCTTGGATGCATATCATCAGGACCAGGTGATTTGTCTGGCTTTAGTCCCATTAGTTTCTCCATCACTACTTCCTTTGTAACAACTATTTTATCAAGGCCCTCCCCAACATTCGCATCCTTGACTCTGCACTTGGGCATGCTGGACGTGTCTTCCACCGTGAAGACTGACAAAATATTTGTTCAATGCCTCGGCCATTTCCTCATTTTTTGCTACAAGTTTTCCTTTCTCATCCTTCAAGGATGTTAACTTTGGCCACCCTCTTCCATTTTATATATTTATAAAATTTTTTGCTTTCTGTTTTTATATTTTGTGCCAATTTATTTTCATAATCCTTTTTCCCATTTCTTATTACCCGCTTTGTAACCCCTTGTTCTCTCTTAAAGTTATCCCAATCTTCCAGTTTCCCACTGCTCTTTGGAGCTTTGTACACCTGCACCTTCAATTTTATACTTTCCTTTATTTCCTTTGTTAACCACGGTTGATTTTTCTCTCCCTTGCTGCCCTTTTTCCTGACCGGAATATATTTTAGTTGAGCATTACAAAATATTTATTTGAAAATCTTCCACTGTTCCTCAACTGTTTCATCAATTAGCCTGTGCTCCCAGTCCACTCTGCCCAATTCCTCCCTCATCCTATGGTAGTCATCCCTGTTCAAGCATAATATATTAGTTTTAGATCTAACTATTTCCCCTTCCATCTGAATGAGAAATTCAATCATACTATGATTGCTATTTCCCAGATGGTCTCTGACTATTACATCATTTATTCTACCTATCTCATTGCAAAACACTAGATCCAGGAGAGCATTTTCTCTTGTTGGTTTCTTAACATGCTGCTCAAGAAAGCTATCACAGATGCATTCTATGAAGTCCTCTTCCAGACTCCCACGACCAACTTGATTTTCCCAATCTATGTCCCAATGGAATGCATCTCACGGTTCTCAAGGAAATAGAAGAAGTTATCAATGATACATCTGAACTGATTTGTCAAAATCTTCTGGACCATGGGCAGGTGGATTGGAAGTATTCAAATGTCACATCGTTGCTTAATAAAGGATGAAGTCAAAAGTCAGGTAACTGTCGACTCGTAAGCTTAACTTCCGTAATTTAGAAAATGTTTGAAGCTCTCATTAAGGAAGAAATCATGAAATATCTTGATAAATATTGTTCAAACAGGCAGGTTTTACATGTCTTCAGGAAAGTAGGCCATTCTTGACAAATTTATTGGTTTTTTTTGAGGATATAATGGACAAAGTAAGGAGAGGGAAGCAGCTGGATGTTGTGTCCTTTGATTTCCAGAAGGTATTCAATAAGGTGCCACGTAAAAGATTGGTTATCCAGAAGATAAAGATGCATGGAGATTGGGGGTAAAGTATTGGCATGGATAGAAGATTGGTTAACCAAAAGAAGGGAAAGAGTTGGGTTAAAGAGGTTTTTCTCTGGCTGACAATCAGTGATGAGTGGAGTGCCACAGAGATCAGTGCTGTGCCCACAACTATTCAAAATATATATTAATGATTTAGATAAGCAAACCAAGAATGGCAGATTAAAGTTACCCAATAACACCAAAATGGGTTGAAGAGCAAATTGTCAAGAGCATACAGAGAGTATGCAGAGATATATGCATAGGTTAAGTGAATGGGAAACAATCTGGCAGATGGGGCACAACATTGTAAATGTGAGGTCATCCACTTTGGAAGAAGATTGTAATTTACATTATGAAAGATAGCAGCTTGCTAATGTGCAGAGAGACTTGGGAGAGCTTGTGCATTAATCACAAAAGATTGGTTTATAGGAGCGACAGGTCATGAAGAAGTTGAATGGGATAGTGGCCTACAGAGCAGTGTGGGCATAACTTGAGAAAAGGTATCCTGACCTTTGCAGAAGAGGTGTACCAATTTGATGCTGGAGATAAGGGGTCTTTGAGAAAAGATTAAGTTGTTTTGGACTATACTTGCCGGAAAAATAAAGGGATCTAATAAAAACATATAAAATTAACAAATAGACAAGACTGAAGCTATAAAGTTGTTTCTACTGAAAGGTGAGAAAAGAACTAGGGAACATAGGTTCAAGATTCAGATGAGTAGATTTAAGACAAATATGAGAAACTACTTCTCCTTGAGAACAGTGAATCTGAAAAATTCTCTGCCAAAGGAGGCAGTGGAGGCACACAGATAGATAGATTTTTGCATAGATGGGGAACTAAGGTTTATGATGATCAGATGATTAAATGGAGTTGATTCCATGGTTAGGTCAACTATGATCTTGTTGAATAGCAGAGGCCAGATTGATTATTCCTGCTCTCATTTATTATATTTATATTGCCTATAGAGAGCAATTTTTCAATGCACAGGCAAAAGACGGGCTGTTTTTGGTAACTGGATTCCCAACAATGATGTTTGAACTGTGCAGAGGTGTTCTGGTCAGTTGAGATGTGCACACATTGTAATTATCTGTAGTTTATGCAGCCACATGTCTATGCCTAAAATGTTGAAGAAGATTGTAATTATGTTGATCAGAACAGTATTTACTCACTAGCCGTAATCTGTATGCTGAAAGAGTACAATTCTCACAGTACTTTTAAGCTCAGGGAGATTCTTCTTATTTTCTTCAGTGTCCCCAAAACAAAGACAGATTTCTCAGAATGCCTATTTGTACTGAATAAAAGCCTTTCACAGTGACAGCTCCAGTTTCAAAGCACCTCATTCACACTCACAACACATACCTCAGGTTTTAAGACAAGATTACATACACCTTCCTAACCACATTATCGACCTATATTACAGCTTTTACACTTCAGTGGACATGTATTTCAAGTAGTTGCTATCCTTTTGGATTATTTCAAGTGTTCATTTACCTTCTCTTATCCTGCTTTCCATCCTCACATTTATCATGTCACACATTTTCAGATTAAATCTTTTTCCTACTCTCCTTAATATGTTCTCAATAAAATCCTTCTTCATGTCCACTTGAGGTAGCACTCAGTCCAACCTCTTTTGTCATTTTGCAAAACATCCTGCGATGTGGTGTCAAATATTGTTGAACAATGTTCCTAAGCAGTACCTTATCAAATTTTACTTTGTACATCTATGTTGATATTATCCTATGAGAGTCAAGATAATGTTAAAGAATTTGGATATCAACGTTAAAGTTTTTTTATTTTTTTTTTATTTTTCACACTATGAACCATATTAACCAAAATACACACAAACATTTCCCTCTTGAATATACAGTGTCATTTTCTCCCCTTTTTCCCACCTCCCTCCAAACCCATTAAACATTCAACATATACAATGCAATAAACCCATTAAACAATGTAATTACACAATGAAAATAAACAAGAAAATTGTGTCATCTACTTTTACACACTGGGTCAGTTCATTTCATCTTCTTCTCATTCTGTCATTTTAGGGGGTGGAGGTCCGTGGTAGATCCTCTCTGTTGTGCTCAATGTACAGTTCCCAAATTTGTTCAAATACTGGGACTTTATTTTTTTAATTATATGTTATTTTTTCCAATGGAATACATTTATTTATTTCTATGTACCATTGCTGTACTCTCTGGCTCTCTTCTGATTTCCAAGTTGACATTAAACATTTTTTTGCTACAGCTAAGGCTATCATAATAAATCTTTTTTCTGCTTCATCCAGTTTGAGGCCTAATTCTTTACTTCTTATATTACTTAGAAGAAAGATCTCTGGATTTTTTGGTATATTGTGTTTTGTGATTTTATTTAATACCTGATTTAGATCTTCCCAAAACTTTTCCACTTTCTCATATGTCCAAATTGCATGTACTGTTGTTCCCGTTTCCTTCTTGCAGCGAAAACATCTATCTGATACTGTTGGGTTCCATTTATTTAACTTTTGAGGCGTGATATATAGCTTGTGTAGCCAATTATATTGTATCATGAGTAACCTCGTGTTTATTGTATTTCTCATAGTTCCAGAGCACAGCTTTTCCCATTTTTCATTTTTTATCTTGTTCCCACTTTTGATTGGGTTTACAGCTTATTTCAGCGTTATTTTTCTCTTGCAGCTTGATGTGTATGTTTGTTATAAATCTTTTATTTATCATTGCATCTTTAATCACATCTTCAAAACTGTTTCCTTCTGGTAACCACAGCCTGCTTCCCAATTTGTCCTTTAAGTAGGTTTTCAGTTGGTGGTATGCAAACATTGTACCGTGAGTTATACTATATTTGTATTTTATTTGTTCAAAAGATAATAAATTATTTCCCAAAAAATAATTATCTATTCTTTTGATCCCTTTTCTCTCCCATTCTCTAAATGGAAGGTTATCTATCGTGAAAGGGATTAGTTGATTTTGCGTCAATAATATTTTTGGTAGTTGGTAATTTGTTTTTTTTTCCTTTCTATGTGAATCTTCTTCCAAATGTTGAGCAGATTGTGCAGTACTGGTGAACTTCTATGTTGCACTAGTTTTTCATCCCATTTATAAAGTATATGTTCTGGTACCTTCTCCACTATTTTATCTAGCTCTAATCTGCTTTTTTCCCTTCTTTGATAAAAATCTGATATCTTAATTGTGCTGCTCTATAATAATTCTTAACGTTTAATAGCTGTAAGCCCCCTTGTTTGTACCATTCTGTTAATTTATCTAATGCTATCCTCGGTTTCCCCCCTTTCCATAAGAATTTCCTTATTATTTTCTGTAGCTCATTGAAGAATTTCTCTGTTCGGGAATTGGTAATGATTGAAATAGGTATTGTATCCTTGGGAAGATATTCATTTTAATGCAATTTACCCTTCTTATCAGTGTTAGTGGTAAATCTTTCCAATGTTCTAAGTCATCTTGTAATTTCTTCATTAATGGATGATAATTTAATTTGTATAGATGGTCTAGATTATTATCTAGTCTAATAGCTAGGTATCCTAATGCTTGTGTTTGCCATTGAAATGGTGATTCTTTATAAACTTTGTGAAATCCACATTATTCATTGACATTGCTTCACTTTTATTTGCATTGATCTTGTACACCGACACTTCTCCATATTCCTTCAATTTCCTATGTAATTCTTTTATTGATAATTCTGTTTCTGTTAAGTATACTATCATGACATCTGTAAATAGACTGATTTTATATTCCTTCTCTTTTACTTTTATCCCTTTTATTTTATTTTCTGTTCTTATCAGTTCTGTCAAGGGGTCTATAGCTAAAGCAAACAGTGAGGGAGATAGTGGACATCTCTGCCTAGTTGGCCTGCTTAATTTAAATTGGTTTGATAAATATCCATTTACTGTCACCTTCACCAATGGTCCCTTATATAATGCTTTAATCCAATTAATATATTTCTCTGGTAGGTTGAACTTTTGTAGTACTTTGAATAAATAATTCCATTCTATCCTGTCAAAGGATTTCTTGCGTCTAAAGCAACCACCACTGTTGGTGTCTTATTTCCTTTCAATGCATGGATTAAGCTAATGAACTAACAGATTTTGACCGTTGTTCGTCTTTTCTTACTAAATCCAGTTTGATCGAGTTTTATTATTTTTGGTACACAGTCGGCCAATCTGTTTGCTAGTGGTTTTGCTATTATCTTATAATCTGTGTTAGGTAGAGATATTGGTCTATACAATGCTGATGTAAGTGGATCTTTCCCCATCTTTGGTATTACTGTAATTATTGCTGTTTTACATGAATCTGGCATGTTTTGTGTTTCTTCAGTTTGGTTCATTACTTCCAGGAGAGGAGGAATTAATAAGTCTTTAAATGTTTTATAGAATTCTATTGGGAGTCTGTCCTCTCCAGACGTTTTATTGTTCGGTAGCTTTTTTAATATATCCTGTATTTCCTCTATTTCAAATGGTTTTATCAATTTGTTTTGCTCCTCTTCTTGCAATTTCTGTAGTTCAATTTTAGCTAGAAACTCATCTATTTTGTCTTCTTTCCCTTCATTCTCAGTTCGGTATAATTGCTTGTAGAATTCCTTGAAGTTTTCATTGATCTCTGTTGGGTTATATGTAAATTATTTGTCCTTTTTCCTTGATCCCAATACCGTTCTTTTAGCTTGTTCTGTTTTAAGCTGTCAAGCTAGTATTTTGTGCATTTTTTCTCTTAGCTCATAATACTTCTGCTTTGTCTTCATTATGTTCTTCTCCACCTTATATGTTTCTACTGTTTCATATTTTCTTTTTGTCTGCCAATTCTCTTCTTTTTGTTGTATCTTCCCTTGTTGCTAGTTCTTTTTCTGTATTTACTATTTCCCTTTCCAGCTGTTCTATTTCCCGATTGTAGTCCTTCTTCATCTTAGTTAAATAACTTATTATCTGCCCTCTGATGAAGGCTTTCATTGCATCCCATAATATAAATTTATCTTTCACTGATTCCATATTTATTTTGAAGTACATTTTAATTTGGCGCTCAATGAATTCACTAAAATCCTGTCTTTTAAGTAGCATGGAGTTTAATCTCCATCTATATGTTCTTGGTGGGATGTCCTGCAGCTCTTTTGCTAATAACAGGGGTGAGTGATCCGATAACAATCTAGCTTTATATTCCATTTTCCTAACTCTCCCTTGGATGTGGGCTGACAACAGTAACAGGTCAATCCTTGAGTATGTTTTATGCCAACTCAAATAATATGAGTATTCCTTCTCCTTTTGGAGTTGTCTCCTCCATATATCCAAAAGTTGCATTTCCTGTATTGATTTAACCATAAATCTGGTGACTTTGTTCTTTCTGTTAGTCTTTTGTCCAGTTTTATCCATCTTTGAATCCAAATTAAGGTTAAAGTCCCCTCCTATCAATATATTTCCCTGCATATCTACAATCTTCTAAAAAAATATCTTGCATAAACTTTTGATCCTCTTTATTAGGTGCATATATATTGAGCAAATTCCAAAATTCTGAATATATCTGACACTTTATCATTACATATCTCCCTGCTGGATCTATTATTTCCTCCTCTATTTTGATTGGTACATTTTTATTGATTAATATAGTTACACCTCTGGCTTTTGAGTTATATGATGCTACCGTTACGTGCCCTACCCAGTCTCTCCTTAATTTCTTGTGTTTCACTTCAGTTAGATGCATTTCCTGCATGAATGCTATATCAATTTTTTTTTCAGTAAATTTAACAGCCTCTTCCTTTTGGATTTGGTTATGTATTCTGTTAATATTTGTAGTCATATAGTTCAACATGGCCATTTCATACTTTGTTTACATCTCACTTCCACTTCCTCACCACCACCTTTCCCCTTTTCAATTTCTCAGTTTTCTTTTTTTGAACACACTGTATGACAACACTTCTAAAACATAAAATATTTCAACCATTCCCACATCTAAAATTCCCTTAACCCCAAGTGTCCCCTTCCTCTCTGAGTCACCCTTGTCCCTTGCTGGGCAACCACAACTCCCCTCTCCATTCGGACTGCGAACCCGTTCACAAGTGTCAACTGATTTCGCAGTGGCTGTTATTCTCTCCCACCCAACCCCCTCCAGAAAATACTTTTATCTTCACATTACAACAAAGCTCCCCTCATTTCTTCTCTTTTTCTTTTATGTTTTATTTATTTATTACTTTTTTTAAAAAACCCTCCTCTTTTCCCCCTTCTCCCTTACTTCCCTTTTCTTCCCTCCTTTAGTTCTTACTTGTACATTATTTTTTACTTTATATGTAGTTTGTTGTCATTCTTTGTTCTTGTTACATCTCTTCATCTCTCTTTCTGTCTTGCAGGCATTCTGCAAATTCTCATGCTTTCTCCAGATCTGAGAACAGTCTGTTTTGCTGCCCCGGGATAACTATTTTAAGCAATGCTGGATATCTTAAAATAAATTTATAGCCTTGGTGGGCGTGGCAAGATGGCATATAGTCTAGACGTGTAATCGTGACCTCTCTGGCCGGACTTTTAAGTACCCGTTTTTTAACACTTTATTTTCAAGTTTAAACTCTTTAAATTTTAGCTTAAAGTATTGAGGAACTATTATGGCCGTTAATGGTAAAAAGATTAAGCCTCAAGTGCAGAAGAAGTTACATTTTCTAAGTGCTGAAGATTTGGGGCCTAAACGACTTGTTACAGCTTCAGGTTTAATTTCTTTAGTGTCTAAACCACAAAGACTGCCTGTGGGAGCTGAAAAAAAATGTCTACTACTCACCAAGTGAAGGATGGCGCTGGAATTACCCATACTCTGGAAGAAGGTGTGTGTTCCCAAGAAGTGGATCCTGATTCTGGAAGCCTTTCGATTTTAACAGAGGGAGCATGCAGGAAGACAACTCCATTGTTTGAAATGCATCAGGAAGCATTTCAACCTGAAGATATCGCTTTCCTCCATGATTTTGCGCAAAAACAACGAGCTGTGGGGGGAGACCAGTGTTGATCCCCTGAGGAAGTCGGGGTGCCATCGCTGGGAATCCAGACCCACAGTAAAACCTCTAAAATGCCTTTTGTTGAGTTGCTGCAGGAGCTGCAGTTACCTAGTTCTGCCACTATGTCAGAGAAAGCAGGGCTGAGCTTTTCTGAGTTACAAAGTATGCAGTTAAATGCTGTCATTCAGCCTTTAATGAATGAGATGGCTCAAATAAATGCTAGTATAAGCTCAGAATTGAATACTATTAAAGCATGTGTGGAAGCATCTTGTGAAGATTTAAAAAAAAATCAGTCTGCTTTTTGGAATGTAAACAGCAAGTGGTTTCTAACACAGAAAAAGTGTTGAAGGTTGAAAAAATCAGTTATGGAATTGTGAGAATGTGAGAAGGAGTTAGAGAGGAAAATAGACTACTTGGAGAATCAAAGCAGAAGGAATAATGTGAAAATCGTTGGTTTGCCCAAAGGTATGGAAGGACAAGATCCTGTTCGTTTTTTAAAGACTGGATCCCACAAGTACTAGGGCAAGAATTTTTTTCTGGAGGCTTGGTACTGGAAAGAGCTCATAGAGCTTTAAGAAGAACACCTTTACCTGGTCAACCACGGAGACCTGTAGTAATTCGATGTTTTAATTATTTGGAAAGAGAAGCAATACTTCGACTAATAGTACAAAATGCGAGACAACGATAAAATTTGTTATTGATTCAGAATAGCAGAGTTTTTTAAAATCCTAATTTGAGTCAAGAGGTCATTCAACGTTGATGTCGATTTAATACAGTTAAAGAAATTTTGTGGTGTAAAGGGTTATAAGTCTACTTTTCGCTACCCGGCAGTTTTGAAGGTGTTTTATGGAGACAATCAGTTTTGGTTTTTTGAGAATGATCGTGAAGCAATGATTTTTGCTGATTCATTGCCAGATACAAGAGGACAAAGATGCAGTCCACCATTGTCTCCTAAAGAAAAATCTGGTTGTTCTGGAAATGGAAGAAATGGCAAAAATGGGAAAAATGGGAATGGAAAGAGTCCAACTTCTTCTGAAATGGGATCTCCGAGTTTGGAATCTCTTGGAAGAATAGAAGAATTTTCTTATTCTTATTTCACTTTTTATGTTATTATGATATTTTGATGTTATTCATTGTTTGGCTGGGGAGGGAAAGATTTGCTCTAAGTTCTTAACTAGTCATCAGCCACTGGTGGGTGACCCACACCCAATTTTTATTTAGGGATTACTACCTTTTGGTAGTTTTTTTTTGGGGGGGTGGATTCTCTTCAAATTATTTATTTATTTATTTTCATTTTAGTTAGCTTTTATTTTGTGATTTTTTTTCTCCTACTGGAGGGCCTATATACGTTGATTTCAGTTTTCATATAAAGATATTATTGGTATTTAGTAATAATAGTAGATATGTCAAAGTTGAGGGTTGCTACTTTTAACGTTCGAGGTTTAAACAGTTCGATTAAGCGTAAGCGAGTCTTGGTGTATATTAAGAAAATGAAAATTGGTGTTGCTTTTTTACAAGAAACACGTGAATGTCAAAGAAAGTATGAAATTAAATAGGGACTGGGATGGGCATGTATATTCTTCTTCATTTAATTCTAGGGCTAAAGGCGCAGCAATTTTGATACATAAAAAATTACCTTTTGAATTACAATATATGGAGGAAAAGGCAAGATGTATTCTTAAATTGAATTGTAAGATTTTTAGTGAATTTTGGACTTTACTTAATATTTATGCCCCAAATTTAGATGATGAAATATTTATTTCAGATGCATTTTAATATTTTGGTCAGGCTAATGATAACATTTTAGTAGGTGGTGATTTTAATTGTGTTTTGGAACTTTTATTAGATAAATCTCCGAAGAAAGTTTAGAAATCTAAGATGGCAGTTCAGGTCCAAGCATTGATGAAAGATCTTAATTTATTAGATATTTGGAGACGTCTTAATTCGACAGAGAAAGATTTTTCTTTTTATTCATCTAGACATGAATTGTTTTCAAGGATTGACTTTTTTTTTTACTATCGGCACATTTACAAGGGAAAATACAACAAGTAGGGTGATTTCAGAACATTCTTTGTTATACTTTACATATGCAACTTCTGACAAAATCCAAGTGGCCGATCATTGGAGGTTTAATACAATGTTGTTAAAAAAAATGGAATTTACTGATTAAAAAAAAAACAAATTAACTTTTTTTTGATAGAAAATTCTAATTCTTTTCAAAGTAAGTTTGTATTATGGGATGCTATGAAAGCTTACTTGAGAGGACAAATAATTAGTTACACTTCAAAAATAAAAAAGAATCGATTAAATCAGAATTTTGAATTAGAGAAACAGATCGATGAGTTAGAAAAGGAATTTCAGAAAGATGCTACAGAAGATCAGAAAATAGAATTATCTAGGTTGAAATTGGAATATAATACTTTGCAATCTTATCAATTTGAATATGTGATTAATAGGACTAAACAATGGTATTATAAATGGGGAGAGAAAGCACATAAGGTATTGGCGTGGCAATTAAAGAAAGAACAGGTTTCAAGGACTATTAATGCTATTAGACGGAATTCTCTTATCACTTATAAACCTCGTGAGATTAATGATTTTATAAAAAGTTATATACATCTGAAGAAAGTCAAGAAACTGGATCGTTTGATCTTTTTTTTTTAATCACAGTTGAATTTACCGATATTAGAGGATGCAGATATACAGGAGTTGGAAGAACCATTTTCTGATTCAGAAATTAAAATGGCTATGATGGAAATGCCGAATGGTAAATCATCTGGTGATGATGGATTTTTGGTTGAATTTTATAAAATCTTTTATGATGATTTTTCTACAGTGTTTGGGGATGTATTATGTCAAGTTGGAGAACATTATGAATTACCTGAGTCTTGTTCTAGTGCTTTAATGACAGTAATCCCAAAAAAAAGATAGAGTTCCTTTGAAAGTATCTTCATATAGACCAATTTTGTTGTTAAATGTAGATTATAAAATAATAGTTAAAATATTAGCGAATAGATTGGCTAAATTTTACCTAAGTTGATTCATATGGATCAAACAGGTTTTATAAAGAATAGATATGCTTCAGATAATATTCTGTGCGTGATTAGTTTGATTAATAGATTTCTACAATCTTTAGATCACCGATGGTGATATCTTTAGATGCAGAAAAAGCATTTGATAGAGTTGAATGGAATTTTTTGTTTAAAGTTCTGGAGAAATTTAAATTTGGTCCTTTCTTTATTGGTTGGATTAAAGCTTTATATAGTAAACTGGTAGCTAGAGTATTGACGAATGGTTTGATTTTGAAACCTTTTAAATTGACTCAATCAACTCGTCAAGGTTGTCCTTTATCACCAGCTTTGTTTGCGTTAGTGATCGAACCTTTAGCACAGTTGATAAGACGAAATACACAGATACAAGGTATGAAAGTTTTAGATGAGGAGAATAAAATTAATTTATTTGCTGATGATGTATTGGTGTATTTAATAAACCCAGCTCAGTCACTTTTGGACTTGAAGGAGTGTTTAATACAATATGGATGTCTTTCTGCATAAAAAGGTAATTGGGAAAAAAGTGAAATATTACCAGTAAGTGAAGGAGTTTATTCAGTTTATAAGAATATTATTAATTTGAAATGGACTGATCAAATTAAATATTTGGGTATAATTTTGAATGTTAATTATCAATCTTTATATAAATTAAATTATTTTATGTTAATAAAAAAAATAAAACTGATTTGATTAAATGGAAAGATTTACCTATTAATTTATTGGGTAGGATAAATACAATTAAGATGAATATTTTTCCACATATGCAATATTTGTTTCAATCTATTCCATATTGACTTGATAAATTTTATTTTTGAGATTTAAATGAAATGGTTAGGGAGTTTTTATGGAGGGGTAAATTTTCGAGAGTAGCTTTGATTAAATTAACTTGGAAATATGAGTTAGGGGGATTACGTTTACCACATTTTCAAAATTATTATTAGTTATTTAATGGATTTGGAACGGTCTCCTAGTTGGGCCAAAATTGAGATGGCAATTATTTCTGAATTTGAAATACATCAATTTTTGTTTAGATGGAATATAAATTTGTTACAGCAACATAATGTGCTATTCTAAAACATTTAATGAAGTTATGGATAAAGAAAAATAAAATGATAGGCTCTAGGGGTGAATTATCGGCTTTGACTCCATTGTATAATAATCAACTTATTTCTTTTTCAATACACAATTGAAGTTTATTGCATTGGAGATTTAAAGGTATGGAAAACTTAGGAGATTGTTTTAAAGAGGGTAAATTTCATCTTTTAATCAGATGAGGGACAGTTTTGGTATTGATAACAACTCTTTGTTTCTTTATTATCAAATTCGATCTTTGGTAAAATATATGTTTGGTAGAGATATGATTTTACCTGAAATGACTAAATTTGAGACTTTTCTTATGAAGGTATCAGAGAAGGGTTATATTTCATCTATATATCAAATATTACATGATGGTATGGATAAAAAGGGTTGGGATAGATCTAAAACTAAATGGGAAGCGGATATTGGTTTTATTTATTCTGAGGATGATTGGTTAGATATCTGTTATGATAGTGTAATTAGATTGATAAATGCACATTATGCAATGATTAACTATAATTTTCTACATCAATTATACTTAACACCTGAAAAATTAAAAAGTTTGGTTTTCATGAATCAGATTTGTGTTTTAGATGTGGTAATTCTGTTGGAACTTTTTTTCTTGCTGTTTGGTCATGTATATAATCTTTTTGGAAGAAAATTCAATTGTTTTTAAAATACCTGTATAAGATTAAAATACCTTTCGTTCCAACAGTACTTTTATTGGGGCGTTGGCAACCTCTGAAAGGTTTGGGATTAGATAAATTTCAACTTGCGTTTGTATATTTAGCTTTATCTGTACTGAAAAAATGTATTGGTAGTACGTGGAAAGATACAAATATGATTGATATTAATAGATGGCATATTGAGATGAAATATTGTTTAATAATGGAAAAATGACATATGTTTCATGTGATAATTATAGTTTTTTTATTAATAAGTGGTTGTTATACTCAGAATATTTACATTTCAATTTATGTTGATTAGATCTTAATATGTATTTTTAATTTTTCTTTAATTTTTTTGTTTTTTTCTTTCTTTATGTCTCTCCTTAGCAGAGTTGACTGAAGGGGGGAGGGGTTCCTTTCTTTTCTTTTTTTTCTATACATAAAAAATAATGTTCATGTTTATGGTTAGTTGTTGTATATGTTATGTACTATTTGTTTTTTGAACGAATAAATAAAGTTTAAAGAAAAATAAATTTATAGCCTTTCTTCCATAGGATCGATTTTGCTGTGTTAAATTCCTTCTTCTTTTGGAGCTCAAAACTTATGTCTGGGTAGAAAAAAAAATTGACCTTTGTATTCCAGTGGTTTTTTTTGTCTTCTCTAATTTTATTCATTGCCTTTTCCAATATATTTTCTCTTGTCATTTATCTCAGGAATTTTACTAAAATGGATCTTGGTTTTGTTATGACTGTGGTTTCGGGCCTAATGTTCTGTGTGCTCCTTCTATTTCCATTCTTTCCTGCATTTCTGACATTCTCAGGACTTTGGGATCCATTCTTTTATAAATTCTTTCATATCTTTGCCTTCTTCATCTTCCTTAAAGCCCACTGTCTTTATATTGTTTCGCTTACTATAGTTTTCCATTATATCCATCTTTTGAGCTAACAACTCCTGTGTTTCTTTATCTTTTTTATCACTTTCTTCCAATTTTCTTTTTAAGTCATTCATTTCCATTTCTACCACCATTACACTTTCTTCCACATTTTCTAATCTTCTCCCTACATCTGTTATGACCAGCTCTATTCTACTCATTTTTTCTTCTGTACTTTTCATTTTTATTTTCATTTCACTAAATTCTAGTGTCAGCCATTCTTTTAATACTTTCATTTGTTGCTGAAATTTAAAAAAATCTATGTACTGTACATTCATTTTACCTCCTATTCCTCTGTGCAGAGCTTGGTGTTCTTCTTCTGTGCTCTTGGGTTTGTGACTTCTATTTCTCTTCCTTGTATCTGTGTCTCTTTCTTGTTGAACTGCTTGTCTCAGTTTGTTGAGTATTTTTTTTCCATGGTGTCTTGATGTTGGTCCTCTTCTTCTTGGTTGGTTATCTCTTGTGTCTCTAGTTTCCTTTTTTCATTCTCACCCCTCCCATTCCCATTGTTTTCTTTATCTTCCAGCTGGGAGCCCTGCTGTTGGGTCTCTCTCACCTGTTCGTACTGTGAAGTTTCACTCCACAGCTGGTTGCCCCTCCTGTCAGTGTTGTCCTTGTCGTGCACATCGCGCATGCGTGATTCCTCACGCATGTGCAGTTGTGCACTCCTGTTTGGCTCCGTGAGCCATTTTTGCAGTCCTGCAGGGTCTCCACTAACCTTGGAGAGTGGGGTCCTCTTTCCATGGCAGGTCCTGCCTTTTTCGTGCAGGTAAGGCCTTCACCTTTCTTTTCTGACATCTTTCTTTCTTCTTTTCTTCCTGTTGTTTTTGGTTTTTCTTTCTTAGGCACCATTTTCTCCTCACCTTTATTTTTTTATTTGTTGTGATTTGTGTGTCTGGGGCTTTGCTTATTCTTCACTTTTTTCCTTCTTTTCTGGAGAGGGCTGGTATTCTCGTACCGGCCACTACTCCATCACTTGACTCCCCTCCATATCAACATTAAAATTCATGCATTTTTTACTTCATAAGGAAGAAATTATTCAGTAATAATGTATTTATTACTTCATGATTTGTTGCAAAAATGTTCATTTACTTTAACTGGACAAAATGGAACAACTCCATTTTATTTAATTGATTTGCCAGGTATCCTCCTTTGTTTCAGTGTTTCTCCATTGGTTCAATGGGTAACATTTGACCTGCAAATAAGTGACTTTTTTTGAGGTAAACACATGAGGTCGACCTTGTTCATGTTTTTGACTGCCATCATTCCCTTGCTTGGTTGGGGGGCACTATGTATTGGTAACACTTGTAATTCAGTGTCAGTATTTCAATATATGTTTAACAATATCATGCATAATGTTCTTTCTGACAAAATAATCATTGAGCTTTCAAAAAGAGAGCCAATAGGCAACCTGCTTCTGTCCAGAGGTGCCTATTGCAGAGAGTAAATCTCATGACAAAATTCATACCTGAAGTTGCTTAATCTCCTGCACCACAGTCCTTTTTAATATTTTTATTGCTTTTATCAAATAAATGTATGGGTACATAATAAAATAATGTATTAACAAATCTCAAATAGCAATACATATAGTATTGAGACCTATGTAACATTAAAAAGAAAGATAAAAAAGAAAAACGCTATACTAATGATCTAATTCAATCCCCTCCCTTTGGAGGTGACTGGCTCACATAAACAGTTCACTACAAATAATTAAAAAAAGGAAGGTAAACATTGGGTTCAAAAACTAGTTAATATTACAAATTTTGACAATATTTAAGGAAAGAACCCCATAAAGAAACAAAGTTTCTTAGTAGATCATCTAATTTGTTTTCCCCACAGAGTCAGTTATGCCATCATTTTGGATAACCATTGATTATGGGTTGGTGGGGCAGCATCTTTCCTTCTCATTAATATGGCCCTTTCTTGAGATAAGGGAAGTGAGGGCAACTACATGGGATTGTTAAAACAGATGGCCCACATTCCAAAGAGAGCAATAAAAGGATTTAGAATCAAATTAATACTAAGAACTAAAGACAAGGTACAAAATACCCCTTCTCAAAAATTGGAAAGAGAGGACATTACCCGAACATATGATACAGTGTACCTTCTTCATTTATACATTTATCACACTTAGAAGAGAGATTTGATTTAGTTAATTGAACTTTGCAAAAGTGGGCCTAGTACAAAGAGAGTATGGATGCACTTGTTTCAGAATAGAATTCCATGTAGTTTCAGAAAATGGCTGTTGAATATCTTGTTCCCATATTTTTTAATTTTTTTTTCCAGGAAACTATCCCTAGAACTTAAAAGTAATTATAAAGGCCAGATACCAGCCCTTTGTAATTAGGTTTGAAATTATAAATCATCCCCATCATATTATGTTCCATGTCTTCAGGGAGCTTCAAAATTAAAGAATTTAAAAAGCTCCTAACCTTTAAATAGGAAAATAAAATGTCAAGGTATTTTAAATTTGGCAGATAATTGTTCAAAGCAGCAAAATTTTGGTTGGTAAAAATATCTGAAAAAGATTGGATACCTAAATTTAACCACTGAAGATAACCACTATCTTGAACCAAAAGGTAAAAAGGAATGACCTAAATTAGGACTAATTAATAAAAATCTATGGCACTCAAAATGTTTCCTAATTTAAACCAAATTTTCAATGCATGTCTAACAACAAAGTTATCAGTTTATTTGGATGCCAAAAATGGTAAAGGAGCTCCAAGTATCAAAAAAAGAAATTTTTTTAAAGTGGATTTAATTTTTAAATTAATGCACCTAAATTTTTGTTTTGATGAATCTGAAAAGTAATGTATCTAATATTAGCTGCCCAATAATAAAATCTAAACTTAAGTAATTCCAAGCCCCTTTTTAAAAATATTTTTAAGGAAGACTTTCCTCAGATGGGGGCATTATTTTTATATAAAAATGAAGAATCTCCTGCACCATCTAACTACATTTTGATCAATTCTGCCCTCTCTATCGAGCAAATGTATAATTTATAGCTTCATACAAATTCTAAAATAGCTTTAATTGGGGCCTTATTGGAGAGGCTCCACACAAATATCGCATAATAAACTGCATATTGAAAGATGCAAATAAGTGCATAGCAAAACTGCATGGAATTAAATTGCTTTCATACCAAGGAATAATCATGCAATTATGTTTTAGTCTCAGAAAATGGCTCATCTGCTTAAGTGGTATGTTATGGCTGGCATCTTTGTAGTTGTGTACATCTGTTTCTAGAATGTAGATGAACAAAAGATGCCTTGGTAAAAGATTAAAGTACACCTTTACTGCTTGGATAATATTAGACAAAGAATACATTCAGCAGGGAGGTACTGTTATTCTTTATCTTCAAATTGAAACAAATAAATTACTTTCATGTGAAATATCTTGATCTAAAATAAAACATGTTGCCACTATATATTTTTACTACTGGACCTTTGCACAAGCAGAACAAGATGCACATTTTTTTGGAATATTTTATTTAAGTTTTCAGAAAATACTAAAAAGGTTAAAACCTTGTTTTTAACTCTTAGTTATTTTGTACCTATCTCTTTAAGAAAACTATTGTTTGTAGTGTTACCTTAGTGACTATGATGTAATATGTTGTAGTATCTGCCCAGGCGAAGTGCTTGTGCATTTCTACAAGATGTGAAGGAAGTGTGAATATGATAAATTTTTCTTTGAATTGCGTATCTCTTTAAAGTTGGGTTGAAGGGTCTGTTCTGTGCTGGATGGTGTGAGTGAGTTGGGTTGAAGGGCCTGTTCTGTGCTGTATGATCTGATTATGTATTCTTCTTGCTTTCTTTAGTGTGCACAGTAATTCTCAAATTACCCTGCAAAAAATAATAAAATCAAGATTGAAATATAATCTCAGGAGCTTGATAATAGTTTCAACATGGAAGATAGTTTAAGAAATCGAAAATCTTATTTTCAAAACAACTATCAGAGATTTATTTATTTTAACTGCGCTTTTATCCAGCAGCACTGTGTATGACATTAAAGATGTATGCTCGTAAAAAATAATTTTCATTAAGAGGAAACTGCACTCAGGATAAATTCACCAACTTTATTCTTTCCTTGCAATGATCTGGATATAGATTTCTTCCATACAACAACGAGGGAGTGCTGCCCTGACCCTCTTTCTCATGGGTTGGTATTCCAAGGCCCAAAGATGTAAAAGTTCAAAAAGCATCATCTCAAAAAGCAGCAAGGTAGTTGCTGTCTTGTCCTTATCACTCAATTGACAACATTGCAAATATATTTATTCTGTCATATTTGCTTTGCCGCATTTTCCACATCTCATTTATGAACACACATCAAATAGTACCCCCACTAAATGTGAAGCTCTCATGGAAAACTTGTGGACAAAGGTTTTTGTTTCTTCAACCAATGTTAATCACAAATAATGAATTGGAAAAAAATGTGCATTCATCAGCAAAAAACATAAAATCACTGCTACCTCTCCCCAAACACCACTGTTTTGCATTCTCCCTTCTATTGCATAAAAACAAATCACAACATTATAAGAAGAAAAATAAAGTTGTTTCCTAAATCATTATTAAGTTTATAACTTTTCTGATTCACATCCTACAAGGTGTTATTCTTTCATTCTTGTTCAGAGTACATTCTTGCACTCTTGAATTTATTTGTTCATTCCAGCAATCAGAGTACAAAATATGGATGCTTAGATATTATACTAAGAGATTGCTGCATTGTTAGAAGCACCACTTTGAAAACAGAGGAAGAAAATTCAGATGGTTGCAAGAGATGCCAAGGCCCTATTTAATTAGTTAAGAATTGAGATCTCCCATGGTTCTAAGAAAGACGAGTAAATGCAACATTTTTCTCACAGATGTGCTGATGGTAGACATGCTGATTCATCACTCCAGTGGTTCAAGTACAATTCTATTTGTGTAGAATTTATTTTGATAACCATGATTTCATGATTTTCCTCTAGGTGCTACTGTTTTCTCCAATATGTCAAAGGTATTAGGTTGGTAAGTTAATTTGCCACTGTTTATTGCCCACAGGGTATAGGTGTAGTCTACAATTGCTGAAGAGTTGCAGGTAATGAAGGGAGAATAAGAAATTGATTGATATAAATGGGCACTGGACACTCAGTCCAATAAGTCCTGTTTCTGTGCAGTAAGAAGATAAGAAGACAGTAATAAAAAGCAATGAACCAAATACATGGATGTGCATTACTATTACAGAGATTGACATGATGGGATATGAAAATTTGAATTGAAATTCATGAAATAAATCTACTCAAAAGAAATATGCAAAAAAGCATGTGTTGTTTCTCACAGTGATGCAGATAATTAAAGTTGAAGGATGGCATCCATCCTTTGGTAATCATGCCAGCTTTTATTGAGGTATTTGATTTATTCCTTCAACTCAATCGGATTTTCAACATATGCTATCAATATTTTGCCTTTATAAATTTATATCCAATTTCCTTTGAAAATAGTTGGCTGACACATACAGGAGACTGCTTGTGGAAACAAAATGAAGTCCAATATTGTTTGGACTTTGTGCATTTCAAATAGAGGGTGAATTCGAAAGTTGAGGTAATCATTTACACTTTTCCCCTCAAGATCTTCTCAGATTTTCTTGAGCTATATCCATAATGATGCTCTATTGTCCGACATGTCTGTCCCTTTTGTCATTTAATTGCACCTGCAGCTTGACACATCCTCTTTCATTCTCTCCTCCCCCTTCTCTTTCTCTGGAACTTGAACATGATCATCTCCAACATTTTCCTGCTTTAGTGGAATATTTTCAAATCTGAAGGCTTAACCAAATCTTTTTCCACAGAACTGCAGAGATATTTCAGCATTTTAATGATGTAGGGCAGCACCTTTTATCTACGCTTTCAGGTTAACACAAGCATTTTTCAACTTGAAACATAAAAGCTCTCAAGCAGCCATTTGAAATTTTCCATTTGTCTCAAACTCACACAAAAAGTTTGAATATTTACCATTATTTAAAGCATCGAGCCATGCCACTCTTTGAGGACGCCAGGCACACCAGGTTTTGATGTAAAACCCAGTTTTCATATTTGTTATCTAATTTTTAAAAACAGTGACACCATCACTGCCACTGGTGTGGACCCTAGGAGAGTTGGCAGCGGAAACACAACACCACCCACCAAGTCCTACCACTCAGTCCAACTGTCGACAGCTTAATGCAGACTTTAAATGGCCTGTTAAAGGAGCCAACAGAGATTTATTTAAAATCCTGCAACCATGGGGTCTGGACCAAAGATGGCAGTACCCAGGGGTGCAGTGCTAATTTTTTAGGTGCTGGATTGAACAAAATACCTGCCATTTCCTATATCCTCTCTCTTTATATGTCACATCCAATTTGTACACCTGCTCATTACATGAATGTGCCAAGGAAATTGCCCAGTACATGAAATGAGCAGGTACACAAATTGGGTGTTACATACAGTACTTCTCATAATGTTAAGCACTAAACCAAGATGAAATAAAGATACGATATGGTCTTAACCATATAGTGATGGTTAAGATATTAACAAGATTATAGCCTATCACTACATTTCAGCGTAGAGCTGGTACAATAGAATATAATACCAAATTTAATAATATGACAAAGTATTGCACAGTTGCACTTACTAATTATCATAAAATATAATTATCAACAAGGAAAAGATGGCAATCATGTATTTTACCAATTTAAAATTAATTACATACTTATCAAATGAGACGTTTCACAATAATTTCCACAAAGGGTCAGATGTTTCAGGGGTCTGAAGCAACTCTTGTCTTGGTGTCATCTGCTGATCTGTGGTACTGCAGCCGTAATGTGGCATTTGGCTCAGGATTCCACTGAACGAGAGAAGATCTTTGTAGTTTAACAAACATAAGTGCTGATACATGATTTATGAAAATTCTTGAGCATGTTGTTATTATTAAGCTCATGTGACTGAATCCCCTCTCAAACTCAGCAGTACTGATAGGAATAACTTGTGACCAGTTCAGTAATGGACATAAATCTTAGGGGATGTGGCATCCACGATCCTCCACATAATCTTTGAAGCCATTTATTACAAAGGAAGAAAAAAGCTTAAACCTCTTTTAGAGAGATGACATTGCAGCTTCTCCATAATTAGGTAGTATTTCAGCCGGTCAGTCGCCTTTATCAAGGACACACATTTCATTTAGCAGGGATTTATATGTAGTTTGAGGACCTTTCAAGGGTGTTGTGAACATACAGTGCTGCAAATTGTTTAGAAGACGAGCAAGAAACTGTAGATAATTAACGGAGACAATTTTGTTATTGCTTGTTAAGATAATTTCTTCAAACTTCCCCTTTTCAATTGCTACTTAAGCTTCTAGGGTTTTTGTACCATGTTGCTCTTTCAGACTATGCAGTGATATTATGCTTTGTTGGATCACTTTGTCTGCATAAAGAGTCTGGAAAAACAACCAACTGAAAAACCTCACAAAGATAAGCGTATACAGAGCCGTTGTCATACCCACACTCCTGTTCGGCTCCGAATCGTGGGTCCTCTACCGGCACCACCTACGGCTCCTAGAACGCTTCCACCAGCGTTGTCTCCGCTCCATCCTCAACATCCATTGGAGCGCTCACACCCCTAACGTCGAGGTACTCGAGATGGCAGAGGTCGACAGCATCGAGTCCACGCTGCTGAAGATCCAGCTGCGCTGGATGGGTCACGTCTCCAGAATGGAGGACCATCGCCTTCCCAAGATCGTATTATATGGCGAGCTCTCCACTGGCCACCGTGACAGAGGTGCACCAAAGAAAAGGTACAAGGACTGCCTAAAGAAATCTCTTGGTGCCTGCCACATTGACCACCGCCAGTGGGCTGATAACGCCTCAAACCGTGCATCTTGGCGCCTCACAGTTTGGCGGGCAGCAGCCTCCTTTGAAGAAGACCGCAGAGCCCACCTCACTGACAAAAGGCAAAGGAGGAAAAACCCAACACCCAACCCCAACCAACCAATTTTCCCTTGCAACCGCTGCAATCGTGTCTGCCTGTCCCGCATCGGACTGGTCAGCCACAAACGAGCCTGCAGCTGACGTGGACTTTTTTACCCCCTCCATAAATCTTCGTCCGCGAAGCCAAGCCAAAGAAGAAGAGTGTTTCTGCAAACACTCTGACAGCAAACCAAGTTCATGCAGCGTGTCATACATTAGAACGAAGTCCAATGGAAACTGTTCTGAAGTGTCAACAGACTTTCATAGGTTTTTCAGTTACTCCCAGATCTTGTTTCATATTTCATTACTTTTTAAAAAAATGAAAACATAGTGCTTCATAAGTTTTCCACACGGCTGAAACTGTTCAAAACAAGCTAGCTACCCACCTGGTTCCCAAAACCCAGCCTATTTTGCAAATTTGTTGTTCTAATTGAAAGGGACCCTTCTGATTTAGAGATGATCTACTGTAAATAGAGTACAATTTGTCCATAAATGATTGAAAATGATTAATGCCATGAACTTCTCTCATCAAATCACCTACTGCAAGTTATAATCTGTGATTAAGACAGTGCCAAATTATCACATCAGCGTAACATTCCTTGACAATTGTAGCAACACCAGATTTGACATCAAGCATTACGCTCACCCCATCACTTGCAAATGCTACAAGGTTCTGTTTCAAGGAAGATTAATCAGACCCATGGTTAATGAGACCATTCAATAGATGCTTAGCAATAGTTGCAGCTTTCTGATTAGGCAGTTCAATGAGGTCTAAAAACATAAAATGAGGATCACCTTCCTTGTCACTTTCACATTTCAAATAATCTGTTAGGGCAGTCTTAATGCTCAGACTTGTTGATTCATCAATGAGAAGAGAGATTTTGCCATTTATCTGTTTGCTACGCTGGCAAGTTTTCTCTTTAATATTATTGGCTATGTGATTAATTATCTCTGTAGCACTAGTGTGGGAATACAGTCCAATTCCAATGTCAATACCATTTTTGTTTTGAAGTTCAAGTAAGCCAAAGTGATCAGAGTATGGTCTGTCATTCTGAGTTAAATAATATGCAGAGTGAAAAATTGAACAAAACATGCAAAACATTCATGGTGTCACATAATTTTCCGAGACCATCTTCACCAGCTATATTTTGAACATGTTGACCAGCAATGTGAGCTTTTGATAGTTTGTGATGAATGTTTTTTTTCCTGAGTGACTTCAAGTGTGTTCTTTGGTTGGCTCCGTAATAGGGTATTTGGTACATTTGCCATTCATTTGACAGCCTCAAACCCTTAAAAGTGAAAAGTATCTGATTGCTAATGTTTGCACATACTTCATAACAAGTTTATCATCCTTGAAGTCAAGGCAGGGATAAGCTTCCTTCTTTTTCTTCCACATTTCTTCAGTCCAAACACCTGAACAGGAATACAAGCCTGGCTTCAAACCACCATGACTTTCAGAACTGGAATTGGACCTGTGAGAAAATTTGAACCTGAGGCAAGCGAAACACAGCTTTTGTCACTTTTACTGTTATCTCTATCAGTCTCTTGTACGTTATTCTTGTTACACTCCTCAGCTTGTTTACAAAAGAAACAAGTTAACATTGTTTGCTTAAAAGCAATAGGGTTGTTGGTGAGAAAATTTTACTTTTGTATTAGCGAGTAATCCACGGACCACCAGCCACCACAGATGCAACTAAGTCAAAGCAAACAGCAGGGCCTGCAGCACTTAGCAGTATTCCTATGTGCTCCAATAACAGAAATAAACAATGTTTTTTTGTACTTTTAGCCACCAAAATTGTAATCAAGTATGAAAAAGAACATCGAATGAACTATTGCTAAAGCCATGAATATCACTGAATATTAATATCAAAATCAGAAGGTTGACAACTCTGCCTTGTACCGTTTCTCTCACAGAAATGGTTGGTCAGGAAATGTATCTGTGAGTGTGGAGACTTACAATATCCTCACATGTGTAAGTTATTACACGGTTTAGACCAATATAAATCTTGTTTTTAAATGTATAAAAAGTTAAAGAAGCTTGAATATTTACATGAATTATTATCGTATCAATACAAATACTTAAAAGGCAGTAACAGCTCCAGGATTTCACCAAAAATGATCAAATATCCTAATGTTATTAGTGATATTTTCCACCACCAGCCACCACCCACTTCTGTAAAATCCCAGGTGCCAGAGGGGTGCAGCAGCCTGAAGGGGTTGCAGGCTCCAGAGGAGTACTGGACTGGCACATGGCATGAGTAATAGGGAGAACATACCCATTGAGAGGATTGAAAGGAGTTTCTTCTTTAAAGTATTACAGAAATTTATAGTACCAGAACAATTCATTAACTGGATTAAGGCTTTATATAACAATCCTAAAGCAGGAGTATTGACTAACAGGTATATCTCAGATTCACTATCTATTTACCTTTTTGTTTTAGCTATAGAACCATTAGCAGAATTGATAAGATCAGACAAAACATTAAAGGAAATAAAAATAAATGAAGAATTTAAAATTAGCCTATTTGCTGACAATATTATTGTGTACTTAACACAACCTAAAGAGTCAATAAAGACGTGTCATACTAAATTGAAAGAATATGGTGCAGTATCACGATACAAACTTAACACTGATAAAAGTGAAGTAATGCCAATGAACACAGCTGATTATACTCATTGTAAACAGGAATCTCCTTTTAAATGGCAAACACAGGCAATTCATTATCTAGGTATTACAATAGACAATAATTTAAATCATCTGTTTAAATTCAACTATCAACCACTATTAAAAAAGATCCAAGACAATCTAGAAAAATGGAAAGACTTATCTATAACTCTGATGAGGAGGGTAAACTGTATAAAAATGAACATAATTTTGAGATTACAGTATTTTTTTTCCAATCATTACTAGCCTCGCCAAGCGAACGCAGCTCAGCGCGGACATTGGTGACTTCAGGGGTTTCTACAAGGCTCTAAAGGCTGTGTATGGCCCCTCACCCCAAGTCCAAAGCCCGCTGCGCAGCTCAGACGGCAAAGTCCTCCTCAGCGACAAGATCTCCATCCTCAACCGATGGTCAGAACACTTCCAAACTCTTTTCAGTGCCAACCGCTCAGTCAGAGATTCTGCCCTGCTCCAGCTCCCTCAACAGCCCCTAAGGCTAGAGCTGGATGAGGTCCTCACCCAGGATGAGACATATAAGGCAACTGAACAACTGAAAAGTGGCAAAGCAGCAGGTATGGATGTAATACCCCCAGAGGTCTGGAAGGCTGGCGGAAAAACTCTGCATGTCAAACTGCATGAGTTTTTCAAGCTTTGTTGGGACCAGGAAAACTGCCTCAGGACCTTTGTGATGCCATCATCATCACCCTGTACAAAAACAAAGGCGAGAAATCAGACTGCTTAAACTACAGGGGAATCACACTGCTCTCCATTGCAGGCAAAATCTTCGCTAGGATTCTCCTAAATAGAATAATACCTAGTGTCGCTGAGAATATTCTCCCAGAATCACAGTGCGGCTTTCGCGCAAACAGAGGAACTACTGACATGGTCTTTGCCCTCAGACAGCTCCAAGAAAAGTGCAGAGAACAAAACAAAGGACTCTACATCACCTTTGTTGACCTCACCAAAGCCTTCGACACCGTGAGCAGGAAAGGGCTTTGGCAAATACTAGAGCGCATCCAATGCCCCCCAAAGTTCCTCAACATGGTTATCCAACTGCACGAAAACCAACAAGGTCGGGTCAGATACAGCAATGAGCTCTCTGAACCCTTCTCCATTAACAATGGCGTGAAGCAAGGCTGTGTTCTCGCACCAACCTTCTTTTCAATCTCCTTCAGCATGATGCTGAACCAAGCCATGAAAGACCTAAACAATGAAGACGCTGTTTACATCCGGTACCGCACAGATGGCAGTCTCTTCAATCTGAGGCGCCTGCAAGCTCACACCAAGACACAAGAGAAACTTTTCCGTGAACTACTCTTTGCAGACGATGCCGCTTTAGTTGCCCATTCAGTGCCAGCTCTTCAGCGCTTGATGTCCTGTTTTGCGGAAATTGCCAAAATGTTTGGCCTAGAAGTCAGCCTGAAGAATACTGAGGTCCTCCATCAGCCAGCTCCCCACCATGACTACCAGCCCCCCCACATCTCCATCGGGCACACAAAACTCAAAACGGTCAACCAGTTTACCTATCTCGGCTGCACCATTTCATCAGATGCAAGGATCGACAACGAGATAGACAACAGACTCGCCAAGGCAAATAGCGCCTTTGGAAGACTACACAAAAGAGTCTGGAAAAACAACCAACTGAAAAACCTCACAAAGATAAGCATATACAGAGCCGTTATCATACCCACATTCCTGTTCGGCTCCGAATCATGGGTCCTCTTCCGGCATCACCTACGGCTCCTAGAACGCATCCACCAGCGTTGTCTCCGCTCCATCCTCAACATTCATTGGAGCGCCTTCATCCCTAACGTCGAAGTACTCGAGATGGCAGAGGTCGACAGCATCGAGTCCACGCTGCTGAAGATCCAGCTGCGCTGGGTGGGTCACGTCTCCAGAATGGAGGACCATCGCCTTCCCAAGATCGTGTTATATGGCGAGCTCTCCACTGGCCACCGAGACAGAGGTGCACCAAAGAAGAAGTACAAGGACTGCCTAAAGAAATCTCTTGGTGCCTGCCACATTGACCACCGCCAGTGGGCTGATATCGCCTCCAATCGTGCATCTTGGCGCCTCACAGTTCGGCGGGCAGCAACCTCCTTTGAAGAAGACTGCAGAGCCCACCTCACTGACAAAAGACAAAGGAGGAAAAATCCAACACCCAACCCCAACCAACCAATTTTCCCCTGCAACCGTGTCTGCCTGTCCCACATCGGACTTGTCAGCCACAAACGAGCCTGCAGCTGACGTGGACATTTACCCCTTCCATAAATCTTCGTCCGCGAAGCCAAGCCAAAGAAAGACCTATTCTCTTATCAGGATTTTTTTTCCCAAAAACTGAATAAATTAATAGGAACATTTCTATGGAAGGGTAAGAAATCTAGAGTGGCTTTGGACAAGTTAACATTGTCATATCAAGAAGGGGGTTTGCAGCTACCAAATTTTAAAAACTACGATAAGGCAGGTCAATTAAAATTGTTGTCAAACTTCTATCAACTAGTGGAAAAACCGACGGCTCAAGATAGAGTTATATAAATTAGAAGAGAGAGTTTCTGAACATTTAATTTATAAATGGAACAGAATTTAGCAATGAATAAAAATATGCCAATATTACATCATATATTAACAATATGGAGTAGTATATATTGAGAAAGAGGGGTGGTAAACTACCAACTACCAAACATGTTGAAGCAAAATCAATTAATTCCTTTCACAATGAACTATAAAAAAATTTAATGAATGGACAAGAAAAGGAATTAAAAGACTAAAAGATTGTTTTCTCATAATATTTTAATGACCACGCATTAATTGAAAGATTGATCAATTGAAATATAAATATGAAATATTGAATGACAAAATATTGTCTTATTATCGATTAAAAGTATAATTAAAGGAGAAGATACAAACAACTTTAAGGCTACCTGAGTCAAGCTATTTTGAATATATAATTACAGACACATTGAAAAGAATATTACAAATATGTATATTAAATTACAAATAATAAAAATGATTTAAAAATGTACAAATCAAAACAATGTTAGGAAAAGGATTTAAATATACAGATAAAAAAATAAATTTGGACTGAACTATGTAATGGGATTATGATAAATACAATAAATACTCAGTATCATATGATACAATATAATTTGTTACATAGATTATATATTACACCTCAAAGATTAAAAGAATGGAATCCTACATTATCAGATAAATGCTTCCATTATAAACAAGAAATTGCTACAATACTACATTCAACTTGGACATGTGAGAAAGTAATTTTTTCTGGGATGAATTAAATCTAATATTAAATCAGATAACAAAAAATAAAATACCTAAAGATCCAAATTGTTCCATTAAGTAATATAAATGATAAAGACTTACAGTTAAAATTGGATTGATCTCAAAAACCATTATGATTGCCTTAGCAGCAGCAAAAAAAAATGCACAGTGAAAACTTGGAAAATGGAAACATCTTTGAAAATACAGAATTGTTATATCGAAATAGATTCCTGAATTCCATTAGAAAAAATACCTATAATTTAAGAGATATTATTGGACACTTAAAAAAATCTGGTAACCATATATAAAGTGCATTGATGATCGCCAGACTCAAATCTCCAACTCTTAAAGGGATAGTATAATGTATGTTACAGAATATAATATTAAGATATAATATTATTTATCAACTCAATAAAAAATGGATAATAACCAGTCAATACCTTTTTTTAAAAATTTGGGTTTAATTTGGTGGGGGGAGGGATGCGAAGAAAATGGAAAATGTCACTATATATAATATATGAATTTATGTATGTAAAGCGTATAGTTTTGAATGATTGTGACTGATAAAATAAAAAAATATAAAAAAGAGAAGGGGAAACAGAAGAGATAAACCCAAGTTCGATGACCATGGTGACAAACTAGCGAGGGGATTTGCAGATGAAGGACACACAAAGGTGACGAGCTGATGGCAACTTGCAGGTGATGAACTCAAACAGAGTGGAGGCAATTTGAAGTCAAAGGACTCACAGCAGGATGAAGGCTGCTGGAGACTGGCATTTGACAGCTAGGTATCAGAACTGGAATTCAATAGAACAATGAGAGCATCGACGGCTCCCGAAGGGCTCTGGGCACTGAAGTTTGGATCTGGGCTCAGGTTACCAATGGTTTGAACTGAACTGGAGTCTTGTGCAGCTGCAGAGGCTGCAGGAGCTTTGGAGGCAAATCCACGGACACTCAGTGACTCTGGGGGTCCCTCTTTTGATTCTCTTTCCCTGACTACATGTGTTGCTGGACAATGCTAATGGCAAATCTTTGTCTACCTCATGTCAGACTAAAGACAATATTGTGTAATATTATTTTCTGTTTTATTACATGACAAAATCTGGTATTTGATCTGATCGAAAGACATTAAAATCTCAGCAAGCATCTCATCTTTTGTGTGGTTGTTAATCTGGACACTAAGATCGACCAAATGACATCACAAGCCCAATGAGTAAAATTATTGATTATTGTGTGAATCATTGCATCAAATCAAATTGATTGACAACTGGTTTTAACTGACCTCTTCCTCTATACTTGACTCAATATGGAGTGCAAAAGTAGACCATTGATAAGTTGGAAATTTTATGCCAGGGCTGGTCAGGGTACAGACAATCACCCTATTGTTTTGGATTGGGTGAAAATCCCTGAGGGGAAATATCACCACTTGGCGTGGCAGCCATGGGGAAATGGCGTCGTCAGAGGTTTCTCTCTGACTCCAGCATCCCTTCTAGCGTGCACCCTGGGCAGCGATTATGACGTCACAATGCACCAGGTAACTGAGCTCATGCTTAAAGGGGCATGTTGAATTTGAATAAAAACAGTTGTTAACAACCTTCGGTGTAGCAGCAGTGATTTCCTTCAGCTCCTGCATGCAAGCACCAGATTACTTCATTTTAATCATTTAATTCAGACTTTAATTAAACATTTCAACAGTTTTTCTCCTATTTATTTTAATATTAGATGCACTAAAAAAAGCAGCTTGAAGTCTGAAACAGTAGCGATAGACTCTATTCTGGGTACAGAGTCTTTCAGTCATTGGTCATTACTTCATCTTACGACTGCAGAGGATCAGAAGTAGTGCTGTACAAAGTATTGGAGTTAAATATTGTCCTACTCTGTCCTGTACCACCTGGAGAACAATGCTTCATTCACCATTGACTTAATCTCAGTTCTTGATACAATCATTCTCCAGAGGCTGGTAGAAAAGCTGTCCTTGCTGGAACTCAACACGCATCTCTGTAAGTGGATTCTGGTCCTCAGAACAGAAAAACCACAGTCTGTCTGGGTTGGCACCACCTCAGGACTCTGTGTTCAGCCTGCTGACCCACGAATGCAATGCTAGGTCTCGTTCCAAAATGTCACAACAGTAGTCGAACTCAACAGCAATAATCACACTTGTGAGTAGAGATGGAAAATCTTGTAAAATGGTATGAGAATAACAAACTGATTCTCAACATGGACAAGTCAAAGGAGATAATTGGAGACAAAGGAGATGACTGAAGATTGGAATATTATTTAAGTGGTGAAAAATTGCAGAATACTATTGTGCAAAGAGATTGGAAGTACTGGGACATGTGTTGCAAGGCATGTTTTCAGATGCAACAGACAATCAAGAGGGTTAATGGAATTTTGACTTTTATTGCTGGAGGGATTGAATTTAAGAGCAAGGAGGTTCTGGTGCAACTGTACGGTGTATTAATGAGACTGCACGTGGAGAATTGTGCAGTTCTGGTCTCCTCATGTGAGAAAATATGTTCTGGCTTTGAAGGCAGTGCAGCAGAGGTTCATCAGGTTGATCCAAAGATCAGGGGGTTAGCCTCTGGGAGAGATTGAGTTGCCTGGGACTATGCATCCTTCAATTTAGAAGAATGATAAATGATCTTAAGATACAAAGTTATGAAAGATAAGACAAAGGCCGAAAAGTTGTTCCCCTGGACCTTGAGATGCATCTTAGGGTCATTGCCTCAAGATTCAGGAGCGAAGATTTAGAATGGAGGTTGAGGAGAAAATGCTTTTGCTGCATGGAATTTCTGCCAAAGTACGCTGCCTAATTAAATATATTTAAGGGGGTGTATTGTAGATTTTGCATAGTAAGAGAATTGATTTTAATGGAGAAAAGGTTGGAAGTTCTAACTGAGTCTAGAGCCAGAGCAGCCAGATCGTATTGAATGGCAGAACAGACTCAAAGGGCCAGATGGCTTTCTCCTATTTCTTCTGTTTAATAAAAAGATGAATTGTTTATTTGTACCTGATGGTGAAATGCAGAATGTAACTGTCTACATCAGCAAGTGTATTAAGGATGTTACCACGATCCAATGCTTCAAAATCAGTTCCTAACAGAAGAAAATGGTTAGATGCAAAGGTCCAGCACTTCTCAGAGCTCATTATGCCACCTTCAGGACAGGAGACAAGATAGCACTAAGATCAGCCAGGTCTGAACTCTCTGTGCAATCCAGAAGGTGAAGTGTGGGCATGTACAGAAGACCCTTAGACAACAGAGATATGAGGTGCATGCGGTAAGGGATCAAAACTACTGCAGATCACAAGACAACCTTGCGAGTTAAAGATAATGATGCTTCCCTTCCAGACAGACTGAACATCATCTGTGCATGGTTCAGTGAGAAGAACAGGCTGATGCTGAAGGATGCTCCATGTTCCCCTGATGAACAGGGCCAGATGAGGTGAGGATGAGGTGAGGAGAAACCTATCCAAGATGAAGCTACACAAGTCAGCAGGACCAGACAACATAACTGGTCATGTATTAAAGAATTGTGCATGCCAACTGAACACATCACTTTAGCAGTCCACCATCCATACTGATTTCAAGACAGAGATCATCACCATAGAAAATATACAGAGGGCAACAGTAACAGGCCTCAATGACATGCAGCCCCATGGCACTAACCTTAATCATTATAAAATGCTCTGAGTGTCTGATGATGGAGAGCATCAATGCCACCTCTCGGAGACATGCAACTATTTCAATAAACCTGTAGATGGAACCATTTCAATGGTGCTGCTCTACTCTTCTCCCTCCACTCTGCCCTGACCCTTCCTGGAAAACTATGCCTCATCGTTGTTTTATCGACTTCAGCTCAGTGTTTTACATGATTGTTTTGCAGAGGCTGGTGGAAAAGCTGTCCTCACTAGGACTCTCCTCTCAAAAACTGGATTCTGGACTTCCTAACAGAGGGACCACAGGCTGTCCATGTCAGAAGCACTGTAACTGAGTACACTCCTGTGAACTGGAATGAACTGAGCAGAGGAATGCATTAGGGCTATGTGCTCAGCCTGCTCCCGTTCTCGCTGCTGATCCATGACTTCAACACTAGATCTAGTATTAACATCAAGATTGCAGATGACTCAACAATAGTTAGCCTCATCAACAAAAATGATGAGTCATACGAGAGAGGAGAGGTGCAAAATTTTGTGATAAGGTGTGAGAATAACAACCTGAGTCTCAAGGACAAGACAAAGGAAATGATTGTGGACTTCAGGAGAACAAAAAATGATCACCTCTATGAAATATTCCTCGGTAGTGGAAAGAGTAGAGAGTACAAGTTCCTCAGAGTCATCTTAAATAGGTACATATTCTAGATGAACAACATCTCCTCACTTGTCAGGAAGGCACACCAGCAACTGCACTTCCTGAGAAGACTGAGGCGGGCAAGGCTACTGGCCACCATTCTGTCAACTTTCTACAGGAGCTCTATTGAAACTGTCCTGGACGGCTGAATCAAGGTGTGCTATGGTTGTTGTAGAACCTTGGATTGGAGGTTGATCCACAGAAGCACAAGACCAGCAGAGAGAATCACTGGTCTCTCCCTACCCCCTATCATCATGATCTCCCAGGATTGTTGTCTGAAGAGGGTTCACAAAATAATTCAGAACTGGACCCCTCCCACCCCACATACAGCAGCTTTCAGCTACTCTCATCGGGAAAGAAATACAGGAGTATCACCAGGGTGAGAAACAGCGTCTTCGCATGGGCAGTGTGGCTGCTGAATGACTCAATGAAATTTTCACACTAACCCTTCCAAACACTACTATTTAAAAAAAAAATGTTTTTTATATATCTTCACCATATCTATTGCTTGGTGTGTTATGTCTGGTTGTGTGTTTGCCTGTTTTTTCACTGCACTGAGGACCGGAAAACATTTTTTTGTCAGGTTGAACTTATATAATTGGATAATAATAAACTTGAACTTGATCTCAGCAAGTTGAGAGTCTTTGGAATTCTCTTCTCTACCTTATTTTTAAAGCAGAGATATGCAAAATTTTGGAAAGCAAAGAGGTGAAAATTTATTATGGTAATGTGGAATCCACAAAAGTGGTGGAGATACTAAGCAAGTCACGCAACATCTCAAGGAAGTAACCAGTGTTCCGAGCCTGAGCCCTTCATCAAGCCATGAACCAAAAATAGATAGGCACCTCACATGGTGGGGGGAAGAAAGAATGGAGGAAGGGGTAGAGGGAAAGAGTACAGGCTGATAAATAAAGTTTTAGATGGAAAAAGATGGGAGGGTAGAAGAGAAAGGGAGGGTAGGTGAAGCCAAGGGAAATGCTGTCTTTGTTACATCTTGGGGCAGTGGGGGCCAGGGCAGATGTCTGGGAAAGAGAGAAAATGTGGGTATGGGCCAAGTTAAGAGTAGCGGAAGGGAAGCTACATATTTTGAAGGAGGACGACATCTCAGATTCAGCATGCGAAGGTTGCCTTGTTAGTAGCCAGGAAATGTATAGCAGTCACATGGAAGTCCAACTCCCAACTCAATATTACACGATGGAATACAGAATTGCAGAGTTGCATTCCCTTGGAGGAAATCACAGATAATTTAAGAAGGAAATATGACACATTCATTGGGGTGTAGCAACCTCATCTGCAACAGATACATAGATATAATTATGCCCATTCTGGAAAAAGGAAATGCAACAATCTGTGACAGTAGTAGAATTATTGCGATCAATGGAGTGGTCGTGGCGCAGGTGACATGCTTTTATATTTTGTTCCATATCTTTTTATTTAATTTCAGGTTACTTTGCTTTTTTTCCTAAAGTTCCTTTAAGGGTCTGTGATTTTACTGATTTTTTTTGTTTATATAATTTGTATAAATTTGTGATATTATGGTATGGAAGTGGAAGAGAAGTAGGGGAAAAAACAGACTTTATGTTATACTCCATTATTGGTAGAGATTGTATTATTTGTTTGGATTTGTGTGCCTTTGAAAATCAAAATAATATTTTAAAAAAGGAGGATGGCATCTTAGATGTTCTCGAATGGAAGACAACATCCAGAGAGCAGTTGTAATGGAGGGAAAGGAATTGAGAGAAAGGAAGAGAATTGTTACAAGGGACAGGTGAAGAGGTGGAGTCAAGGTAACTAAGGGAGTTGATAGTTTTGAAGAAAATGTCTGTGTAGGGGTGGTGGGGATGACGACTAGGGGTTGTTTCCTGATATACAGAAAAATTGATGAAGGCAAGAGTGTTGTCAGAGAAATTGAGGTTGGGATGAAAGTGAATAAAGTTGATGAGGTCATCATAGGTACAGGAGGCAGCATCAATGTGGTAGTCGATGCAGTGGAGGACGAATTGAGAAGCCTTGCCTGTGCAGGCTTGGAGTATGGATTGCTCCACATAGCCCACAAAAAGGCAGGAATAGCTGGGACCCACGTCAGTTCTTGGACTTAGAGAAAGTTGAATGAGCCAGAGGAGAAGTTATTAAGGGTGAGAACAAGTTCTTCCAAGCAAAGGGGGCTGATGGTAGGGGATTGGTTGGGCTTGTTGTTGAGAAAAAAGCAATGAGGTTTTACACCCGCACCTCCTCCCTCACCACCATTTGCAGCCCCAAACAGTTCTGCTAAGTGAAGTAAAGGTTCACTTGTGAATCGGCTGGGGTCATCTACTGCAACAGATGCTCCCGTTGCAGCCTCTTCTTCATCGAAACAGACTGGGAGATTGCTTTGTTGAACACCTTAACTCTGTCCACTGCAGTAATAGAGACCTTCCAGTGGCCAACCATTTTAATTCCACATCCCATTCCCACACTGACACATCAGTTTATAGTATCATGCACTGCCAAAACGTAGCTACCCACAAATTGGAGGATAACACCTAATATTCTATCTGTGTACTCTCCAACCAGACAGCACGACCATCAACCTCTCCACTTTTCATAAATCCCTTCCCTGAGCGTCTCACTTTCCAGATACCCTTGTCTCTTTTCCTCCAACTTCTCACACCTTGCCTTCACTCTCCATTCCGAGAGCTAACTCGTCCCCCATAATTTTTCAGCTTTTTTCTTCTACCCTCCCACCTATAACCTGCTAACTTGTACCTCTCTCCACACCTTCCTCTTCCCACCTTTTATTTAGGTGCTTGCCTGCTTTTTATGTATATGTTGATGTAGGGCAAGACACAAAATGTTGTTTACATTCTATTTGGATGCTGCGTCACCTGCTGAGTTTCTCCAGCAATTTTGTGTATTCCACGACATTCACAGCAGCTATTTCATTCAATGGGAATATTAAGTTGTGATTACAAGCAGTTCAACTTCATGCAGTTGAAAGGAAAAGCAGACTAAAGAGACAGATAGTCCACATCACCTCCAATTTCTTTTCAAATTGGCAGGACAAGGTAGCTGGCTACTGTGGGTTCTGCACCTGGTCCACCAATTCAGCCCATTCATGACTATAATTAACAAATGTTCTGGTTTGTGCCACTAGAGATGGTTCTGGGGAGTTCCTATTGAGGAAGTGTTGCTTCATGTTACACCCAAAGTCACTTGTAAATATAGTGTGGTAGTACTGATCTCTACTTGTTACCATATCTGAAGTCTCATTTTTGGTCACAGTGTGATGAAAGAATTCAAAATGAAGCATTTTACGTTGAGTAATGATAATGTTTCACTGCCAGCTCTGATTTAGTGTATCTTCAGTACTAGCGATATTTAACGTTAGTCTTTGCAGATAGTTACTGAAGTGCAACATTGGTTCACAAGTTTAGCAAGTCTCTGATGTGAGGAGAGTTTAAATTGACAAGGCCAGTAGCTTCTTGAGATCACAGCAATCAGAGGTGACCTCAATGAAATATACAAACAATCTGCAGGTGCTTTCCAGGAGAGAAACAGATTTGATGTTTCCTCCAGCAGGGGTGTCCAGACCAGAGCATGACAATTATAAAATAACAGGCAGAGATATGAAGAATTTTCTTCATGTAGGAAGTTGTGAATTTTTGGAATTAATTTTTCCAGGAGGTTCTGGAGCTCAGTCACCAAGTTTATTCAAGACAGAAATTGATAAAATGTTGTATTTTCAGGGAATCAGGGGATAACAGGCTAATAATTGAAAGTAGCACTGAGGTAAAATGTAAATCATAAACTGATCAAACAGCGATGAACACACAAATTACTGAAAAATGTATTCCTACTTCCAGTTCTTGTAATACATTATTTGAATGCTTATGTCACAAATAAAATGGAAACTAAAGAATACAATCATTAATAAAAAAGCATTCACAGCATAATGTCAGTTTATATCATTTTTTCTTTTTATGCCATTTGATCCACAGCAACTTGCTGCTCATAGCAACCAAACCATAATATATATTCCAAAAAAAAAATCAGATCTGATCTGTTTATTTGTGAAATACTACAGTACTTCAAACTGAATGAAATCAAGAGGTTGCACCAATCAAACCAACAAATACATCAATAATTTGAGCTAGTAACAGCAACATTTCCATTGTGAATTGTTATGTCAGGAACAGGAACCCTGAATAAATCTTTTTGGTATCAAAATGATGCATGCTCATCATTTACATATTTTTGACTAAAATTAGATATTTTCCCCACAAATTACTTTTATCTCAGATCTGAAGCAAGTTCCCCACAAAGATATGATAATCTCTCTGGCACAATACTTCCCTTTTTCTGACCTCAATTTCTTTTATGTGTCAGGTCAGGAAGCTGTGATGGCACCTGGTAGAAATGAGCACATCATTTTCTCATGGAAGCATAAAGAATTTTGTTAACTTGCTGAATGTGCAAAAAATTGATAAAAATCAACTGAAAATTCAAATATAAAATCTATTAATTCTACAACAACTCATAAATTATGAAAGTCATACATAAGTTTATTTTTGCAGTACCAGTTAGTTTGTTGAGAAATAATTATGCTTGGAACACTACTAAAAAATCAACTTGTGCAACAGAGCCTAAGGTTTTCAGGTTATTTTTGAGATTCATATACAAAAAGAAACTAATTTCTATTTGTATATTAAACAGGCCAGGTCCTGAAATAATTTGCCTAGTTTGACCTGGGAATAGGGAGAGGGCAGTCACTGCATAAAAAATGAACAGCGGCAGCTGATTGATTAGAATCAACTCAGATTATTTTCTCTCCTTTCAAAACTTTTTTTCAGCAACTAAGTGTTGCAATTTTTTAAAATCAGAGAAAATTCACTTTCATTTGGGTATTTTAAAGTTTAAAACAGGGAAGGGTCAGAGAAATTAGAATTCAAAATTATAAGACATTATTAAGCTGTGCTCCAAAAGATACATCTGGAAAAAATTCCAGTGTCCCTGGTGACCATGTCCGTGAGAATGTAAGTTTTTAAATGTTGACGAGTTGAGAAAAGCTAGCTGCATTCCCTTCTCTTGTTTTCAATTCACAAAGTTGGGTGATTAGGAATTCCTTATTTGGCAAGGTAATGAAAGACTATGAACCATTGGGTATAGGCCACATTCCTGATTACTGAACCCCAAGAATATTCTAAGAAACATACTTACATAGAGCAGTCGGTTTAACTGTTTTGTAAGACTAGAAGTTCTGAATGTGTAAATATATGACATGCCAACCATAAGGCAGATGCTTGTGTCAGTAGTTCTTGCTCTAATGGAGTTCTCAAGCTTTGCAAAGTTATTAAAATTGTTTTTGCAGTTTGTTTTCAAGCAACCTCTGGTCCACTTTAACAGATTCGATTGCAGTTCCTTTATTAGACCAATGGATAGATTCAGTGTGGAATACCCAAGATGCTGTCAATATTGTGGAAAGCACATTTCATGAATTGATCTCACCATATGGAGAGAGGTTATAGGTCAACAGTAGGAAAGCAGTAAAAGTCCAGAAATTCCCTTTGGTTTTTCTCCTTTTAAAAAAGGTATATCATTGTAGAGTCTGAGAAAGGTTGGTGCAGAAGAGCCCATCAAGAGCTAGTGGTCCAAAGAGTACACACACATGTCCAAAGTTAAATTTTCTCATTTTTATTGATATATAAATGTTCTGTGTGACAAACGTAAAATTGGTGAAGCTTTGTTGTTTCAAATGTTCTGGACTTGCCCAAGTTTTAAAAATTTTTGTAAAGCTATCTTTCAAGCATTATCAGTGATTCTCAAGTTTAAATTAGAACCTTTCCCTTTAATTGCTCTATTTGATTCATTTCAGGATGATGATGTTTTACTGACTCCAACTCAAAACCAAATTCTATCCTTTACTTCATTGATAGCCAGACATGCAATTTTCATTAAATGGAAAGATAATACTCCATGTACACATATATAATGGTTAAGTGACATTATGTCTTGTTTAAGTTTAGCAAAATATAGATATGCCATAATAGACATGGGGCCCATTCATGGACAATGGGATGTTCTGAAAATTTGGTGCTGTGCTGTACATTTCCAAGTTGTCACTTGATTCCAATATGTTAACTTTTTACCTTGCTCAATGGTAGGGGATTTTGATTTTAAAATGTTTTATTTTTCTTTTATTTTGTGTTTGGTTAATTCTCTTCTTCAATATGATTGCTCTCTCCATTTTATTTAAATCATGAAATTTTTTCTGAAATAATTTTGTTTTCTCGAGTCCTTTTCACAAAATATATAATGTAAAATATAAACACCAATAAAAAAATAATTTAAAGAGAGAGAAGAGAAGGCATCAAGGGCCAAGCCTATGGCTTAGTAGCTACATCATCTTGACAACAAGGGTTGTTGACAAATCAATAAGCAAGTGTTTCTGTGGCTAAGAATGGGACTCTTGAATGGTATGTTGCCTCCCTGGTGCCAGGCTCTGGGATATCTCAAAGCAACTGAACACATTTTGAAAGGGGAGAGTGATCTGTGTATTGGAAGAAAAAGGGACAAGGTCCTGCAAAGTCAATTTAGGGTGTTAGGTGGAAGATTAAAGAGAGGACAGACAAGGTTATAATCTCTGGAATTCCACCACAAACTAATTAATATAACAAAACAAGGATGTTACATGAATGTATGGCTCACAGGATTGTGCAGGATGTTGAGGGTGGGGGAGCTATAATTCGTTGGATCATTGGGGACAAACAGGATAAGCTGTGCCTGAAATGGAAGAGGATTGCAATGAAGTTGGATGATGACAGGGAATTGTTTTCAATCAATTTGGCAGAGATGAACCATAGTGCAGCAGGTATAGGCAAATTTAAGAATAACCCAAGCTATTTCAGTGAACATGATAAGGCAGATCAGTTAAAGTTCAACGATTTTAATACAAGCAACCAGTGGGAAATTTTGACTTCTCCATCAATGACTGAAAAACAACATTCAATAAATGTAAACATCTAAAAACATTCTAAAGGGGGAAGGCCAATGTATTCCAGTGAAGGATCAGGTAAGAATGGGGAACAATGAATGATAAAGTCAGCAAACAGCTGATGATAAAGGAAACTTACGACAGGTATTGACCTCAGGCCCCTAAGGAATATAGAGTAAGACAGGTACTTGAAAAGGAAATTACAAGAGTAAAAGGGGACCATAAATGATTATTGGCAGAAAACACTGAGGTGAGTCAAAAATAATTCAAAAAGTATATACAGATCAAGTGAGTGACCAGAAAAAGAGCCAGGCTCCCCTTAGCAGTATTTGCATAAATCCAGGCAATGTCCATAATAAATAATTTTCATCTGCACTTACTGAGAAGAAATACAGGGAAAAGGCAGTATTGAAAGCGAGGTACAATGATGCTTTGGAGCATGTTAGCTTCAGTAATGAAGTGCTTTGTGTCTTGGATAAAGGAGATAAATCCCTAGGGTCATATAAGATTGTTTTGGGCCTAATGAACATTGTTATATGTTTGTTAGCTTTGGGCAAAGAAGCCAATGAATGAAGGAAAGCAAATATATTCTTTTTTTTTCATGATAGACAAAAGGGAAAGGCCAGAATACAACAAACCAGTGAAATAATCATTAAAAAATGGAGTAAAATTCTAAGGGTAAGGGTTCATCTTCACTTGGAAAGGTTAGGATTGATGTCAACTAGTCAGTATGGCTTTTTTCACAGGAAATTCTGTGAACAAAAATGAATTTTTGGAGAGGTAACAAAACAGACTGGTGAAGAGAATTCAGTGCATGTTGTCTACATGGTCTTCAGTCTAACCTCTGAGGAGGTCCCACATGGTGGGAATGATAGAGGTGATTTTGTTTCCCTTGAAGTGAGGGATGCTTAGAATTGAATTGAATAGAGCGCCTATGGTAGAATACAAGAAAATTTAGAGGGAATTCTGAGGGGAATATTTTACATACAGAAGACAGTTGGAGTTTTGAATGCATTGCCTTAAGAGGCCATGGAAGCACGTAACATCATGACATGTAAGTAGCAAGACAAGTATTTGAGTTGCCAAGGCAAAAGTGGCTGCAGTCCAAATGGGGTGAAGAGATTAGTATTGATTGGCAAAATGAGCAGCATGGACATGGTGAGTCAAAGGCAATTTATGTGTTGTGTGACAACTCTGCTGAGACTCTTTCAATATATAGGTATAATTTATTAAATGTGATAAAAGCAGGATGATGAAACTCACACAGTGAAAAACTTAAAAATTATGATGATCCAGTGCAGCATTTTGCTTTTACTACTTTTGGGAAAATGTTGATTTAAAAAAAAAAATTGCTGTCCTAACTGAAATGGAAAATTAAAATGGTAGAGAATCAGCAAATCTCCCTCAAGTATCTATTGAATGGAGGGCTCTTCTCTTGTGAGACATCACTTCCCTCTGATTTCAACTTCATTATTACCTGGGTGATCAGGTGAAGCAACCAGTTTGAAATTTGCAATGACCACAGTTATGTCTCTGTGTTACTTGGAGGCTTCTTAAATATCTTAGTGATGCAAAATTCAAATAACTGAGAAGAGATTTTACTTACTGATGCCTTCCATCATCTCATGAAACTGTTCAGACACATTCATTTACATATACTAACACCCCACAGTGGTGCACAACTGTTACTAAAGTAAGAAGAGTGTATTCTTACACAGATGCAAAATAGTTCACATAATCCTGACAATCTAATGTCCCTTCTTCTCAAGATAAAGGACAATTTAGTGTTCTTTATCATTTTCTTTCCAGTGTAACTTAAGTAACTGAATTTGTACACTACTTTATTTACACAATTAGTTTTAAATAGTTCTCATCGGTATCACACTGGTGGCAGTATATTCCTTCACTATCTTGTGGATTTGGCTGCGACCGTTGGACTTTGTGTTGCTGGTACAGGTGTAGGTGATGTAGCTTGTTGTTCTTCACTTGACAACTGCTGTGTTGATATTTCAGTGTTAGTAGTTGTGGTCTCTTCACTTGATACCTCACTTGATATTTGTATTGCAGGCTTTGCTGGTATTAAAGCTTTCTGCTTCATCACATCTTGTGTCATCCGGATGTGAATTCCATTCCTCCTCAGATGATTGCCAGAGTCTGTCTCGACAATGTATGATCTTGGGGTCTCATCTTCTCTGATGACCTTTGCTGGGGTCCATGTTTTCAACATCAGCTCTTCAATATGCACCTGCTGCCCTCTGAAGAGTTCTGGCAGTGTTTGTGCATGTTTGACATAATGCTGGTGTCCTCCTTCTTGCATGTCAGCCAGTCATCTTCTCCTTTCCTCCTGGTCTTCTGGAGGGTGTATTTTGCTTGCCATTTAGAAGTTCTGCCAGGGACTTCATGTCAGCCCTTAAAGGTGTTGTAGTAATGATAGAAGAGCTAGGTATGGGTCTTCTTTTGTTTTGCGACAATTAACTAGTTTGTGTTTCACAGTTTGCACTCATCTTTCAATAAACCCATGACCTTTGGGGTAGTAAGGGGATGATGTAGTGATAACAATCTCATACTCTGCAGCCAGATTTCAGCATTCTTGTGATGGACACTGTGTTCCATTGTTACATATTTCTTACTCAGGTATTCCTTGTTCAGCAAGGAGCGCTCTCAATTTCTGAGGTGATAGTTGATGCTCTCAGGTCTTCCACCCTTTTGACAAATGGAAACTTAAGAGTAGTAACAGACTACTATTAAATACCACTCTTGATTCTTGGTGAACAAGTCTGCTCCCACCGTGTGCCATGGCCTGGTGGGTACTTCAGTGGAAATTATTTCCTACTTTTGTTGTGTGTTTCTGTTTATGCTTTTGGATATCTTCTTCATCTGGATGCCATAATTGACAGAAATCAAATGCAACTCCCAGCAGCTATCCAGAACTAGAATTGCTGGTCCATCTGTATCTATCACATAGAATGTACAGAGAATGTTCTTTCCCTTATGGCAGCCATTGATCTTAGCTCTCCCTAGCTGCTTGATCATGGGACCACCATAGGTGGATAAAGTGACATTTGCAGTTTCCAATGCACCATCTTTTGGATACCCTTTTATTATGTTCTCTGGGAACATCTGGCGGTAGAGTCGGAGTGGAAGGAGATTGCTTTGTGATCCAGTATCCAGCTTAATCTTTAGTTTAAATATCATTGGCTTGTTTTGGATTACACTCTGTATTTGGATCCTTGTGTCAACTCGCTTCCTTCTTTCATCTCACCCAAGATCTCGTGAAGGTGTGTTGATTCTATGTTCAGTACCTGGGTGTCAGAATCCTCATTGCTGTTTCCTTTTACGTGGTGGATCTTCTTGTCTTTTTTCTTCACTGGTATTACTGTTTTCTTCATACCTGACTTGCACATTTTCACACCTTTGCTTTACCACAGGCCCTTCATTCAGAACCGTATGCAGGGCATTTGTTTCGGTCATTGAAGGAGTATTGTCTACTGCACTTCCTGCAGGCCTTGGGTGGTTTGCACTTTACTGATGGTGTACTTTATAGCATCAACCCTTCCTTCTCTTTGCTGTGGGTGGGTCTTCATAGATAAGTATTTCATTTGTGTCCTTGTGGCTTTAAAAGCTCTGGCTGTGTCTAAAGCTTCGCCCAGCTTCAAGCTATCTTTCCCTATGTGACTTTTACATTTTGGGATGAGCACTCCCCCATATTAGTTGATCAACTAATCTTTCCTCTATATCCTTAAATCTGTATTTTGTACCAACAACTTTAGTCGAGTGAGGAAGTTATCAACAATTTCATCAGTATCTTGCATTAAGCCTTGAAATTCATAGAGTTTAATTCTATGATTAGACCTGGGTTCATGGTGAGAAGCAAACTTTGCAAATATCTGCTCTGGATCATTTTCTCCACATTTGTAAGCTCCCAGCTATTAAATAAGTCAAGGCCTCACTCCCCTGACCAGAGAACTATATAACTGACCTTTTCCTCCACTGTTGCATTTTTAAAATAGCTTTTCAATGCTAAATTGTACTTCTGCTGAAACTTTTTAAATGATTCAACAATGTCTTCTGCCTCCCCGTCCATAATTGGGTGAACCATTGTTGCTCCAGCCATTTTTTTTTCAGTATTTTTTTCTCTTCTTCCCCTTCATATTTCAGTGACTTACAATCAATTGTATGGCTTTATTCTCATTCTCTTATCCTGCTGGCACCATGTTATGTCTCTGGAGTTACTTTGGAGGCTTCTTAAATGACTGAGAGATGCAAGATTCAAATAACAAAAGAGACTTTACTTCCTGATGCCTTTAACCATCTCTTGAAACTATTACTGCACATTCATATACATTAACCCAACAATGGTGCACGACTGTTACTCTAGTGAGAAGAGTGTATTCTTATGTGATTACAAAATAGTTCACAATTCCCTGACTATATAACAGCCACCAAGCATCTTTCCACTTGCATTTTTCTGGAAAGAAAATCACTGGGTTCTTTTCAAAACTAATGACAGCTTGAATTTTTATTTGCAATCAAACAACTTTTCAATATCCTAGCCTCTGCATGACCTCCTCCATTTGTCATGACATTTACACAGCTCAAATCTGCTCACTGCCCCATGCATACAGCAGATTCCACAAGATCTTTTTATCTTGCCTTTCCTTGTCACCCTGCCAGCATGGCGTCTTCACCATCTTAAATCTAAATTACACAAAGCTAAATTTATCTGGCAGACAATGAGCTGGAGCATTTATCGCCTGATTTAGTTGAAAATTGCACTTCATAAACAGGATTTAGTCTCAACTTCCAAGGTCATCTCAGAGTGTAAACATAACTCAACTGTCCTCTCCACACATCATTTTCGACTTCCCTTGCCTCCTGAACTCATCTTGAATGTCAGGTCAGTGAGCTAAATTGTTCAGTGAAATCTTGGGAAAATCATCACCATGGTTTTCAGTATATATCATAATCTCAATTACTAACCACAGTTTCTTTCTGAAATTGGCTTGAAACTAGACTGCTTATTATCTTGATTTCATATTTGACTTGAGTTGAGCTTTGCATAGCATTGTTAAGATAATGATTTTCATATTCACAGCACTGTCTGGCTTTGTCATTGACTAAATTTATCTACTGCTGAAATACTCTTAATAGAACTTTGCTAACACCAAGCATGAGTGTCCCAATCCACTCCTAACTGTCATCCCAGTTTATAAATTCCATAAACATAAGATGATCCAAATTTCTTCTGCTCATGTTTAAAAGCATCAATTCTTGGTCAATATCTATTCATGTTTTTGAGCAATATCAGGCATTGGTGAAACAAAATCTTGATCTTCCTTCTTTACAAATTCCATTGGGCTAATTTCTGGCTTCCACAGCTGTTCCAACTTGTATCTCTCCTATTTCCTCTAGGTTTACAATCTTCATCCCAAGATACCAGCCTACCATTGATTTTTTTGACACCTGATCAATTTAACTCTGTCTGAGCTTGCAACTTGAAATCTTTCTCAATCTACCTCACTTCCCTTCTGGTTATTACTGGTATAATTACTGGTATATTGATTTATATTGATAAGTAATAAGAGAATTCCATCTAACAGCATTAATAGTCCTCAATATCTGTTCTTTCTTTAATTGTCACACCAATAACTTATGTGCTTTCTCTCCCTACTCGTAATACTGTTGTTTAGTCCTATTAATCACACATTCAAATTGATAAGATTTAAAAGTATTATATTTCAATTTCAGCCTAGATAATTCTATTTTCTGATCTTCTGTAGCATCTTTCTGAAATTCCTTTTCTAACTTCTCGATCTGTTTCTGTAATTCAAGACTCTGATTTAATTGATTATTTTTTTATTTTAGAATAATAACTAATTATTTGTTCTCTGAAATAGGCTTTCATAGCATCCCTTAATACAAAATTACTTTGAACAGAATTAGAATTTTTTTGAAAAAAAAAATTTTTTTTTCAAAAAAATCAATAAATTCCATATTTTTAACAACATTGTATTAAATTTCCAGAAGTTTCATATGTAAAATATTACAGAGAATGATCTGAAATCACCCTATTTTTATATTCCACTTGTTGTATTTTCCCTTGTAAATGTGCCGATACTAAAAAGAAGTCAATCCTTGAAAACTATTCATTTCGAGATGAATAAAAGAAAAAATCTTTCTCTGTCAGATTAAGACGTCTCCAAATATCTACTAAATTAAGATCTTTTAAGCAATGCTTGGACCTGAATTGCCATCTTGGATTTTTTAACTTTCTTCAGAGATTTATCTAATAAAGGTTCCAAAACATAATTAAAATCACTACCAACTAAAATATTATCATTTGCCTGACCCAAACATAAAAATGCATCCAAAATAAATACTTCATCATCTGCATTTGGAGCATAAATATTAAGTAAAGTCCAAAATTCACTAAAAATCTTACAATTCAATTTAAGAATACATCCTGCCTTTTCCTCCATTGATTGTAATTCAAAAGATAACTTTTTATGTATCAAAATTGCTACACCTTTAGCTCTAGAATTAAATGAAGAAGAATATACATGCCCAACTCAGTCCCTTTTTAATTTCACACTTTGCTTCACATTCAAATGTGTTTCTTGTAAAATGGCAACATCAATTTTCATTTTCTTAATATATGCCAAGGCTCCTTTACGCTTAATTGGACTCTTTAATCCTTGAACATTAAAAGTAGAAAACCTCAACTTTGACATATCTACTGTCCCCCAAAGTTCCTCAACATGATTATCCAACTGCACGAAAACCAACAAGGTCGGGTCAGATACAGCAATGAGCTCTCTGAACCCTTCTCCATTAACAATGGCGTGAAGCAAGGCTGTGTTCTCGCACCAACCCTCTTTTCAATCTTCTTCAGCATGATGCTGAACCAAGCCATGAAAGACCTCAACAATGAAGACGCTGTTTACATCCGGTACCACACGGATGGCAGTCTCTTCAATCTGAGGCGCCTGCAAGCTCACACCAAGACACAAGAGAAACTTGTCCGTGAACTACTCTTTGCAGATGATGCCGCTTTAGTTGCCCATTCAGAGCCAGCTCTTCAGCGCTTGACGTCCTGCTTTGCGGAAACTGCCAAAATGTTTGGCCTGGAAGTCAGCCTGAAGAAAACTGAGGTCCTCCATCAGCCAGTTCCCCACCATGACTACCAGCCCCCCCACATCTCCATCGGGCACACAAAACTCAAAACGGTCAACCAGTTTACCTATCTCGGCTGCACCATTTCATCAGATGCAAGGATCAACAATGAGATAGACAACAGACTCGCCAAGGCAAATAGCGCCTTTGGAAGACTACACAAAAGAGTCTGGAAAAACAACCAACTGAAAAACCTCACAAAGATAAGCGTATACAGAGCCGTTGTCATACCCACACTCCTGTTCGGCTCCGAATCATGGGTCCTCTACCGGCACCACCTACGGCTCCTAGAACGCTTCCACCAGCGTTGTCTCCGCTCCATCCTCAACATCCATTGGAGCGCTTACACCCCTAACGTCGAAGTACTCGAGATGGCAGAGGTCGACAGCATCGAGTCCACGCTGCTGAAGATCCAGCTGCGCTGGATGGGTCACGTCTCCAGAATGGAGGACCATCGCCTTCCCAAGATCGTGTTATATGGTGAGCTCTCCACTGGCCACCGTGACAGAGGTGCACCAAAGAAAAGGTACAAGGACTGCCTAAAGAAATCTCTTGGTGCCTGCCACATTGACCACCGCCAGTGGGCTGATAACGCCTCAAACCGTGCATCTTGGAGCCTCACAGTTTGGCAGGCAGCAACCTCCTTTGAAGAAGACCGCAGAGCCCACCTCACTGACAAAAGGCAAAGGAGGAAAAACCCAACACCCAACCCCAACCAACCAATTTTCCCTTGCAACCGCTGCAATCGTGTCTGCCTGTCCCGCATCAGACTTGTCAGCCACAAACGAGCCTGCAGCTGACGTGGACTTTTTACCCCCTCCATAAATCTTCGTCCGCGAAGCCAAGCCAAAGAAGAAGAAGAAAATACCAATAATATCTTTATATAAAAACTCAAATCAATGTATATTGGCCCTCCAATTAAAAAAATCACAAATTAAAAACGAAAAAAATAAAAAAAATAAGAAAAAAAGAAACCCCCCCCAAAAAAACTACCAAAAGACAGAAATTGCGTGTGGGTCACCCACCTGTGGCTGAAGACTAGTAAAATAACTTAGTGCACATCTCTCCCTCCCCAGCCAAACAGTCAATAACATCAAAATATCATAATAACATAAGAAAAACATAGAATTAAAAAATTCTTCTTTTCATCCAAAAGATTCCAATCTCAAAGATCCCATTTCAGAAGTAGGTAGACTCTTTCCATTTCCATTTTCCCCATTTCTGATATTTCTTCCGTTTCCAGAGCAACCAGATTTTTCGTTAGGAGATAATGGTGGACTATGTATTTGTCCTCTTATATCTGGCAGTGAATCAGCAAAAATCATTGCTTCATGATCAGTTTCAAAAAACCAAAATTGATAGTCTCCATAAAACACCTTCAACAATGCAGGGCAATGGAAAGTAGACTTATAACTTTTACGCCACAAAACTTCTTTAACTGGATTGAATCAACGTCGATGTTGAATGACCTCTTGACTCATATTAGGATTTAAAAAAAGACTCTGCTATTCTGAATCAATAATGAGGTTTGTCGTTGTCTCGAATTTTGTACTGCAAGTCGAAGTATTACGTCTCTATCCAAATAACTCAAACATCGAATTATTACCGGTCTCGGTGGTTGACCAGCTGAGGGTGTTCCTCTTAAAGCTCTTTGGGTTCTTTCCAGTGTCAATCCCCCAGAGAAAAATTCTTGCCCTTATATTTGCGGAATCCAGTCTTTAAAAAAAATGAAGAGGATCTTGTCCTTCTATACTTTCTGGCAAACCAACAATTTTCACATTATTCCTTCTGCTTTGATTTTCCAAATAATCTATTTTTCTTTCTAGCTCCTTTTCACATTCTCCTAATCCTATGACTATTTTTTCCACCTTCAATACTTATTCTGTGTTACAGTCCAAAAAAGCAGTCTGCAATTTTTAAAATTCTTCATAAGATGCATTCACACGTGCCTTAACCATATTTAATTCTCAACTCATACCAGCATTCACTTGAAACATTTCGTACATTTGAGATGTCAACAAATCCATTCCAGGTTTTAAAACAGCTTGAACAATTGCATTCAATTGCATACACTGTGAGTTAGTAAAGCTTAGCTCTGCTCTCTCTGACAGTGGCAGAACAAGGTAACAGCAGCTCCTGCTGCAACTCAATAGAAGGCATTTTAAAAGTTTTACTGTGGGTCTGGACTCCCAGCAACGGCACCCCGACTTCCTCAGGGGGTCGCCGCTGGTCTCCCCCCGCATCTCATTGTTTTTTCATCAATTCACGAAGAAAAATGATTTCTTCAGATTGAAATGCTACCTGATGCATTTCCAACAATGGAGTCGTCTTCCTGTATACTCCTGCTATTGAAATCGAAAGGCTTTCCAAATCGGGGTCCACTTCTTGAGAACACGCACCTTCTTCCGGAGAATGGGTAATTCCAGTGCCATCCTTCATTTGGTGAGCAATTGATATTTTTTTTCAGCCCCCACAGGCGATCTTTGGGGTTCAGACAATGAAGCGATTGAGCTTGTGGCTGTATCAAGTAGTTTTGACCCCAAATCTTCAGCACTTCGAAAATGTAACTTGTTCTGAACTTGAGGTTTAGTCTTTTTACCATTAGTGGCCATAGTAATTCCTTAATACTTCAAAATAAAATTTAAAAAGTTTAAACTTGAAAACAAAGGGTTACAAAAAGGGTATTTAAAAGTCAGGCCAGAGAGGTTAAGATTGCATGTCTCGACTCTACACCATCTTGCCACGCCCCCCCCATTTCTCTCTTTGAAGTTAAATATAGTTATTTTTTTTTAATACAGTATATGCTTTGTTTATTCATTATTATGAAAATCTTAATGCAGAGTTATGCAAAATATTTATCCATTTTATCAATGAATTAAGGCAACATAAAGCTGCAACAACAAAGTTTGGTTTATTGGATTAAAAACATAGTAATTTGGAATATTGTAACCCACATTGCTATAAAGATGACACATTTTGAAATTAGGAAAAATTAGAACCTGGAAAATGCTGTCTATATTTTGATTAAAATAATATTTTTAATTGTGAGCTTTGTTTGGAAGAAAGGCTCATAAAATTTGTCTGTAAGAACTCATCTTGTTAAGAGCAAAGAGATATCCTCACTGTAACAATAGAATATTCCAATTCTGTGAGAATCTGTCGATGTTGTCTGTGAATTGTGCAGTTTAAACCAACAAGGACTACTAGACACCTGTGACCTTGGAAAGATAAGATATAGCTCTGGTTTTCAGAATCTGGCAGGAAGCTCAGAATTTGTTATTAAAAACCACCTTATAACTCAGCTTGTGTGAAGTACTACAGATTCAACCAGGCAGCAATCCTCTTAAAGGGACTAAGTAAGATACAAATTTGTTTACAGTTCCCAGAAATGAAGATAAACCAGGAGAAGACGGGCTGCAGTGTTAAGAACCCAAGATGGATAAGAAGAAGTCTCATCGCAGTAAAGACCTCAAGGAAACAACTCTTACAGAGCTGTTTGATTGTGAGTTGAGCCAGCAAGGTGGACTGACAACGCTTGGCAGGAGGTTGGAGCCAACCACAAATAAGCAGCTGCTTCAATTGCCAAGCAGGAAGAAGACTCCAATAAGGCACTGCAGGCCTTATTATCTGACTTAAAGGTTAGTGGAACTGGAAAATATGACTGTATATTGCAAAGACCCACTTCTGCTGCTGTACCAAGCGAAATGCAGAAGATAGAGACTCAATCAGCGGTATCTGAAAGTTCAAATGTGAATCTTGATGATATTATTTCAAAGGCTATGAGCGTAGGAAGATCTTCAGTCTTCAAAGGGATTTAGAGCAAATACAGCTTTGTGTGCTTCAAGTATATTAGGTATGCATGCTGAGGTGCAAGCAGACTTGGCTACTATCTGTGCATAACATGTGTGGTTGGAGAAAATATATACTTTTGAGGATAAAAAAGCTGAAATAAATAAACAGCAATTGGAGCAAGAAGAGCAACTTAAAAGGTTACAAATGTTTAGTGAAGAACAAAAGAGATTATTGAATAGATAAAAGACGAGAGCTTGAGGAACAAAATGTTATGAATATGGCCAAAGTGAAAGCTTTGGTTCAGGCTTCTGCAAGATTTATCACTCAAAGTGATATACCCAAAGGGCTAGCACCTAACTTTCCAGCAGAGACATGGGTAATGCAGCCACAAGAAACAAATTTACTTGAGCAAGGATCCATGGGTGTTGCTGCTCGTGCTCAAATGGCAATGATCAACCCTATGGAAAGAGCTGGCAACATTCAATCTCTTCAGAGCACACAATATATGAATCTTCCCAAAAGGAAAGCATTTCAAAAAAGTTCAACCATTCATGTTGATAATACTTAACCATTGATGTCTCCTCATGTTGCTGGAGAACAAGCTACAAGTCAAGGATCTCCACCAATGCCATCACTTACAGGTCAAGGCACCAGTTCAAGATCTGTTTTCTCCATTCACCTGAAGACAACCAGTTGCAAGCCATGGTGGACAGGACCATGTAAAATCACTCATAGAGGAACAAAATAAAATTTCTGCTATGTTTAACACAGCAACAAGGTTCATACAGTTTACCCAAAAAGGAAATTCCAGTTTTTAAATGGAGATCCATTACAATATCTGACGTTCATGAAATCATTTGAACATCACATTGAAAGTAATACTTAAAATGCTAAAGATCATCTGTGTTACCTGGAGCAGTAAACTCGAGGACAGGTGAAGGAGTTGGTCAAAAGTTGCCAATATATCAATGCAGACCAAGGTGTTAAAAGGGCAAAGGAATGATTGCATCAGCATTATGGCAATGAACGTAAAATCACAAGGGCTCACATAGACAAGATTCGTTCTTGTTAGGCAATTAGATCAAAGGACACAAAGGTCTTACAAGCATATGTACTCTTACTGAAAGGATGTAGTAATGCAATGGAAAGGAGTGTACATTTACAAGAGCTGAAGTTACTTGCAAATTTGTCGATTATTGTAAATAAATTACCTTATAAACTGAGAGCATTATGGAGAACCAAAGCTGTAGAGCTTAAAATGATTCATGGGAGGGACGTCACTTTTGAGGATATTGTACAATTCTTGGAATGGCAGGTATATGTTTAAACCATACCAGCATTTGGAAATATTAAGGATACTTTAATGGTTCCTAATGAGGTAAAGAAGTCTAAATCATTGTCTCAACAGAAACTAAAGGGAAGTACCTTTGTTACTGCAGTGTCAGATACAAGCACAAGAAACAACAAGGAAACAAAGGAAAAGGAAGATCAGACTGTTTATGAAAGCTGGTTGCATTGCAAAGATAAGTATGTTTTAGAAAGATGTTCATGATTGGAGAAAAAGTTGTATGACAAGAAATTAATCTTTTTAAAGAGAATGGAATATGTTTTGGTTGTTTGTGTAAAGGACACATTAACAAAACTTGTAATAAGTGACTCAGTTGTGATATATGCAGTTTAAAACATTCCAAGTTACTGCATACTCAATGAAGTAGAGAAAGACATCAGAAAATTTGAATCCAAGATTAAGGTGAGAGTCAAAGAGAATGTTTCAGCTTTGGTTCAAACAAAGAGTCTTACTGGGACCAGTGACAAAGCTCTCTCAATAGTTCCTGTTCAGGTTAAAGCTATTAAAAAAAAAGGAGCTTCATACTGAAGACCTACACATTTCTTAATCCAGGAAATACCACTTTATTTTGTACTGTTGGATTAATGAATAAACTTAATGTTCATGGTAAAAGATCTCAGATCTTGATGATGAAAATGAATGATGAAAGGAACATTGAAACTAATACAGTTTCAGGTTTACCTATTACCGGATTGAATAGCAATGAAATTTTCAATCTTACAAGTGTATATTTTCAGAAGACTATGCCTGTGAATAAGGAGAATATTTCATCTCAGGATTATATCAAATGGTGGGATCATCTAAACGACCACTGCTGACTCAAGATTGATGCCAAAATTGAGATATTAATTGGATTTGATGTACCAAAAGCTCTTGAATCTCAAGAAGTAACAAGGAGTCAAAATAATGGACCTCATGCTGTGAGAATATTGCTTGGATGGATAATTAACAGACCATTAAGAGGAAAAATGAATAATAATCAGGAGTTATCCAATGTAAATATCAACTGAATTTCACTTGTCAAACTTAATGATCTGTGGGGAAAAAAAAGTTTTAAATTGATTTCCCTGAATGTCTCACAGATGTTCAAGAACCTTCAAAGGAGGATAAGCAGTTTCTGGATTTAGTTTCAAACTCTTTTAAACATGTTGATGGTCATCACTGTATAGCATTACCTTTGAAGCAAAGAGAAATTTGTACACCAGATAGCAAAATAATTGCAGAACAGCATGTGCTGAATTTGAAAATTCAAGAGAAATTGTTTTCATTTGGAATACAGAAATAATCATGTTGGACATGATAACCAATGGTTATGTAGAAAAGGTATCAGAAGATATCTTGGAATGTAAAGAGAGTGCAAAATGGTATTTACCTCATCATGGAGTTATATATTCCCAGAAGAAGAAACTATGTGTAGTATTTGATTGTGGAGCATTATTTCAAGGAGTTTCATTGAATTCTCAACTTTTACAATGTCCAGACTTAACCAGAACTTGGTAAAGAGGCTATTGTAATTGCTGCAGGTATTGAAGTAATGTTTCATCAAGTAAAAGTTTCATCAGAAGATCGTGATTTTCTACAATTGTTATGGTGGCATAATGGCGATTAAAGTAAAGAAATGATTGAATACAAAATTACAGTTCATTTATTTGGAGAAACTTCATCACCAAGTTGTGTAAATTTTGCTGTCAGGAAATATGGTGAAGATAATGAAGATCAATTTAGTTTTCAAATTATAAACATCATCAGAAATAATTTCTATGTTGAAGATTGTCTTACTTCAGTGGTTTCAGATAAAGAAGCATTAGATCTTTCTCATGAGTTAAAAGAGATCTGTAATAAAGGAGGTTTTTTCCTAACAAAATGGATAAGCAACAGTCAAGATGCATTGACTGTTATTTCTGAGGCAGAAAGAGCAAAGAAGATAAAACATCTTGATTTGGATTGTGAAGTTCTCCTGGTCAAAATAATTCTTGGGGTGCAATGGAGTGTTCAATTTTATGTCTTCAAATTCAAAATTGTTTTCAAAGAACAGCCTTTAACAAGAAGAGGTATTCTTTCGATTGGAAGCTCGATTATACAATCCTTTTGAAATATTGTCACCAGTAATATTAATAGCCAAGAAAATTCTGCAAAAATTGTGCATAAAAAATTTGGATGGGATGAAACTATATCAGATACGATTGCACAAGATTCGATAAATTATATTGAGAGTAGGAGGAAGATTGGAAAAAAGCAATAATGCCAGAAGAAGTGAAACATCCAATTATCATAGCTAAGGAATTTCATATTTCTGATTTGATTGTTCGGCATATACATGAAAAAAAGCAGGTCATGATGGTTGTAATCATGTGTAACAGAATTACACCAGAAATATTGGATTCTTGGTGCTTCATCATTGATCAATACGATTATGTCAAAATGTATTAATTGTCAGCATGCAAATGCTCAACCTGGACAACAACAAATGGTGGATTTGCTGCAACACAGAGTTTCACTTGATGAACCCCCATTTATACATACATGGGAGTTGATTATTTTGGTCTTTTACACGTAAAATGAGGAAGTGTTGAAAAATGATATGGAACTATTTTTACCCATTTGAGGACAAGAGCAATTCATACTGAAGTAGTGTCATTGCTTGATAGACTTTTTTTAAAATCAATGTTGTTCTGTGTTTTATCACCAGATGTGGTCAAGTGAAGGAATTACATTCTAATAATGGATGTAACTTTACAGGAGCTCAATTAGAGTTACAAAAAGCAATTCAAAATTGGGATCAACATCAAATATTGCATTATTTCAGAAATAACTTAATTGGATATTTAACCCACCCACTGGATCACACCATAGAGGTGTATGGGAAAGGATGATTAGATCAATCAAGAAAATTCTTAATTCCATTTTGAATAGTCAAATGCTCAATGATGACAATCTTCAGACAGTATCGTGTGAAATAGTCATCCATTAACAAAAAATTCTGTTGATTCAAATAACACCGAGGCTCTTGCACTATATCATCTCTTACTTCTTTAATCTAAACCTTTAATGCTTCTGCATCAATTTCAGAAAGAAGATATCTATGTTCGACGCAGATGAAAACAAGTGCAGTTTATTGCTGATTTATTTTGGAAAAGATGGATAAAGGATATCTTTCATTTTTCCAAGAATGAAAAAAAGGGTTAAAGATAAATGCAATTTTGTTTGCAGAGACATTGTAATATCATGGATGATTCTGCACCAAGAAATTCTTGGTTGCTGGAGAAAATCGTGGATACAGTTCTGGACTAGAATTTTTTTGTTCAGCAAGGGCAGATTAAAACCAAGACTGGTAACTTAAATTGACCTATTACTAGAAGCAGAAAGTTTTGATTTCTAATCTTATATTTACTATATTTGTTTTGTGCATCTGTAATAGTAATTATTATATATTAGCCATTTATATCTATTATAATAATTAGGGGCCAGAATGTAAAGGTTAAAAACCTGTGTTTTTGATTCTTAGTTAATTTTGTGCCCATCTCTTCAAGAAAGAGTATTGTTTGTAGTGTTACCATAGTGACTATGACATAATATGTCATAATACCTGTGCAGACTAAGAGCTAGATGAAGTAAGGGAACACGAACACAAGATAATTTTCTTTGAAATTGTCTAATTTCTTCTTGTACATCTCTTCGAAGTTAAATATCATTATATTTTTAAATACAATTTATGCTTTATTTATTCATTGTTATGAAAATCTTAATGCAAAGTTTTGCAAAATGTTTATTTGTTTTATCAGCAAATTGAAACTATATAAATCTGCATCTACAAAGTTTGGTTTATTGCATTAAAAAGGTAATAATTTGGAATATCATAGCCTACATTGCCATGAAGATGACACGTTTTGAAATTAGGATATATTAGAACCTGGAAAGTGTTGTCTATCACCTAGTTTAGTAACTTGAGTGCCTTCGAATTCAGAAGCCTGACAAAAGCAGCAAACATTGCCAAATTCATAAATTCAAGAACAGTTTATTTCTCCCTAGTGGCTCATAGGCTCTTGAACCTCTCCCTTCATTGTAAACAACTCGGACATCACTCAAGACCCGTCTACACTATTGAAACACTCCTTTCTTCCTTTTCACCAACTGCAATTGTGAATATTTGTTACATATTGCCTCTATTTATTATCTCTTTCTGTACAGGGGTAATTTAAATTTTTATGGTGGAACATGACATTGCAAACATGACATTATCATACTGTACAGGCTAGTGCACCTCTCATCCTGTAACTCCTCCCCATAAGATTCCCCAATAAAGACTGTTGCCTTAGTTCCCTCCCCCTCCCCTTTCATACCAGCCTTAGAACCAAGCCAGCAGCATGTGAAGACATGCCTGTTATTTCAGGTGATTCAAGCCTTTAATCACTCACTTCTAGACTGCTTGTAGTTATTGATTGCCCAGCGTGTTTATTATTGAGAGTTTTATTCCATACAAAACTACCTGTTTGGCTTCAGAAAGTAAGGATTCCATGCAAATGCACATCATAGTTATGTGTATGGCAATAAATACATCATTACTATCACTTATTACTTATATGAATAAAGTAAATGTTTGCACAACAATTCAAGTAAATGGAATTGCATCTGGAGCTGCAAGCAAATATTTCAAGTTTGAAAATATTTATTCTGAATGGTTATGGATCAAGAATATTTTTTTCTCCTTTGGTGTTCAATAAAAATTAACATGATATCTCCTCCCATTTTTGTGAGAACTTTCTCAGTGAGTGGGCTTTCTTTGCACTATTAGAATTTTCAAACCATATCTTATCTAAAAGGTGACAATCCTAATGAGTTTACCATTTGGATTACTCATCTGACATTTGGGATTTTCAAGAAAGTTTATTTTATATTCATCTACTCATTCAGCTAATGGTTAAAATTTGTATAATAGGTTTATAATAATGTAAGTGAGGCTTCTGTTGCATTATCATTTCATGATAACATCTCAGCTGTCATTCTGAATGTCAGACATTTATCTATGGCTTGCTTCTGGTGACCTTTGTGCACTATAATGTATTTGCAGAAAACTGAAGGGAATGTGACATACAAAAGCAATAATTAATTTTCTTACTTAACACACTAATATAGAATCTCATTTTAAGTAGCAGGGGCTTTTTCCCCCTGAAGTTAGGAATGAATGAGAAACTAACCTGAAATAAGTTAATTTGAAATGGTAAGTTCCTTCTGAATAAAAAGCAGTGACGTTCATTTCAACCAACTCCAAAAGACCAAATATATGGTCATTTAATTCATTGCACACAAAAAAAACCAAGTGATTCATCATGGTATTAACACTTGTGCTGCTTTGTTGTCAATAAGAATTAATACATTGCTTCAATGGAGGGTGATTTTATGCTGACAGATTCGAGGACAAAAATGGGAAATTAAATCCATAATTAAAGGCTAATCATCTTATAAATTCTCTTCAAAATGCTAGATCTGATCCTATTCTTCATATTTAGTTGTGAGAGCATGAACAAATAAGTTACAACATGTTAGTTGGTCTGTTGTGAAATTGGTGTGAAAACAACCATTGTTTAAATGGAGAAATTTATTATAGAAAAATTAATAATAAATAACAAATAGAACTGAAAAAATCAGACATGATGCTGCAATACAGTATAAAGATGAACTGCTCAGAAATGATTCCTGAAATCATGAGCCATGCAAGATGTACCAACTCCAAGTTGGGGTGATTGCATCCAAACATAACAAAGATTAAGAGAAAAACCCATCATAAATTTAAATTATTTTCTATAATCTGACAGACATTGAGTTATTTATTTTTTTTTTTAAATCAGCATTTGTTACTGATACAGAAATGGGCTGGATAAACAGCAGGTAATGAAGCATCCACAAGAATTAAAGGGTGATCAACATCTTGGCCTGAGCTCTTCATCAGTTCTGGAAAGGTGTTTAAAATATTAACTCACCTGCATCTCCTCCATTTTCTGCACATATGCCCTGGCCCTGTTGCTCCGAGACACAAGGATAGGATTCCCCATATTTTCACCTACCTCTGCATCCAACATACATTTGTATATTCAAACTTGTATATGCAACAGTACTCCATAATTTCTATCACTACAACAGGATCCCACCACCAGATATACATTTCTCTTCCTTCTCTGCTTTCCTTGAGGTCAGGGAGATGGATCTCCAGTGCAGAGGATAGGGGGGTGGGTCTCCAGCGCAGAGGATGGGGGAGGATCTCCAGCGCAGAGGACGGGGAGGATCTCCAGCGCAGAGGACGGGGAGGATCTCCAGCGCAGAGGATGGGGGAGGATCTCCAGTGCAGAGGATGGGGGAGGATCTCCAGTGCAGAGGATGGGGGAGGATCTCCAGTGCAGAGGATGGGGGAGGATCTCCAGTGCAGAGGATGGGGGGATCTCCAGCACAGAGGATGAGGGGAATCTCCAGTGCAGAGGACAAGGGGTGGATCTGCAGCACAGAGAATGGGAGGGGTGGGTCTCCAGCGCAGAGGACGGGGGGGGGGGTGTGGGTCTCCAGCGCAGAGGACGGGGAGGTGGGTCTCCAGCGCAGAGGACGGGGTGTGTGGGTCTCCAGTGTAGAGGACAGGGAGGTGGGTCTCCAGCGCAGTGGATGGGGAGGTGGGTCTCCAGTGCAGAGGACAGGGGTGGGTGGGTCTCCAGTGCAGACGATGGCGGAGGGCTTCTCCTTCTCTCTGTCCTCTGCATCAACAAGGACCTCCAAGTGGCCAAATTTTCAACTCCACACATGATAACCTCATCAAAAGGTCTGTCCATGGCTCACATACTGCCAAACTTAAGCCATCCAGAAATTGGAGGAAGAATCCTGTATTGCTAGTCTTCATCAAGATGCCATTGAAAGCGACCTCCAATTTTAATTAATCCCCTTCCCTGAGTCCTCTTTCCCTGAGTCCTCTTTCCCTGAGTCCTCTTTCCCTGAGTCCTCTTTCCCTGAGTCCTCTTTCCCTGAGTCCTCTTTCCCTGAGTCCTCTTTCCCTGAGTCCTCTTTCCCTGAGTCCTCTTTCCCTGAGTCCTCTTTCCCTGAGTCCTCTTTCCCTGAGTCCTCTTTCCCTGAGTCCTCTTTCCCTGAGTCCTCTTTCCCTGAGTCCTCTTTCCCTGAGTCCTCTTTCCCTGAGTCCTCTTTCCCTGAGTCCTCTTTCCCTGAGTCCTCTTTCCCTGAGTCCTCTTTCCCTGAGTCCTCTTTCCCTGAGTCCTCTTTCCCTGAGTCCTCTTTCCCTGAGTCCTCTTTCCCTGAGTCCTCTTTCCCTGAGTCCTCTTTCCCTGAGTCCTCTTTCCCTGAGTCCTCTTTCCCTGAGTCCTCTTTCCCTGAGTCCTCTTTCCCTGAGTCCTCTTTCCTTGTCCCTCCCTCCTTTCCTCTCTCTTTTACCCCTTTCTTCTCCTATCCAACCCATAGATATATCGTGGGTATGAAAACTAGCGCAAATATCCTGGATGTCACTTTCAGTGGGGCACCACTGTCCTCACCTTGCCCACCAAATATCTGAGCTCACCTTCCAAATATCTTAGTCCCAAGCTGGAAGAGCCCAAAATAGATACCATCCCACTTAAATGAATGCCCAGAGCACCACTCCAGGCCAGCATCTCATCGGGCACTTTGGGGATGTTCCAGCATGCAAGCGGCATCTGGCGGAAGCTCAATGCGGGATCAATGGGCAAAATGGCCATCTTCCCTCGCCATCAATCCTCACAAAGCTGGAATTGCTCTGCTAGTGCCAGCCAGGGAAACGCAGAGCAGTTCAAGCTACGTGGGGGTTATGGGTTGGGAAGACGGACATTTTGTCCATTGATCCCACATTGAGCTGCTGGTGTCCACGAGTGCCCCTGAAGTCTGAAGCAGTCTGGTGAGGTGTCAGGAGGCCAGGTGGCTGGCAGGGAAGGCTGTCAGCAGGTGAGGCTGTAATAGCCCATTTCAGCCACCCCCTGACGGCCTGCCCTGGCTGCTCAACCGCTAACAACCCCACCATCCACCTGCTGATGGTGCTTACTTGATTGGCTACTCATATCATGTCGGCCAGCATGGTTGATGAGTAACATTTTTTAAAAATGGGGATTTAATGTCAGTGCTTGGCCTAGGGTGCCACTTTACAAAGATATGCCACTGCCTCAATCCTCTCCCTCTACCACATACCTCTCTTCTACTCGACCAGCTGCATTGACCTATGATCACTTAACAGTGAGCCTGTGCTCTTCCCCATTTTCTTTTCATCCCCCCTCTCCATCTTTTCATTCAAGTACTTGCCTCTTTTTGCTTTTCCCTGCTTAAGGGGTTTGGGCCAAAACTATTGGTTACCCTTTACAGTATATCCTATAGATGCTGCACGACCTGCTGGGTTTCTCTTGTATGTTTGTGATTTTCCCATTAGTATGTCTTTTGTTCTCCAATATGGGGACCAGACCCTTTAATTTTACTGCGACACACTCACGATTTCTGCTTTCTCTTTCTCAAACCTAATCAGTGAGGAGGATGTTATGAGAATACTGGGTGACTTGGACATTTTGGGTGAGTGGGCAGATGAAGTTTAATGTGGATAAATGTGATGTTGTCCACTATGGTGGCAAGAACAGGAAGGAAGATTACTATCTGAATGGTCCCAAGTTTGGAAAAGAGGAAGTACAATGAGATCTAGGTGTCCTTGTTCATAGTCACTTAATGCAAACATTCGAGTACAGCAGGCAGTGAAGAAAGCTAATGACATGTTGGGTGTCATAACAAAGGGGGTTGAGTATAGAAGCAGAGAGGTCCTTCTGCAGTTGTACAGGGTCCTGGTGTAACCATACCCAGAGTACTGTGTGCAATTTGGGTCTCCATATTTGAGGAAGGACATTCTTGCTATTGAGGGAGTGCAGTGTTGGTTCCCAAGGTTAATTCCCGGGATGGCAAGACTGTCATATATTGAAATATTGGAGTGACTGGGTTTGTGTACACTAGAGTCTAGAATGATGAGAGGGGATCTGCTTGAAACCTAAGATTATTAAGGGATTGGACTTGCTAGAGGCAGGAAACATTTTCCTGATATTTGGTGGTGGGGAAGGGAGTCCAGAACCAGAGGCCACAGTTTAAGAATAAGGGGTAAGCCATTTAGAATGGAGTGGAGGAAGAACATTTTCACCCAGAGTTGTGGATCTGTGGAATGCTCTCCCTTAAAAGGCAGTGGAGGTCAATTCTCTGGCTGTTTTCAATAAAGAGTTAGATAGAGATCTTAAAGATAGCGGAGTCAAGAGATATGGGGATAAGGGAGGAACAGATGTCTCAAAAGGCTGAATGGCCTACTCCTGCACCTATTGTCTATTGGTTCTCATTCCAAATGCTGACAGGTTCTAAAAAAAAATCTTGACAGGTGCAAATGCAATAGTGAATACAAGCTGAAGATGACTTTTCATGTACTGTCAACAAAAATAGACCCAATAGTAAGCAGAGTGAAAAGCATACCTGCAACACCATAATTTTACACACAATGTGATGAGTTTAGTGGTAGAAGAAGATAAATTCCAATGCATTATTCCCTTTGATGTTCTTGTATTCTTCATAACAACTCTTTCTCAGCAGATCTTTATCAACTGAAGATCTTTTGCAATTAATATCACAGAAGTAGACACAATTAAGCATTGCATGACTTAACTGAGAATTTACAGCGTTTTTTCATTTCCCATCTCCCACTTACAGGCAAAAAACAAAATCTTTGCCACATTCAACTCCACTTTGTCTCTCAACTTCACTGCCATCAACAAAATGAGTTCATTGCCTCCCTTTACTTGACAAAAACAGTGTTGATTAAAAATTCCTGTCATCTTTGAAGCCCTCAGTAGCAACTACAGACTCTGTTCCTTGTCACCACTGAAGTATGACTTTTACTGTCATGCAACTTTCAGCATTATATTTGCACCTTCGCCTTAAGCCATCAATTGCAGATACTGAATACATCTTTCTCAAGAATAATTTCAGTTCTTACCTGTATTTCCTCTTGTTGCCAATTTATTTCACCTGGACCATCAACAGGACAATTTTCTCACACTTATATCCATAGATAAAGGATCCTTAATGTATTATTAGAGTTTATTTTTCCTGTTTGCTGCTACAATGAAATAAAACACCCTTTTGGAACGTCGGAACATACAGTCAATGGGTAACAAGAAAAAGAAATGCAGATCCTGGAAATTAAAAATAAGATCAATGTTCATTCAGCTGGTCGGGGCACATTTGTGGGAAGTAAGAGTTTTAACACTTCAGCTTAAAAACTATTCATCAGAACTAAGGAGAGAAAAGAATTGCAAGTAAACTATCCCTGTCTCCCAATTCTTCTGCTTCTGCTCCATCTGTTCCCAGCTGAGGTCTTCCATCAGGACATACCAAATATCCTCTTTCATTAATAAAGATAGATTTCTCCCTTCTTATTATTGATAAAGCCTGTACCTGTATCTCTTTCCATTTTTCCAGAAGAACAGGACAAAGTCCCCAACTTGATCTGGGGACTTCGACCACAAAAGCTCTGTCAGTCAGTCAGGAAGAAAGAATGAGGCAGTACACACTTTTATTAAAATTAATTTAAATGAGTCAAATGTTCTCAGTAAAAGAGATTGAAAATATTTGAGTGGCAGCTCACTTTTTAACATTTAATGATTTTAACATTTTATGGTGGTACACCGTCGGCCTACTGCAGGGGGAAACCTCTGTACCTGCAGGAGTATAAGGGGACAGGACAACACCTGGCCGGCTGTCAATCAGTCAGCCTGAATGGATCAAGCCCCACCCAGTCGGGTGTCAATCACCCTCCGGGATATAAGCGTGCGCCAGCCTCCCGAAGCCTCACTCAGAGCTACTGCAGCTATAGCCAGCCTGGCTCTGTGGAAGTCTTTGTGGATAAAAGCCTGTTGTACAGTCATTACCTTGTGTGTGTCTGATTCTGGCTAACAGCGCACCACACATTTTGAATTGTTTCAGTGTCTAAAATGGTTCTTAAATGTTTGTTGGTCAGAGACCATCAGACATATATTTAATTGTTGATATGGCATGAATTTGTGACTTGTTAAAAGATTTTTTCTGCCATTTCAAGAATAGAATTTGTGAGACTGCACAAAGAATTTGCCATTTTGGAAGCACAACATGATAAAGGCAGCTTCACAAAATGCCAGTCACAAGTGCTCATTGGAAATTCTCGGCCATTTTATTTTACTAATGGCTTATGTAAGTGAATTATCTTTTCAAGCTATCTCTGAGAACCAGCTGGGCAGTGTGGTGATACGACAACCAGACAACTGCAGGGGGCGATCTCTGTACCTGAAGGAAGATCACCTGAGGTTCATCTTCCTCACCAACCAAGGGCAAGATCAAGAACGATAAGATCTTGCGCTGGAGAGAAAAGTTGGCCACATTCAGCTACGACATCCAGTACAGAGCGGGGAATTTCAACAACTCCCTCAATGCCCTGTCCCGGACCTGCACGGCCATGCAGGCTGACCAACTGCAGGTGCTGCTCGACAACTTTTGTTGCCAAGGCATCACACACTTGTACCATTCCATCAAGCTCGAGAACCTCGTCTTCACTGTGCAAGAAGTTCAGACCATGACCGAGTCATGCAGGGTCTATGCAGAGTGTAAACTCTGCTTCTTCTGCCTGCCACAAGCCCATGTAATCAAGGCTACTTGGCCCTTCGAATGGCTTAGCATCAACTTCAAGGGCCCCCTGCTTTCCATGAACAAGAATGTCTACTTCCTCGTGGTTGTAGATGAACACTCCTGTTTTCCCTTCACTATCTGGAGCAGAAAGATTTAGGAATAACGGTGCATTGTGCCCTGAAGGTAGGAGCATATGTGGATAGGGTGGATAGGGTGCTTGCCTATATAAATCAGTGCATAGAATATAGGAGTTGAGAAATAATGATGAAACTGTACAAGGCATTGGTGAGGCCAAATTTAGAATACTGTGTGCAGTTCTGGTCACTGATTTATAGGAAGGATATTAACAAGATAGAGAGAGTGTAGAGAAGATTTACAAAAATGTTGCCTGGGTTTCAGCATCTGGAATACAAGGAAAAATAGAGCAAATTAGGTCTTTATTCCTTTATTCCATAGAAGGCTGAGAGGGGATTTGATAGAGGTGTTTAAGATAATGAGAGGGATAGATAAAGTTGATGTGGAAAGGCTTTTCCCATTGAGAGAAGGAGAGATGGATACAAGAGGTCATGGGTTTAGGAGTAACATGAGGGGGAACTTCTTTACTCAGAGTGGTTACTGTGTGGAATGGGTTTCCGGGAAAGGTGGTGGAGGCAGGGTCAATTTTATCAGTTAAGAAAGAGTTGGATAACTATATGGATGGGAGGGGGATGGAGGAATATGGGCAGAGTGCTGGTAAGTGGGATTAGACGAGGTACTTGGATCAGTGCGGACTAGAAGGACCAAATTGGCCTGCTTCCATGCTTTAATTGTTATATGGTTATGTATCCCTTGCCCCGACACCTCCGTAGCCACTGTTATCATGGCACGGATGCAGATCTTCATCATGTTCCGATACTCAGCATTCATCCACAGTGATCGGGGGTCCGGCTTCATGAGTGAGGAGCTACGCCAGTACCTGGTAGTGCGAGACATTGCAGCTAGTCGCACGATTACCTACAACCTGAGGGGCAACGGGCAGGTGGAGCACGAAAACGGGCTGATCTGGAAGGCAGTCCTCCTGGCCCCAAGGTCAAAAGGCTGGCTCATTGACTACTGGCAAGAGGCTCTCCCCGAGGCACTCCATGCCATTAGGTCACTCTTGTGCACAGCTACCAATCAGACCCCTCACGAGTGCCTTATCTCATTCCCCAGGAAATCGGTGACTGGGGTCCTTCCTAATGGCTCAAATCTCCAGGACCGGTGCTCCTCCGCAAACACATGTAGACCCACAAGCCTGACCCATTGGTCGAGCAGGTGCAGATCCTCCATGCCATCCAGAACTACGCCTACGTCAGGTACCCCAATGGCCGTGAAGACACAGTCATGACCTGGGATCTGGCACAAGCAGGGGCCCCACGCCCCCGCATCACAACTACCCAGCCCAACCCTCCCCCACCCTGGGTACCCTTGGCTGACCCAGGATTCAAGGGCCAACTTCTTCCCTCTGCCCCTCCAGAGCGCCCCACTCCTAGTGAACCAGACACACCTGGCCACCCCACCCCACCTCCCCCCCCCCACCATGGACAGACGTACAGATAGACATGATACTGCCCAAACTGACACCCACCACAGCTATGCTGGACCCAGCCAACCCTCAGGACACCACAACCTCGCCCATCTTTGACCAGGAGCCAACCTGCGATGGTCCCAGAGACTCAAATGATTCTTTACAGAATCTGTAAATACCATCCGGCACTGTTTCACACACCCCCCAGGACAATTTTAAGGAGGGGCTGAATGTGGTGATATGACTACTAGCGTACTGCAGGGAGTGATCTCTGTCCCTACAGGAAGACCACCTAAGGGTCTGACTCTACCTGGCCATCTGTCAATCAGCTGACCTGAATATAAACCTGAGCCGGCCCCTCCTGAGCCTGTCACATGGGGAGCCACCAAGGTTTGAACTGGTGCTCAGACTTTTACTGGAATAAAGCCTGTTGTACAGTCTTTTGAGTTTGTGCTTTCTGTTACCTCAGCACACCACAGGTAGCCAAGAACAATTTTTTTTTTAAATGGCAATGCTGCTGGAGGTGCTGTAATGGCCGACCCCAAAGGAAGGGGAATGGAGACACAGGACTGCTCTACAGTTCTTAAAGACCAGTCCTGATCCTGATGACTCAGTGTCTCTGAAGGGACTCTCTTTCTCTTATTGTTAGAGTCTTGGTCAATGTTCATGGTGACTTTTTGTTTACCTTCTGTTGACAAAAGTTGAAATATATCATGTATATTACAATTTTATGCATTATTATGTTGCAATAAAAGGAACCTTGAACAGTTTCAATCATTTGAAACTAAATTAATGTGGAAGAACAAGAGCTACAAGAGAAGGAATGAATGAGGAGGGGGAAGATAGATGATTTTGGATAGTGAAGAACAAAACATAATAACTTGTCTAAAAGACATCCCAAACAGCCTGATCGCAGACCGAGCAAATTCATCTCCCAATAACTAACACCAAAGTGGCAGAGAATTACAAGGCAGGAAAGGCACAGAAAGGCAAATTTCATTTTATTCTTAGAATTTTGAGCAATTTCTTATCTCAGAATATGAGCAGATTCAACATTAAATTCTCCAATGGACTCCAATTGAAGGGGGGATATTCTGGAAAGTAGTTTATTCTCCGATACTGATAATAATTTTAAAGCACACAGAGGATGAATGCACAGCCTAACTGGAATGGACTGCTCCAGTATCATTCATATTCATAGAGAAATATGATGGTTGTGTTATTGAAGCAACAATAAAAAAAAATCATTATATTGCAAAATCTGCATTTAATAAATCTAATGATTTTTTAAAATGAGTTAGCAGGTTTAAAAAAAAACATTAATGTTTAATTGGAAATTTTAGATTATTCATTTGCAATACAACTCCAATTATCCAAAATGGTTGGGACTGGGGCTATGTTGGATAAACAGTTTTTTGGATAGCTGTTCACTTTCTTTAAAAAAAAAGCCCAGTTGCAACAGCAAATCATTTGTATCAATGTTTAAACAACAACAAATCACAAGGGAAGGCTTTTAAGGCATTAATATAATGTTTAATTCTTACCAAAAAATTTCTGGCCGCAACCCCGCCAATCTCCGACATGTTCCCATGGTTGCCACTGATCACCAGAGAGGCTTCCCGGGTCAGTAAACACTCACTGGCGAGTCAGTGGGCTCCTGTCTCCCCAGTCATCAGAGCTCCCAATGCCTGAGTCCTGACTTCATATCTTCCCCTAGGCCTTCTGCACATGCACACCAAGGATTCCGGTGTGCATGTGCAGTAGTAGGCCAAGGGGAGGGCTTGGAGTCAGCATCAGGAGCTCTGATGTGCCAAGGAGGGAGTCAGGGAAGGGGAGAAAATGCCACAGAGCTCATGGTCCCGCTCCTGCCTGGCGACCTCTCCTTGATGACGCCAGGACAAGGAATTCTTCCAACTGCCTGCGGTTGGGAGACAGTAGCACACAGTTTGAGAGAGAGAGTGGAGAGAAAAGTCAATAGAGGAAGGTAAAGAAGAAATGGAAAGAGAGAGGGGAGGGAGTTACCTGAAATGAGGACAGTTGTCATTCTAATTTCATGTTGGGTGAATTTTTTTTTCCCAACCTGTGAAGTCAGTTCAGCTTGCAAAAAGTTTTGGATAAATGAGAATTTTGGAGAATCGGATATCAGATAACTGAAGTGGTACTGTATATACTTCATCTTTCTGCCCTGCATTATTTTAATTTTTGTTTATATTTTTGGTGCATCAAATTCAGGGCCAAAATTCATTATCCAGCCCAAGTTGTTCTCGTAAAAATGGTGACAACTCTTCTTCTTGAATTAGTTCTGCAAGTAATCAATGTCAAGATTCGTGGATGAGTACAAATGAAATGAGGTATTTTGTCCTGACGGCATCAACCTTCTTGAAGATTACTGAAACTGTACTCACCTGGGTAAATGAAGATGATTTCTTCATGTTCCTGACTTGTATCTAATAGCTAAATTGTGTTTCTTGTCAACACATATTCTAAGCTATTGATGGTGGAAGACTTTAATAATTACATTGAATGTCAATAGTAGATGAACAGCATGTAATAATTGAAGAAAAAACACTACATTGAATGTAATTTGAATCTAGATCGAAAATTATTGATGAAGCCGCTGAATAGGTTTGGCCCTGTGACATGACCCTTCACAACACCTGTAGTGATCCCTTTGTGCAAGCAATACTTCCTCTTTTGAAATATTTCCCCCTTGATCTTTTCTGACTTCACAGTTGGTAACATGCTGGTTCAACATCAATCAATTTTATAACCTCTAGAATTGAACTCTTCGGTCTCAATTTGGACAAAGGGTATGATGAGGCTTCCAGTGAAATCCGGGGAAACTCAAATTGGTTATTCGAGAGCAAGTATCTCTTGTTAGCAAGGACAATTGCTTTAGTGATGCAGAGTAAACTAACTAGGAAAAGATTTGATTCAGTTTTGTGTGAACAAGACAAAATACTTCTCTTTCATGTAACCAACTGGATTATTGTTCATAATCCTGCAACCTTTTCAGCTTTGCCATGAATTTCTATGAATGACAAATGTATCACAATAATATGTAACTAATGATGGAAAATAAATGCCCACAATGCTTGAGTAACATTATAGTATTAAGGACAACTCTGTGAGAGTGAAATAGAGTTACTTTTGATGGATTGTTTGAAATTCTCTCTCATTGCACAGACACTTCCAAATAGCCTTTATTTCAGAAACTCCATCTTCTTCAGTAGCACTAAAAACAACTCAACAAACCTATTTTTCATTATCCATGCAGTCAGGAACAATATTTTGCTGTGATGTCTGTGGATGTAGGTACTATAGTTCCAGATTCAACCAAATCATCAGCCTTGAGCATCTTCACAGATATCCAGAAAGCAAATTCTATGCACGTCAGCTGCATAATGTGGGAAAAACAGACTCAATCCCCACACCTTCTGCCAGGATGTCTGGATGATAGGATCTATGGATAGAGCCTTTTCCAGACCTGCATTATGCATGATTTATCATTAGACACAATTCATTCAGGCAATGCAGGATGTATTACAGAATTTGAAAACATGATAGCCTTTGTACTTCCATTACAATTATAATTTTCATAATTAAGAATGAAATATCAATCCAATTTGCATGGTTGATATTCTAAAGGATGCTTTACCCAACAGGCTGATTCTTTCCAAGCATCTGGACTATCTTATTGTCACAAATTATATGAAATTCCTTCTAATATTCTATCATACACAAAACTAATAGGCTCATAATATGAATTTCAATCAGCCAATTTCTGAATGCTTTTCAGTTTGAGTTATGTGAAAGAACCTGGAGTAGACAATTCAACTAACAGAAGATGTCAAGAAATAAAAACAATCATTCCATTGTGTCCTGTAATCCATGTCAACAAAGGATTGGATGAGTTGTTCAAATGTATTTGTGAGGAAGAAAAAGCTCTAACAGCTCAATGTTCCGTCTTTTGCTTTATTCATACCTTTGCCTCTGTCTATTCAAACCTGCTTTCAAATAAAGTGTAGTGCCAATGTGATAAAAATTGTACTATATGTTGGTTGATCAAACAGTTATTCAGTGCAGCACCATTAATGTTCCCTATTTTCCCTCCTGATTATTCCTCAATAGATGATTGATTAGATAACTCCTGCATTTCAAGGAGTTAAAAAGACCAAAAAAGTACCATTATTGATTCACATTCCAGACCAACTTATCTGATCTCATTCAGACTGACAGTTAAAACAAACCCCTATGATTCATTTCATACAAAATCATGAGAGGAACACAGAATCTTTTGCCTTGAGTGGGGGACATCAGCTTATGGTGGGGGAGGAGAGACGAGAGATTTAACAGGGAATAGAGAAGGCAATTGCACTACTATTGCAACGTTGAAGAAATATTTGGAGAGAGGGACATAGGCCAAATGCAAGCAGATGTGTTTGGCTTTGGTGGGACTCTTTAGTCAGTGCGGACAAGTGACATTGAAGGGCGTGTTTCCATGCTGTATGACAGTAACTTAAACACATTAAAAGTCATGAAACTTAATGAAGGAATCATGGAACTTGAATCCAAACATAACTTGCTTCACTTGTGAACATTGGGTGAACCAACAGAAGAATTCATTCCCCCAACCACAATTAATTAGTCCTCTGACACTCCCTGACCAGACTGAAACATTAGAAATAGCCAAATTCACTCGATATTGAGAATAAATGAATTAAAGTTGCACATCTATCCAAATTCAGATCATAACTAGATTACTGGTACTCCTGCTCAGTTTATGGAATTTATTGTGCCTTTGCATTTGTAACATAGGCTCCACATGAAGGTGTGCAAGCATATTTGTGTGGGGGGGATCTTGGAGATCCCTGGCAGGGAGCATAAGCAGATGGAAGTGAATGTGGGAGAGTATGATGAATTTTATGAGAGGAGGAAAATCCATTGGAAGGAAATAATTCAGTGGGCCATGGAGCAAACCTATGCAGGTTGTGGGGAAGGTGGTAATATAGTATTGTGTGTTTGGGTGAGCTGCACAAGCATGGTCTGGAAAGAAAATGTACATGAAAAGTACTTTTTCCAGTGTGCATTTATGTGGAGTGCATTTGGTTTTTTTTTGCAATATGGAATGAGAGCCAACATTCCCATATTAAAGGTAGTTTGTAATGTTTAGTTGTTATGTGTGGGTGAGGTTTGCTGACTCTATTTGTGTCGGTGGTGATAAATTTGCAAGGGGATTACAATTGTATGAATTGTACAAATTGAGGAAATATATGGGATGAGGGGTATTTGTGAAGGTGCATTCAATTTAGGTCTTTTAGTAATAAAAATATGTTGGACACAAGGGTTCACTGTTGTGGGGTGCATTTGGCCAATATATGGTGATTGCTGTATGGGGAAGATGTGTCTTCTGAAAAGACAAAGAACTGGTGCTTACTGACCATGCTTAACCAGGTAGAAAAGGTAGCCAGGTAGCATGGTCTCTTCCTTGTATGAACTGTCATCTCATTGTTTGGACAGATGAAACTATTCCATTTTTTGAGGCGAGGGAGGAAACTGGGTTGCAATGCTATTAAGTTTCTTTTTCATCTGACTGCACAAGCACAACCTGACAAAACTGTTATCCTCAGTGCAAAGCATGCAGACACACAAAAATATATATGACATGCACAGGAAAAGTGATTATTACAATGATGTATTTCAGATAATGAGTCAGTTCTCTGTGAGTTCAAGTGAAATGTTAATTCACTCAATAAGTTCAGTGGGGGAAAGAAAACTGCTGAGAAGAACACTTGGGGACAAAGAAAATTGAGAACTTGGAATATCTTCATGATGTGGATCTGCTTGAATTTCTTAAAGTTGAAACAAAGTGCTGTGTATGCACTCACACAATTAAGACGCGGAGATGTGATGCTTTCTCATCCTTTACTTCTAATAGACTAACATGGCTTCTGACACACAGGATTATATATATGGAAGGGCATCATGATGTCCAGCAGAGGGTGGGCTTACACCCAACACAAAGAATATCCGATCAGTCGAATGGCTGATGGTAGTTATTGCAGTGACTAAGAGGAATGTTTTTGCAATATATTCAGATACTATGGGGTAGAGTGATAGATACAGAAAAAAAAGCCTGTGTCAAAATAACCGCAGGCATGGAAGTGATCACTTGTTCCCATCACTTCATAAAAGTAGTTGATGGAATATTTAGAATGGTGCAGTAACTCAAATAAGTTATGTAATGATTTAACTTTTGAACAACAATGTAGGGCAGTGGCTCTCAATCTTTTTCTTTCCACCCTCATGCTGCCTTAAGCAATCACAAAGCCCCAATGGCATAGGGAATACTTAAAGTGGTATGTGAGTGGAAAGAAAAAGGTTGACAAACAACCGATGTAGGGGATCCAGTTAAGGATATAGAAACTGCAGAGCTGCTCTCAGGATTTCCAAGAAAAGCAAGGAATATTAGTACCAAGAGGACCTGTTTCTTTGGGAAAGAAAACTTAAGCATATAAAACAAGATTAGATTATTATCCAGGATCACATCCTCTGAAATAGTTGCCTCTCCTGGTCCTAAATGCTGACATTCAATCCCCTGAATTCAGATGCCTGCTCTCCATTAGAACACCTCAATCATTGGTCCCTATTTGTAGAAGCCAGAAGCACTTGCAACCTGACAAGCCTTCAACTGCCAAGCACATCTTATCCAATTCCTCCGCTGCTGCTTTGCACTTCACTGAAGTCTCAATTTCCTCCCTGCTATTTCCCAGCATGGCCTCCAGATTGTCTTGATGGGAGCCACTGCCTCCTGGATTCACTGCTGTCGTTTCAACATTAGTTGTAGTTACAACCATTAGGTCTGGCAAGGTAATTAAAGAGTTTCAAGAGTATCAAGAGTTTCTGTAATAATTTTGCATGACTGCAGATGGGAAAACTGAATGAATCTCTTTCCACATACAGAAAAAATGATGTAACAGCAGAGTAGATGAACAAGTGAAATTATTCCAACACATGGAACATTTAAATGGTCTCTGACTTTTGTGAAGCAGCCAATGTATCTGAAAGTGGGTTGAATAAGTAAACAATTTTCCATGCACAGTGCAGGTGAAAGCCTCGTTCCAAGCCCTTTTAAAGCCATTGGCATAGTTGGAACTACACGTTCGCTCATAATCATAGACCTGCTGGTGTCTCTCCAGATGGGATAGCTGTTTGAATACGTTCTCACACACAGACACGCTGCTGGTGAAAGGCTTCCCTCCGTGTTAATACATTGATGCCTCAGGAGAACTTCTGACCTTGTAACACTTTCCTCATTGTTAGGACAATTACGTGTTCTTTCTTCATTGTGGACTTGCTGATTTGATTGTGATGACCTTGAGTGAATTTTTCTAGCAGAGAATAAATGGCTTCTCGAGAATGAATTTACTGATCTCAGGAGATCAGATGGATCCATTCAGGCAGGTAGAACAGGTGCATGGTCTCTTCCTTGTATGAACTGTCATCTCATTGTTTGGGGGGAGGGAGGAAACTGGGTTGCAATGCTATTAAGTTCAAGTTTCTTTTTCATCTGACTGCACAAGCACAACCTGACAAAACTGTTATCCTCAGTGCAAAGCATGCAGACACACAAACCAACATTCTCTCTTTGGCTTGGCTTCGCGGACGAAGATTTATGGAGGGGGTAAAAAGTCCACGTCAGCTGCAGGCTCGTTTGTGGCTGACCAGTCCGATGCGGGACAGGCAGACACGATTGCAGCGGTTGCAAGGGAAAATTGGTTGGTTGGGGTTGGGTGTTGGGTTTTTCCTCCTTTGCCTTTTGTCAGTGAGGTGGGCTCTGCGGTCTTCTTCAAAGGAGGCTGCTGCCCGCCAAACTGTGAGGCGCCAAGATGTACGGTTTGAGGCGTTATCAGCCCACTGGCGGTGGTCAATGTGGCAGGCACCAAGAGATTTCTTTAGGCAGTCCTTGTACCTTTTCTTTGGTGCACCTCTGTCACGGTGGCCAGTGGAGAGCTCGCCATATAATACGATCTTGGGAAGGCGATGGTCCTCCATTCTGGAGACGTGACCCATCCAGCGCAGCTGGATCTTCAGCAGCGTGGACTCGATGCTGTCGACCTCTGCCATCTCGAGTACCTCGACGTTAGGGGTGTGAGCGCTCCAATGGATGTTGAGGATGGAGCGGAGACAACGCTGGTGGAAGCGTTCTAGGAGCCGTAGGTGGTGCCGGTAGAGGACCCATGATTCGGAGCCGAACAGGAGTGTGGGTATGACAACGGCTCTGTATACGCTTATCTTTGTGAGGTTTTTCAGTTGGTTGTTTTTCCAGACTCTTTTGTGTAGTCTTCCAAAGGCGCTATTTGCCTTGGCGAGTCTGTTGTCTATCTCAACATAACACACAGACAAACAACACATATGTAGGACATTTATATAATTTATTAAAATATATTTGTTTTATATATATTTACACACATATTTAAAAACATATAAATATATTTTAATAAATAGTAGCACAGATGATTAGTGTGAGCAGTTCCTTTGCTCGTTTAGCATTCTCACTGCCAAGGTGAAACTAAGCCTGGTGGTTCTGGCTTGATATCTCTTTCTTGATAGGAGTAGCTGGAAGATGCTGTTAGCAGGTGGTAGGTGTCCTCAGTGATTTTGTGTGCCCTCCAGATAATGATCCTGGTAGATCACATCAATGAGGGCAAGTGAAACTCCAGTGTACCTCCCTGCCACTCTTATAATCCTGTAGATTGACCACTTCTCTACAGCAACCATACAATGTGATGCAGCTGGCCAGAACAGTATTGATAGAGCTCTTGTCAAAGGTTGACATGATTGTGGCTGGTACCCTTGGCTACTTCAGTTTTCTTAGGAAATGCAGTCACTGTTGTGCCTTTCTGGCAAATGAGGAGATGTTGTGTGTCAGGATAGGTCACTTGTTAAATGGACCCTGAGGAACATGGTGCTCTCTACTCTGTCCACTACTGAGTGTCGTGGAGGGTTGCCATTCCTGGTCTTCCTGAAGTTCACAATCATCTCTTTTGTCTTGTCAATGTTGAGATTCACTTTGTTATTTTTGCATTATATCACAAGATTTTCCATCTCTTCTCTGTAGTGCGACTCATCATTCTTGGTGATGAGGCCAACGACTGTCGTGTCATCTTCAAACTCAATGACTCTGTTAGAGCTGAATCTGGCAATGCTCTGGTGGGCTTTAAACAGGAGTGGGCTGAGCATTGACATGCACCAGTCTTCAGCGTAATGGAGCTCAATATTTTGTGATCAACCCGGACAGATTGTGTTCTTTCCATTAAAAAATCCAGAATCGAGTAACAGAGAGGGGTGTTAAGTCCCAGCGAGGGTAGCTTCTCCACCAGCCTCTGGGGAATGATCATATTAAACACTGAGCTGAAGTCGATGAACAGCTGCCTGGCGCACAAGGCATTGTTCTCCAAGTGAGTGGAGAGAAAAGGCTAAAGCACAATCAGTGGAATGGTTTCTTCTGCAGGTGAATTGAAATGGGCCCAGTGTCTCTGGGAGGTGTGCTTTGGTGCGTTCCATCACCAGAAGTTTTCATAATGGTGAAGATCATTGAAACCTGTTACTGTTGCCCTCTCGACTTGTAATCTGCACTCGAGAGAAAAGCAGTTCGTCCAAATGAGGTCAAACCTTAGTTTCATTCAGTGAATCAGAATAGCTGATACATATTCTAGATCATCTCAGACCAAGCTTGGTCATGATGAATGTTATAGGGGTTTGCACAAGAATTCAACTTGCCATTCATTTGCTATTTTCAAACTTGGAACCACATCAATCTCAAGGAGACCTATTTACACTCAAGGAGCATCAACCTTGAGTGACTGTCACAAGTTCCATTGCATGAGGGAAGACAAAGAAAATGTATGGTGATCTCTTTTGCAACTCATTAATCCAGAGCAGTGCTGTCATAGAAAGCCAAAATGGGGAATCTACCCAGCTGCAGCTCCTGAAAACTGGGTCAAGGAACAAATGGAGTGATGTGTCACCAAAGTTGCCGACTGCAGTTAGTTGGGTAAGGTACAGGGCTATTACCCTCAGTAACCTACAGTTGAGATAACTTTTCAGGGGAGCAGCAGCAACCAGGTCTATGGCACCATGATCAGCTTTGAGTTCAGCAGGGAAGACAGAGACAAATAGGGCAGTAGTGAGAGATAACTCACTAATTAAGTGAGCAGACAAAAGATTGTGCGGCCAGAAACATGATGCCAGGATATTTCCTCTGAAATGCAAGGATCAAGAATGCCGCTGACCAGTGGCAAACCATCTTCAAAAGACCATTGTGCACATTAGTACCAATTATATAGTAAGGAAAATGATGGTGTCCTGCTAAGTGAACAGAGCCTGGTAGGGAAGAAGCTAAAAAACAGGATTTCAAAAGATAATCATCTTTGGTTTAATTCCCAAAAGCATGCACCAATGAGGGGAGGAATAAAAAATGATACACCAGTTGAATGCATGAATGAAGAAGTGCTGCAGGAGATAAGGATTTTGATTTTTTTAATTGTCATGTCATAAAACAAAAAATGTGATATTACACAAATTTCATTCAGACTACCATAAGGCAAAGATTCACCATCAGCAGAAATTGCCCAGTGGCCCCTACAGCCAGAGAAAGAGAAGCAAAAAAGAGTCAGCGTTCCCAATGTCCATGGTTTCACCTGCAGTGCCCCTGCAGTATCTGCAGCCACACAGTCCTCAGTCCAAACCATCAGCAATCCAAACTCCAGATGCATACCTCTGACATGATCAGGGAGCCTCCAGTACCCCTTCACGTCCCGTTTCAGATACTTGGTACCCCTTCAGCCATTCTCGAGTCATCCTCCAGTCCTCCACTCCCCCTGAGTCTGGAACCTCTCAAGGCCACTTCTTATCATGGGCACCATCATCTTGGGCAAGACACAGAATTTGTGGGATTTTAAAATAAATGACCATCAGCTCCTTTAACAGGCGATTTAAAACCTGTACGGAGCCAAAAGCAGTTGGACTGGACGGTTCGACCCTGCCAAGGAGTGGTGAGACTTTACTCCTCCCTCTCCTCATGTCCACAGCAGCACTGCTGTTACAGCAGCACCGCTATTTTTTTTTGAGTGAGATAGCACAAGTTCAGGGACAGCAGGTTCCAGTTGTTGAGGAATGTTGAGGCTCTGGTCAATAAATCTGAAGCACATCAGATTTAGACAGTCCAGATCCAGCAAATTCCTCAGCTAATACAAGTGTCAGAGTACACTTGAGAGGTAAATTAGGAAGGGAAAAAGAGGACATAAGTTGGTTCTCCAGACACAAACAAGGAAAACAAAGAGAGATTCTCCACATATACAAGGATTAAAATGGCATGGAGGGAGAGAATGAGCTCCTATAAAAATCATCAGCCCCATCTTTGCCTGGAGCAACAGGAGATGGGATAGACCTAAATGATAATTTCTCAGTTTTACTACAGAGAAGATGAAAGCTAAGGAGCTGAAGCAAATGAGCTGCTTTGACTTGGACCATATACGAGTGACCAGGGAGAAGGTGTTGCCAGGTTGGACTGCCTCAACACACAGACATTCCTGGGGCCTGTCCGAGTAATCTGAAGTTCTAACCAGCTTTATCACATAAGCTTGTATTTTCAGGAAATTATTTTTGATCTTTGACCTCACTTAATCTGTCTTTAAATATTTTTTCATTGAATATCCTCTCCCATTGTTTTTCTGTCATCTTCAAGTCTTTGATAATACCACTTATTTTATCAGTTATTGTAATTTCATGTCAAAAGTCAACTTCAATATTGCACTCTGTGTATCAACACTAAACTGATCCATTTCTACGTATGTGAAGGTGAACTCAACATCAAATCTCTGAGAACTTCTGAAGATTTTTTTTGTGTACAAGATACAGAATACATTTCATCATTATTTTCTGAGTTCACATATGGAGCCAAGATAAAAACACCCATAAGACAGAAGACAAAATTCAAATTGGCCACTGCCATATGAGAGATAGCAAACTCTTCTTTCAGTATACCGAAAAAATAATAAAATGTTGTTCAATAGATCAACTTAATTTGACAATCAAATATCTAATGACACAATTTCAGTAATCCTAATTTTAATCGCAATTTTCTGTATTGTTAAGTGAATTGCAAAATAATACAGAGCATTTTATTTATGCCCTTAGCTCCACAAATAAAATGTCATTTTCTTTTCAAAAGTTCATGATTTTTTTTGTACATTTTATTGTAAATTCTACAAGTTACCATTGCAAAAGTTATTTCCATGCTTCCTATTTCTTAAATAATTTCAGTCAGTTCCTTTATCATAATTTAATTTTAAGTTGGATAAATGTTTTGCAAGGTGAAAATTCAATGCCCTTTTCATTTGAATTATATGGTTCGGATAGATTTGAAGATTCTCTTGAATGAAGTGACAAAAGATATTGATGAAGGTAGAGTGTTAGATGTGCTGTATATGGATTTTACTAAGGTATTTGACAAGATCCCTCACGGTAGACTCATCAGAAATTCACGAGGCATGAGATCCATGGTATCTTTGCAGAAAGCCAAGGGTAGTAGCAGATGGAATGTATTCTGTCTAGAGCTCAGGAATTCATTGGAGTTCCACAAGGATTCGTTCTGGGACCCCTGGTCTCTGCGATTTCTATAAATGATCTGAATGGAGTAGTACAGGGATGGGTCAGTAAATTTGTAAATGACATGAGGTTGGAAGTGTTATGGAGAGTGTAGAAGGTTGTTTTAAGTTGCAACTTAAGTTGTTTTAAGGATGCAGATTTGGGCGTAAAAAAAAGTCAGATGTATTTCAATCCAGTTAAGTATGAAATTATGCATTTTGGAGGGTCAAACTAGAAGGCAGAGAACATGGTTAATGACAGGATTCTTAACTGTGTGGAAGAACAGTTGGAGGGTCAAAAATCTATAGATCTCTCAAGGTTGCTGCGTAGGTTGATGGGGTAGTATTATTTGGGGATTCAGTTCAGGAGTAATGAGGTAATGTCTAAGATCTATAAAACTCTTGCTGCACCATGTTGTAATACAGTTCAACTCTGATTATCTGAAATGGTCGGGACTGGGCCTATTTCAGATAAGCAATATTTTTGGAAAACTGGATATTTTAAAAAAAACAGCCCAATACCAACAGTGTTTAAACCACAACAACAGATAACAAGGGAAGGCTTTTTAAGCATTAAAATAAAGTTTAATTCTTACCAAAAAAAATGCTGGCTACATCACCAAAACAAACCCACCTTCGCCCCACTCGTGCCAGGAGCCCAACATCCTCGGTCAGTTCAGCTCCAAAATATGTTTGAATAAATGAGGATTTTGGTGAATCTGATTTCAGATCATCAGAGTTGTACTGTATTGTGCTAATTCTGGTCCACCTCATTACAGGAATGACGTGGAAGTTATAGATAGGATGCAGAGGAGATTTACCAATATGTCCCCTGCATTAAACAACACATCTTATGAGACAAGGTTGACAGTGCTAGGGATTTTCTCACTGGAGTGGAGAAGGATGAGAAGTGACTTCATTGAGATGTACAAGATTATAAGAGGCATGGAGAGGGAGGACAGCCAGTACTTTTTTTTCCCGGAGTAAGACTATTAAACACCTGAGAATGTCTATACAATTTGAGAGGAGTTAAGTTTCAGGGAGATGCCAGGAATATGTATTTTTATACAAAGAGTAGTAGGTGCCTGGAATGCATTACTGGGGTGGTGGTGGAGGCTGGTATAATAGGAACATTAAAGAAACTCTTAAAACAGACATATGGATGAAAGGAAAATAGAGGGTTATGCATGTGAGGTAGAGAAGATTTAGTCTGTGGAGTAGGTTTATATAGGTCAGCACTACAGTGTGGGCTGAAATGCTTGTATGGTGTTTTAAAGCTCGATGTTCTCTTTGATTATTACAATATGTACTATGTCCATTTGTGCACAGAAACCCTGTTTTATCTGGCTGTATGTGTACAGTCAGAAGATAATAAACTTCAACTTGTCCTTCAGCACTGCTTTCGTGGTTCCTATGATCAACTTCTTTATCAGATTCTAGCCCTAGTATCCTTGTGTTCCCACATATCACCCTCCATCAGCTGTCTTAACCTTCCCCCTCCCCTCCTTATGTGGATATGTCAGCTCTTTTTTTCTGCTTCCACAACACTAAATTATTTTTGCCATCCAACTCCACATCTCCCCTTCAATCTTCACTTCTCTCCATCCACCCATCACCTAATAGCCTGTTTTACTCATCCCTCTTTTCCTTTTTATCAGCTATCTTCCCTCTCCACTCTGCTCTGCTACAGATCTAAACTCAAAAGCAAACAGTTCCTTTCCCCCTACCCACAAATGCTGTTTGTCCACTGAATTCTTCTCGCACTTGTTCTTTGCTCCAGAGTCTGTCAAACTGTTGTTTCCTCTCAGGGATCAAATAATTTTCGCAAGTTTGGAAAACAAGGTTTGGGGTGGTTATAGTCTTAGGCTCAAAGCACACATACCCTCTCCAATCCATTGGAAATGAAATGATACAGCAAGCAAAGCAATTAACTCTCTGCTCTTTGGCTTATACTCTACAGCAGCTGTTCTCAACCTTTATCTTTCCACTCACATACCACTTTAATCCCTATGCCATAGATGCTCTGTGATTAGTAAGGGATTCCTTAAGGTGGTTTGTATGTGGAAAGAAAAAGTTTGTAAACCACTTTTTTAAATTGTACCTAATTGTCTCGTTATGTGCTCATTTTCATAACTCCAAAGGAAATGGGCCAATGACAATTTTTCTCAAGCAAAATATTTCAGTAATAAGTGATTCTCAACCTTCCCTTCCCACTCACATACTATCTTAATCAATCCTAATGACAGAGCACCGATGGCATAGGGATTACTTAAAATGGTATGTGAGTGAAAAGAAAGGTTGAGAACCACTGATCTAAAGCTTGAAATTACTTCAACAGTCACATCATCACCAAATACCTCAGGATAAATATATCTCAGTTTTTCAACAGTCAACAAAAGCGGAACTTACACAACATTTATGTGAAAGGGTGTTGAGCACAATTCATTTTCCTTATTAGTACTGCTCATTATTATTTTGCTCACCTAACCAATCTACCAACACACATTCATTCAATCACAACACACAAAATTAATGGAAGAGATCAGCTTTTGATGGTGGTGTCATGCTCTGAGAATTATGTTTTCCTACTAAAATGATTGGGTCAGGGGTTTTTTTTTTAAAGTCCCCTTTACCTCAAATCACATCTTTTGTATGAGGTTTATCATGGGGGGGCATAGACAAAGTGAATGCTCACAATTATTCTCCTGGGGTAGATGATTCTTTAATGAGGGGGCTTTAGTTTGAAACACAGTACACAACTTCACAGGAAAAGGCCTTTGGCTCATCAAGTCTGTGCCAATTTATTCCTCTTTGTTACATGGACCATAGCCTTCCACACGCTTCCCATCCATGTACTTATCCAATTACTCTTAAAATGTTGAAATCAAACCTGCCTCAACCATTTCCGCCAATTGTTCAATCCCCCTGATGTCCATCTTAATTTTACTTTTTACCATGAATATATCCTCCAGTTCTTGACTCCCGAAACCTCAGTGAAAAAGGTCTGCTTGTATTACCATTATCAATGCTCCTCATAATTTTTCATACCTTACAAATCTCCACTCATTGCCAATGCTCCAGGGAATAAAATCCTAGCCTATTCAACCTTCAAGTCTCAGCAACATCCTTATAAATAGTGATCCTCCAATCCTGTGGAACCTCATGCATGGTTAAGGATGTTTCAAATACCTCTGTGAGTGTCCTTAGAATTTATACATCCACTTCCTTCAAAGTCCAAGGGAATATCTTGGAAGGCCCGGAGGATTTATCGGAATCAGAATTTATTGTCATGAACAGCTCACAATATTTGCTGTTTTGCAGCAACATTTCAGTGCTAATATTGCTGCAAATTACATTTCAAAAATAATTAGTGCAAGAAAATAGCATTAAGTGAGGAAGTGATTGTGGTTTTTTGACCATTCAGAAACCTAATGGCAGAGGGGAAGAAACGGTCCTTGTTCCACTGGTTGATGATCTTCCTAAAGGTAGCAGTTTGAAGAGGGCATAGCCTGAATGATGGGGCTCCTTGGGGATAGTCTACTTAATTGCCTTTTCAGAAAACACCTCCTCCTCTGTAATCTGAAAAGGTTCATGACCTGACTGCTGTTTTGATTCACTTCAATAAACTCTATAGGTTTCCCTGAGTAATAAAAAATCCATTTAATAGTTTCCCATCCTTTATGGCTGATTGCCTAAATGATCTTTAAGAGGACCAATTTTTTCCCCTGCTATTCTTTTGTTCCTATATACAAGCCATTGGGATTTTTCTGCATCTTATCTGCCAGAGCAACCTCATATTTTTTCGCCCTCCTGATTTGCTTCCTCAGTGTTTTCTTCCATTTCTTATATTCAAGAGCCTCATTACATGCTGCCTGTAGCTACTGTGCAGAACCTTAATCTTCTTAACTAGGGCCTCAATGTCTTTCAAAACCAAGGCTCCTTGTACCTGTCAGCCTTGCCTTTAATTCTGACAGGAATATACAAATGCTCTACTCTCAAAATTTAATATTATAAGGCCTCCCACTTAGCAGGGACACCTTTGTCAGAAAAAGAACCTGAACCAATCCACAGCTGCCATATCATTTCTGGCAATATTAAAATTGTCCTTTCTCCAATTTAGAATCTTAATCAAGGATCAGGCCCGTCCTGTTCCATAACCATCTTGAAACTAATGGCATTATAATCACAAGATCCTCAGTATTTTATTACGCTTTCATTTCCTGCCATTTCATTGTCTAACAGAAGATCTAGTATTGCATTCTCTCAAATTGGGGCCTCTATATTGATTTTCTGAATACATTTCACCAAATCTAACTAATTCAGGCCTTTTTCAGTTCATAAGTCCCATTGTGTGGAAAGTTAAAATTACCAACTATCATAACCTTATGCTCCTTGCAATGATCAGCTATCTCTAATTTAAAAATTTTTAATTTTAATTTTTTTTTTAATTTAGGCATACAGCACACAAATAGGCCATTTCAGCACATGAGCCCATGCCACCCAATTATACCCAATTAACATTTAAAAAAACCCATTATGTTTTGAATGGTGGGAGGAAACCAGAGCCCTGGAGGAAACCCATACAGACACGGTGGGAAACATAAACTCTGAACATAGAGTACAGGATTTGAAGCCTGCTCCTTACCACTGGTACTGTAACAGCATTGCGCTAACTGCTATACTAACTATACCACCAGATCTCTTTGAAAATCTGCTCCTCCAAATCCCACTTACAATAATATTATCCCATTAACGTGGTCATCTCTTCTCATGCCTCAGTAGATGAACCCTCTAGACTGAAAGCAGTGATTTAAAGAGGACCTGAGGAACACCTTTATCACCCACTGAGTGGAAAGAGCTCCCAGAATATAGAACCAGGTAGGATTTGGACATTCCAACGACATTTTGACAGCACAGGTTCAGAAAGAAATATACCAAATGGAGGCAAAATGGACTAGCCCATGGACAAGTTGGGACAAAGGGCCTGTGACTTCCATTTGTAGTCACAATATTGATACAACAGTTCAATCTGAGTTTATGCTCAATGATGTCTTTAAGGGTAGTGATAGTGAATGATTTAGTGTTAACAATGTTATTTATTGTTAACGGAGGCAATACCTTGTTGGAGATAATAAATATCAGACACTTTTGTTGCACGCATTTGCTTGGCATTTTCCAGAACATTGTCCAGCAGACACTACATGCTTCTTTTGTTGAGAATTTGTGAAAGGAATTGAACATTAGTCAACATATTTGTAAGAAGAATGTATCTGCTTGAGTGTCTATGTTTTTCCCCTCGAGTATCAGTCAACTTTTTCTTAAATTTTATTTACAATGCAGTCAAAATGGATTCCAGCCATTTAAATCCATGTTGCCCAATTACACCTAAATTAACCTGCAACCTGGTATGTTGGAGGAAACCAGAGCACCTGGAGGAAGCCCATACAGACACAGGAGAATGTACAAACTCCTTAAAGACATAGCTGGATTTAACCCATTGCTGGTGCTGCACTAGCATTGCATTAACTGTGATGTTAACTGTGCTGCCCACTTCAGCCCCTGCTTGAGAACTGACCAATTAACCCAATTAGAAAACTGACCACATTAGCTCAAAAGCATTTTGGTGGGCTCACAATTTCCTTCGTGGAAAAAGTTCAATACATTTGACTGCTTTTAGCTCAAGGGATCAGTTCAGCAGGAGTACTCAATTCCATCAATAATTATGCAATGGAATTTGAATCATGACCATTTTGCTGTTCTGTGGTGATCTACTGATTAGCTGCAAAGCACCAAGCAACCAATTCCAGATGCATTACAAAACCACATCACTCAGAATGCATCAGAGAATATATGACAACAAATCTGACCTCACTGTATTGCTAAACTCAGCTGAGTGTTGTCCAGTCATGCAAGGCTGAATATTGCATCTTTAAGCAAATTCTCAAGCTTCACATCTGATTTGGGTGGTAAAACTGCACAATATCAATTTGGAAGTTTTCATTTATCTAAATTGGAAGAGTAATATGGATGACTAGTGTTTTTTAAATTTTCTCAATTGTTTCTCATTTTCTAAAAATACTTAAATTGTATGAAAACTAATGTATTTTTTTAAAATAAAAAAATCCGTCAATTGTTCAAATCAATTTCAACTTTTTAAATGTCATAAATTTTCATAGATAATAAATGACCAGAAAATAAAATCATTATCTGCAGTGAACTGACAAAAGGCCATCAAGATAAGAAAAGAGGTCCAGTTTGAACATATTTTGCTTTCTCTGCATTCACCACAACTGACCAGCTCATCTATCTGTAACACTGACTCAGTTCATTGTTTTTTGCTGGTCTGGCCAGGCTGACTGGGCATTTCCCAATGATTTCCATTTCTCAACTTTTGTATTCACGTGTATGTCATTTTTCTCTCTTCAATAGGCCTCATCAACCTTTCAAACTGATTACTTTATCTGCAGCTGATCTCTCTATACAGCTTTTCAGAGATTTTCCCTTTGTCCCCCCTCTCTCCACAACTTAAAATAAACTTGTTTCTGGCTTTCCCAAATTTGATGAAGTGTCTCTAACATGAAATATTGTGTTTTTCTTTCTACAGATGTTGCCTGCCCTGCTGAGTGTTTTCAGCCTTATCTAATCTTATTAACCAAGTTCCAAGTGTTATTCATGGATACTGACAACAAACAGACCAGGAACTTGATTCAACTTGCAGATCTCCAAAAAGAATATCAGCAAGAAGAGAATGCAGTGGTTGGCTTAAGGACAAGGGGAGTTTGGAATCATATTATCCAGCACATTAAATAGGTTGAATAACAAAATAAATGGAAGACTCATATGAAGATTGAAAATAGGAAGTCATGGGGGCCGTGGCAAGATGGCGTATGGATCAGACGTGCCTTCCAGTCCTCTCCTGACTCTATCTTATTGTTTTGTCTAGAAATGCCTGTTAAAATTCTTTAAAAGTTTAGATAACTTCAGTGCTGTTAATTTAACTTCTGATGGTACAATTGGTGAAAAAGAGCAAAATAAACGACAACAGAAAACTACATTTTCCAAAAGTTCAAGTTTTGGAGCCTACCTGTAGAAAAGACACCGGGACTCAGCGTGAAATGGATCCCAGGAGAGAGGTACAGTGTTCGGATGCAGAGTTCTATGTTACATTGGTAGAGCTCCCTAAAGAGGGCGCCAAACAGCCTTTAGAACAAAGAGTTACTCAGGTTCGCACATGCGCAGTAGCATCTGACGGCAATGTTATGAATGAGCCGCTTGTAGTATCATCAGCTGAAGTATTACCAGCTGAAACACCGGCTGGGGAAAGGCATTTGTCAACTGTAGCGGTGGCGCTGCAAACTGTTCCTCTTGAGATAGAAGAACCTATACAACTTGATATACTGGGAGAACTTAATTCATTATGGACTGGGGAAAACCCCGGCCAGCGTCCTCCAGTCACTGCTGGAGAGGCTGTGGCTGGGGTTTCCACACGCAGTCATACTACAAGGAAGGCAACCAGAATGAAGGAAGGAACAGAAGATCCTTTGGTTATGCAGAAGAAGCAGGAATCTGTTGAGCCAGAATCTCTTCCAATTGAAAAGATTCTTGTGAATCTTGAATCTAAATTATCTTATACAATGCAGGGATTATCCAAGATTATGACTGAACTTGGTACTAGGTTTAATACCCTGGTGAAAATACATTCTCAACAGATGGCTGAGTTTGGAGCTTTTAAGCTTGAAGTGAGAGATAAATTTAATTCGTGTGAAGAAGATATAGACGAAATACAGGATCAAGTTCTTGATGTGACCAAAATGGTTGAAGACTTACAAACTCAAATTAAAAATTTGACGAAAAAGACTGATTATTTGGAAAACCAATCCAGACGGAACAATATAAAGATTATTGGTTTGCCGGAAGGTATGGAGGGACCAGACTCAAGAAAATTTTTTACTGAATGGATTCCGCAGGTGCTGGGTCAAGAACATTTCCCGGAAGGTATAATACTGGAACTTGCTCACAGAGCTTTGCGTAGAAGACCTATTTCAGGTCAAAGTCCAAGACCTGTTTTGGATCGTTGCTTGAATTATTATGACAGAGAAATAATTTTACGAGTGGCTATTAGAAATGCACAACAGAGAAAATCACCCTTGATGATTCAAAATAATCGAGTTT